>NW_008335287.1:3841292-3846813 GCF_000622305.1 Nannospalax galili | reverse complement strand
TAATCAAGGTAGCTAATGATAAGTAAAGTTAGAAAAGCTTTCCTTTCTAAAAACTTTTTTGGAAAGAATATTTTGTTAGGAAATATCTTTTAAAACAAATTTTCTAATACATAATATATGAATTCCACATTTAATTTTATATTGTTTTGTTTACTTGAAGGTATTGTGGTTTTGTTTAGCTGGAATTCTGGGTTCAATTTTATTTATTTCGGGGAGAGCTGTATGACAGGGCACTTGCGTGGTATTCTAGATACTTTCTATTGGATTAATAAAATACTGACTAAAAGCAAGTTGGGGAGGAAAGGGTTTGTTTCGTCTTCACGTTTCCAAGTGAAGTCGATCAGTGAGGGATGCCAAGGCAGGACAAGAACCTTGAGTAAGGAGCTGAAGCAGGACAGAAACCTCGAGGCAGGAGCTGAAGCACAAACCATGGAGGAATATTAATTACTTCTTGATCCTTTGGCCTATGCTCATTTTGCTTTCTTTTTTAACTTTAAAAAAAAAAACTTAATTGAAAATTTCATGCATGCATATAAGATGTTTTGATCATATCCATGCCTACTCCCTCCCCTCCCAACACTTCCCATATCTCCCCATCACTTTTTTTCTGACAACTTCGTATATTCTTTCTTTCTTTCTTTCTTTTTCCTTCCTTCCTTCCTTCCTTCCTTCCTTCCTTCCTTCCTTCCTTTCTTTCTTTCTTTCTTTCTTTCTTCTTTTTTTCTGGGACTTTTTACTACTCTAACATTCCCTCCTTACCAGACTGGTGGAGCTAACCTTCTTGAATGTTTAACAGCCATACTTTGAGGCTCGTACTAATCTGGTCACAGGGACATAAAGGACAGTTTTTGCTCTTTGCCCTCCAAGGTCGACTAAGTTCCAGGGGACTATGAAGCATCTCTCAAAATGTCCTGTAACTGGTGAGTCACCTGTAATCCCATTCGGAAGGCCATGAGGACCCCACCAGATGGACTTGAACAAGTGTCCAGTCTACAAAGAGGAGGGTCAACACAGAGGAAACATTTCCTTCATGCTTCTCAGTGAAGCCAACCATAGTTGAGCAGGACCTTTGACTGATCTTCACATAGATGGAACTGGGAAAAGAAAGGAGCCAGGGCCTCCTCCCAAGCCCACATGACCCCTAAGGAACAGATCCTTAAAGACCTTAAGATTAAAAATAAATTGATTTATTTGGGCCAACTGTATAGTCTTAAACACTCAAAAGGAAAATATAACCAAAGATTAAAATGATCAACATATTTCTTTTAGAGTTCAAGGGATTACACTTCCCAGACATTAGGCTTAAGTCCATATAAAATGTTATTTAGACAATTATTTCTCATTGGTGATTACGTTTCTAAGCAGAAGGTGCTGCTCAGATATAAAACTTCATATCTTGGTCTGCAATACTATAGTGCCTAACCAGTATTGATTATCCGAATAAAGCAAAGGTTCCACTTCAGTGGTGCTGGTCTCTTGTTAATTACAGCTTATTCTTAAGCTCCAAACCATGTATTCTCAATTCAAAATATCTTACAAATGGCACTGTTAAGAGTCTTTGACAGCATCTCAAAATTTCTCCTGAAACTCACAAGGCAGGCCTCCATCATCTTCGCCTCACTCAGAATTCTCAATTTCCAAACTTCCATAGAACAGCCTGTTAAGCTCTAAGCACACAATGTTTTTTCCAGCCCAAAACTTCTATAATACTGCCAAACACAACATGCTCATACCTGTCACAGCAATACCCCACAATCCTGGTACCAACTTTATCCCTAGCTTGCTCTATATTGCTGTATGTTTATATTCCAGCTCAGGAATGAAAAGGTTTATTACATCCTGCTTTTCCAAGTGACAGCCCACAGCAAGAATTGAAGCAGGCGGGAACCTGAAGTTTTGACTGAAGCACAGACCATGGAGCATTGCTGCTTACTGGCTTGGTCAGAACTCAGCCTGTACTCAGCCTGCTCTCTTACACAAGCCAGCCCCAGATGCCCAGGGGTGTCATCACTCAGGATGGACTAGGCCCTCCCACATTACCCAACAACACAGAAAATGCCTCAGAGATATACACTCAGTCCAATACCATAGAGACAATTCCCCAATTGGCATTCCCTCTTTACCCTTTGCCAAGTTGACAACTGAAGCTAACTAGTTCATGTGGAAATCAGAGGACAATTTCCAGGGGTCTGATCCCTTCTTCCACCATGTGGATACCAGGGACCGAACTCAGGTCGTCAGGCTTAGTGGCAGGTCTCTCTACCTTTATCCATCTTGCCAGTCCCTAGAATTCTGGTTTGATCTAGACATTTAGGAAAATAATGAAGGTAGCATGGAGTTTTAAGTGATTATTACTATATTAATTTTCAAGCTGGCTGCTAAAAGAATTTTACAGAGTATATGTTTTATAAGTGGTCAATTATTAGAATGGAAAAGGGTAGTGAAGAGAATGGGGTGTTTTTGCAACTTCTCTGACAAGCCATAATTTTTATTGATAATAAGCATTTCATGATTAAAAATGGCAGCAATACTGCCATTTTGTTTTGCAAAGTCATTGACTTAAAAAATGATTGAGGTTCAAATTCAGTTTCAAGGACACTAAGCAGTCTATTTGAGTGTTGTTTTCATAACAATGCAGTATCACAGCATTGTGTCTTAATAAAATGTAGTATTTGAAGCGATCTATTGGCATTCAGGAAAGGCAGCAGAGCTCTATATCTGAGTGCTCTGACTACAAGGTTGGCAACCTTTAATTCCTGTGGCAGACGGTGCCACACTAGGACATTTGGACTGGCAACCAGCCTCTGGCAGAGGCTCAACCCCCTCTGTCTTTACTACTACTTGGACTTATTCTACAATTCCTGGCCATCCTGGGCACGACCAGCATCAACCTTGAAACTCACAAAGTTACTTTGGCCTCCTGTTCTCTTCTCCGTCCCATGTGAGCCCTGTGATAACAAATAAAACAAGAAAGGTTGTTATTCTGAGGAAATTTGTTTTTAAAAGTTTTTCTTATAGCAAGTGAGCCATAAAAAAATCATTGTATCATTAAGCCATATCCTCATTAAGCAGTCACACTGGCAACATGTGAGAACTACAAAGACGGGCTTCACTATGGCCTGTGGCAATATGGCCTATCCTTTTATAGCCAAAAGCAGTAGAAATACTGAGAGTTCAAATTGGTCTTTTCAACCCCAGAAGCCTTGGCTGTGGTCATGTAGACACAAACTTTAACAGATGTGAAAATTCAAAATTATTCCACATTGTAAAACATAATAGCAAAAAAAGTAAATAAATAACGATATCTCCCTTATTCCACGTTCATTTATCAAAATCCTATGCCTTCATTAACATACAAAATGCTAGCCCAAGTGATAAGGGGTTCAGTGTTCACTCTGTACTCTGGTGTCTGACATATTTGCTTCTCTCAGTATAACTTCTGCCAAATCAGTGGAGTCCTTCGTGATGTTTTGCCTGTACAAGTCCAAAAATCTATTGCTGCACAGCTTTTATTTCTATTGTTAAACAAAATCATTTTTAAAAGTTCTGAGTGATGACAAAGGTAGTTTTCTCACACCAGGGAACTCTACATTAGAAAAAATTGAAACGAGTCTCCTGAGAGGAAATGGCCGATGGTTACTTATAGTACTTGGTTTTAAAGGTAGTAATTCTGATTTAATGTCGTTTGGGAGACGTTCTTTATTTCTGAGAATAAAGTTTGCTTATACAGTTGCAAAATACAGGGATATTGTAACTACAGTGTTTTGAAGAGGTAAAGGTTTAAAGGTGCTTCTTACAGATTCATGGTTTCTGTTATTTATGAAGTCTTTAAAATTTCTTTAAAACAAGGTTGGTTTGGGGGAAAATTCTGCTACTTTGGTTTATGTTAAAATTTAGGTCTTCCATAAATCCAACCATTATTCTCTTAAAAAATATGCAACTCGTAAAGTTCAGAAATGTAATGTGTTCAAGGTATCATAGAACTAGGATGGAGGCAAGATGCTATCTGCTTCCTTCCTGGCTCTTAAGCCATTCTCCTTAAAAGTGAAAACATACTTGCCAGGCATGGAGGAGCAGGCCTTTAATCCCAGCACTCGGGAGGCAGAGGCACCAAAAAAAAAAAAAAAAAAAAGGGAAAACATACTTACAGAACATATGCAGGTCCATTTATATTGCCCACTAAAAATGACACTTGACACATACTCCTAACCAATCTTTACAGGGTATTATAGAGAATTTGGTGCTGGGGAGATGGCTTAGTAAGAGTGCTTGTGAGACAAGCGTGATGACCTGGGTTCAAATTCTCTACACCCACATAACAAGCTAAACAGGGCCACATGTGCCTTGAAACCCCAGTGCTATGGAGGATGGGAACAGGAAGACCACTGGCCTGCTGGCTGTCAGCTAAGCTCCAGACTCTGAGAGCCTGTCTCAAGGGAATACAGCAGATATTGATAGAATAAGACACCTGATGTCTTCTTCTGACCTTCCTCTGACACTCATGGGTATGAGCACATGCACACACACACACACACACACACACACACACACACACACACGAAAGACTCTCCTTTGAGGAACAGGTACTGAGCCTTCAGTGTGTCTTGGTGTGACCTTCCTTTTTATTTTCAGTAATTTTTCAAAATGAACATTTATTTATTTGAAAAGCTGATGCATGTGTACAATGCATCCTGATCATACCTCCCAATCCCCACCACATATCCTTGGGTTGAGAAACCCACACCCATGCTCTTGGGCATCTCTTACTTTCTATTGAATAGCTCTCTTTTTCTTAACTCTCACACTTAAGCCTATATTAAAATATTGTTAATAAACATACTCCCAAATAAAAACAAAAATTTTAAAAACTAAAATTACAAAATCTCAGTGCCAGGATTAGTTCTTTTTTAGTTGTCAGTCAGTGGGTGGTTCCATAATTTCCCCCAAAACATTATAAGCTATTACCATTGCTCTTAGTTAACATCCAGAGCTTGATGGTAAGGCCCTATTGCTGAACACGTCACATACTTGAGTCACAGGATATGAAAAACCAAGTTGGCAAAAACCTGGAAGCTTTATTCCAACAGACTAACTTTCATCATGCCAGAAGGTTTTATGCACACTACCAGGGAGAAAAATAATCAAAAGTCCTATCCAGCTGTTAACCTTGTGAGCTACAATAGTGACCGGCCTGGTAAGATATGCCCACTGGTGCAATAGTGGCAGTTATATTATAGGATAACCAATCGCCTACTGATAGGATTTCAGGCCCACTTCACAAGACTAAACTCAGGCCTGTGCCTTTTACTGGGTCAAAACTCATGGTTGGCTAGGTCATAGACCCTAGAGGGAATCTAGTACTATTCTGCTAAATGAATATAGTATCAAGCTCCCTCCTAAATTCTATCTTTATACCCATAGATTAGAACCTGCCCACGTTTTTGTTCTCTCTCTCACTCTTTCTCTTTCTCTTTCTCTGTCTCTCTCTCCTTCACACACACACACACAGTCCATTGTTCTT
>NW_008335287.1:3834533-3841261 GCF_000622305.1 Nannospalax galili | reverse complement strand
ATTAAAAATTATATATTTATACTATTATTTAATCTATTATACAAAATTGATAACTGTCAGGAGCTTAAGACCCATAAAATTATTAGCAGTAAATATATTACTAATGAATGTGTGAAGATAGAAGAAATAAAGAAAGAAAGAAAGAAAGAAAGAAACAAGGAAAGAAAGAAAGGAGAAGGGAGGGAGGAAAGAACAGTTTCAGCAGATGTGCCTACTCTTCTAACATTGCAACACCACATTTTCATTAACTAACTGACTTGCCAAAAATTTGAAAAACAGTGTCAAAATGTTTTAAGTAAGTTTAGTATTCTGTGTTGGGCAGCATGTACAGCTATCTTCCAGCCACCTCTCAGGCACAGAGGATACAAATCCACTGAGTGACTATTTATTTATTTATTTATTTATTTATTTATCATTTTTAATGTTCCACAAATTTATTTAAAAACAGAAATACAACATGATAATGAAAGCGAGAAAAGAATTGGGTGAAACAAATGTTCATCTTTAGAAAGTAGAAAACAAAGCAAAATGGAACCCTTGAGACCTTTGAGAAGGTCTGGCAAGCTTGGCTGGGGGCCCCAGAACAGAAAGTAGCAGCAGTTGCAGTAACATGCTCAGCACAAAGTCCCTGAAGCAGAGAGCAGGAAATCCTGTCCTCCCCGTCCAAGTACTAAAATGAAGTCCCCAGAGACAATATGCCTCAGATGGCCAGCAGAATCCATTCTCCAGTTATAAAGAGTACAGACTGCAATAGTCTGCAAAAAAAACTTATTGCAAGGAGATGATAAATGTGATGGATACACCAATTACCTGCTGTGTTCATCACATTATATTACATATATCAAAATATCAGACTGTAGCCTACAAATACGCACATTCATTATTTAGTAATAAGATTAGGAAAAATTAAGTAAAAAGAAAGTTGGCAGTCATTTAGTCCAATAAAACATTTATCTGCTTCTTTATTTCCTGTATGTGCAGCTAGGGTTGAACTTGGAGCTTGTATGTGCTAAACAGGTTCTCTGTCACTGAGTTACATCCCCAACATGTTTCTGTACTTCACTGAAATATTTGGAGTACTATGTGAGTCTCAAAGGCAATGTTATAAACACCACAAAGATTAAAGAGACAAGGCAAGATTTAGGGTCTAAAATTCTACTAAGGGCAGCTGACACCCCTCTGGAAACACTGTGGAAATGCAAATATCTGATCCTTGCTCTATCTACTGTGGGGGTTAACTCAAGAAAATAGAGTCTTCTGATCTTCCTGCCTCTTCTTCTTCAGTATATCCTAAAGTGAGTAGGGGACAATATGGGAAGGTGGGATCAGGGGAATAAGGGAGGGGATCTAAATACCACCACATCATATTGGATAAAAATAAAAAAAGTTCAATATTTTTTAAAATGGGAAAATAAACAGACCTTGGGAAGTTAAAAAAGAAAAAAAAAAAATGGTAGCAGGATTATAGCCCAGAGCTACAGCAGTTGATAAGCTCAAGGTTGAAGGTTCAATCACCAATGTGGTATGGGGTTGGGGTGAGAGAAAATAGAACTATTCTAAAGACTGGGGATCATAGCTCAACGTGTTCAAGGCTCTGGGTCCCTATACAACAAAAAAGAATTAATCTAACTTTGCAAAAAAATGATTCTATAAACAAAATGAAACTAAAGAAACAAGCAAACTTCTTTGGAGAATGGGGGTATGATCAAAATACATTGTATGAACCTCTCACAGAATCAAAAAATATTTTTAAAAGGAAAGAAAATAGAGGTTAATATCTTTTCAGTAACTGTGGGAGACAGGCTTGAGCTTAGGGTAATAGTGCAACTGTCAGGGTCATGTGCTTTCCAGGAATACAGCCTCTGTAATCTGAAACCCAGTATGCTACTGAGGCATCCTACCCTCTATTCTGTGATAGGACATTAAGTCTGTTATGCTAATAGGATGCTAAGTCTTTTATGCTAATAAGGTATCCTACTTGCTGTACTCTGATAGCACGCTAAATCTGTTATGTTAATGAGGTATCCTACTTGCTGTGCTGTGATTGGACCACTACCCCTATATAAGCTTGTGCCTTCCTGCAACAAAGCAGACCTATGTCACTGAACCTCATCTCCTGTGTCTGAATGCAGCTCAGCTGACAGTCTCCTCACCAACCTTGGGGTCCAGGACCGGGCAGAAGTAGAAATGACAGGAGGCAAGCAAAAGAGCTGCCTCAGCACCAGGCAAGCAGAAGAGTGGCCTCAGCCCAGGGCGAGCAGAGGAGCAGCCTCAATGCCCATGAGAACGAAGGAGCAGCACCCCATGAGAATGGAGGAGCGGCCTCCGCTGGTGGTGACCGCAGCTGGCGCCAAACGTGGGGCATGAAAAACCCAACCCCATGAAGCTGTAACACTTGGACTGTAATACCTGGGGCTCCCAATGCCCTCTTTGCCAGTGATTCTTCCGTGGGTGCTCACCACTTTCATTCTTCTGGCTCTCAGTCTTCAGTTTGGCAAGTCATTTCTCCACCGATCATCTTCCTGGATGGCTCCTGAGTCCTTCTGGGTACGTCTTGCAGGGTGAGTGACCTCCAGTATGGGGAATAGTTATCCAGCTGCTGCCGGCCCCCATGCTGCTGCACTGGTTTCTCTCTTCAGGAGTAGGCAAGTTAGGGTAATAGAGAAGGAAGTAACTAAGGTATTAGATGAAGTGCTAGCTCTTGATTTTTGGTTTGCAGATTCCTGCTGTTGAGATCTAGAGAAATGGGTTGTGTGCTATTCATGGCCAAAAAGAGAGAAGTCAGGGAGGGGTGTCCATTATCTGGGCCATTCTACCCCATTGTGACTGCCACTCTGGCCTCGCTTCAGGGAGTTCCCTCCAATAGCCCTGAGCAAAATAATCTCATACTAAAAAACATATATAAACAAAGCAACAGGATAGTGGGGACAGCTTGTCCCAGGAGTTTCCAGTCAAAACCACACTGATTTCTCTTATAATGCGGAAACGATGACTGCCGATAATGAGGTAAAAAATGAGGAATTAAGATATGAGGGTCTGCCTGATGAAAAACAGGAAGTCAAGATCACCCCGCCATTATGGGATGGTGGCTACCCTCTGCCATCTTGTTTTGTCTTTGATAAAATATGGGAAGTTAAGGCAGACTCCGCTCTGCCATTACGGGGTGATAGCTACTTTCTGCCATCTTGCACTAGCTCTAAGGAAGTTTCCCCTCAGTCCATCTACCCCTCCCTTCCAGAGGAGGACTGAAAGCCCCTGCCGTCTAGGCCCCTCTCCTATGATACAATGGGTGATTTTCCACAGTTTTTCCCAGTTACCGTCAATCAAAGACTACAGAACCTTAATATCTGGAATCCGTATTCTTATGATACTTTAAAAAACCTGTGTAAGGCAGCCATTGAGGATGGCATTCATTACCCTTGGTTTGGTCAGCTATTAGATAAAATCAGCCATGTGGCCAACACCCCCCATGACTGGCAGAATATTGCCCATGCCTGTCTATAGGGAGATGATTTTCTCTTATGGACGGCTGCTTATCAGGACGAATGCAAGAAACAGGCAGAGCGCAATAGAAATGCCAATGTCCAAAACACTGGGCTTGACGCCTTGGTAGGGCATGGCACTTTTGAAACCCCACAAGCCCAGGCACAGGGACCTCCTGGCTACTTTGAATAAGTGTGGCTTTGCGCACACCATGCTCAGAACTATAAACATTTGGTCCATGCCTGCTCTTCTTGTACCCCTCTTCTACCTCTGGGGCCATTACAACTCGATGGGACCCTCCCTAGAGGTCTTGGCCCAAATAAGATATGGCAAATGGATTCCACTCATTTTCTCCTTTTGGCAAGTTCAAATATATCCAAGATATTATTGACACCTGTTGTTAACACAAGGGCGAGGCTATGCTTGTGTCTTTCTAGATAATGTTCCAGCCCCCATTTGGATCCCAGCCCGAAACATCAGAATTGCCTATGACCAAAACCCTCCCTCCACAACCACTGACCCCAGAGATGGCAGCCTTGTCCCTGGAGGAAGCGACACACTTCTCAACCACCGAGAGACCGACACAATGTCGCAGACAACAAAAGCCACCAACCTGGGGCAACCTCGAACATTTCACTCCACAAACAGAGACAATAGCTGAGCTAAGTCCTCAATCTAGAGGAAAACCTTTGTCTATGTTCCTTATTATTTGTGTTATCAGTATTGTTAACTCCCAAACATTAGCAACACCCCTTAACCACCATTAACCCATCAACCTTGCTTGATGGATTATTAATGTAGCCAGTGAAAAGCAGGTAAATTCCACATCAAAATCTACACCCCCTGGCCAATGGTTCCTTGAACTACAGATGTACCACCCTTCTGTCTGCCATGATTGGTCAACACTTCTCCTGATTTTTGGACCCTGCATTGTTAATTTTGTTAAGGCTAGTTCAATTAGCTGTTGCCCCACCTCCAGATCTTGCCAGCAATGTCTCTGCAAACAAGGACACACTGTTCCTTGCCCTTGCCAACCTATAATTTGCCTATGATGGGTTTCAACAAATTCTTGATCCCTGAGGAGGCCTTTAAACAAGCCAATACTGGATGTACTGCCTCTCCCTCTGCCAAACCACACAAAGGGACCCACCCTTCGAGGGCTGGTAGTCAATGACGGGTGAGATCCTGACAGACAGGACAACCTAACAGTCCATAATGCTGGGTGACCCTTGAGGTGGGGACAACAATGCCAAGGCAAAGAATCTCAACTCCCACTGGTTGGCATGGAGTTGGCACAACCTGCTCTTAAGGAAGCTCACCATCTTGAGGTAGGGAGCTCTTGATACAATGACCCCCTAAGCCATTGTACTTTGCCTTGATGTATCTGGACTGATATCAATATGCTATATACCTCACCTTTAAAAATAAAAAAAGGGGAGATGTGGGAGACAGGCTTGAGCCTAAGGTGATATTGCAACTATCATGGTCACGTGGTTTCCAGGAATCCAGGCTCTGTAATCTGAAACCCAGTATGCTAATGAGGCATCCTACACTCTATTCTGTGATAGGACATTAAGTCTGTTATGCTTTCTGTTATGCAAATAAGGTATCCTACTTGCTGTACTGTGATAGGACATTAAACCTGTTATGCTAATAAGGTATCCTACTTGCTGTGCTGCAATTGGACCTCTACCCCTATATAAGCTTGTGCCTTCCTGCAATAAACTAGACCTGTGTCACTGAGCCTGGTCTCCTGTGTCTGAATGCGGCTCCACTGACACAGTCTCCTCACCAGCCCTGGGGTCTGGGACCGGACAGAAGCAGCAACAGGAGGCAGCACAGGGCAAGCAAAAGAGCTGCCTCAGCACCAAGCAAGCAGAAGAGCAGCCTCAGCCCAGGGTGAGTGGAGGAGCAGCCTCGATGCCCATGAAAATGAAGGAGCAGCACCCCACGAGAATGGAGTAGCAGCCGCTGCTGGCGGTGACTGCAAGTAACGTGCTCAGGTGTCTCAAAAGAGCAATCAAAAATTGCTAGCGTTGTGAGGAGATAAAACTGACACCAGGAAACAGGGAAAGGGAGTGTGTTACATGGAAGATACAAAGTATATCCTAGTGCCTTACAGGAGTCCAGTGGGTTCTCATGATAGCAGTGAAAATTTCAAGTTTCCTATTAACTGAAAGTTGAATGCTGACTGACAAACATTTACTGTCAAGCATGGAACTTGATCTGTCTTGGTTTTCAGCTAAGCTATCAGGATGAGATTTGAAGGACAAGTTTGATGGACAGATAGTTACATCTAAATAACTGTTAAACTCTCCCTGTCAGATAAGAGAAGAGAAATTTCTGATACTTAAGTGGGTAGTGAAAATGGTTAGGTTGGTACTGAGACATTAATAATTTATTGGTGAATAAAAAAATATTTCAAAATTTGGAGCTGTGAGGCTGCAAATGTAGCACAATTGACAGAATGCTTGTCTGTCATATATAAAGCAATGAGTTTTAATCCTAGCACAGCACAAAACTAGGTGTAGTGTCACACACCAAAATCTTAGAATTTGGGAGTCAGAGACAGAAAGATCAAAAGTGTAGGATCAATTTCTTGGTTGCATAATCTGTTTGAAGCAGGCCTAGGATACATGAGAACTTGTCTTTAAAAAACAAGCCTTGAGACCGGCTAACTCACCTGGCCTGCTCCCCTATCCTCAGGCCTCTCAGGGTGGGTCCATCGCGGAGCCCTCCGCTCTTGACTCCCCCGGTCTCCATCTCCCCTGCTGTTCTCTGCTCCCTGCTTGGGCCCTGTGACATTCCTGGTCTTGGGCCCCCAGACACCTGAGGAACCGGTGCTGCTTCATAATCCTTTTTGCCCAGGCCAGCATGGTGCCTTCCTTGGGCTCCAGGAGCATTGCTTCTGTGGGACCTGGCCCCGCCCTCACCTCTCCCTGCTTCCCGGACCTGCACCACTGGCTAATTCTCCTGGCCCACTCTCCTGCCCTCAGGCCTCTCTTGGGGTAAGTCTACCACGCAGCCCTCCGTGCCGTGACTCCCCCAGCCACGCTCACCCTTCCATCTCCCCCGTTGGGCCCTGTGCCATTCTAGTCTTGGGACCCAAGACACCTGGGGAGCCAGTGTTGCTTCCTGACCCTTTTCACCCGGACTGGCTTGGTGCCTTCCTTGGGCCCCAGGAGTACTGCCTCTGGACCCAGCCCCACCCTCACCTCTCTCTGCTTCCCTGGTCCTGCAACACC
>NW_008335287.1:3828162-3828876 GCF_000622305.1 Nannospalax galili | reverse complement strand
GAACTAACCTTCTTGGATGTTTAACAGACATACCTTGAGATCTATACAAATAGGTTCAGATGGACACAAAGGAAACTTTTTGCTCCTTGCCCTCCTAGGTCGATTAGTTCCCAGGGACTGTGAACATCTCACAAAACGTCCTGTAAATGTGGTGGGTCATCTGACCTCTTGATCAAGGAGGCCAAGGAGACCCCACCAGATGGACTTGTACCAGTGTCCAGTCTATAAAGAGGAGGGTCAACACAGAGGAATCATTTCCTCCATGCTTCCAAGAGAAGCCAACAATGGTCGAGCAGGACCTTTGACTTATCTTCACATAGATGGAACTGGTAAAAGAAAGGAGCCAGGGGCTCCTCCCAAGCCCATGGGACCCCTGAGGAATAGATCCTCAAATAACTTTCCAAGCCCATGGGACCCCTGAGGAACAGATCCTCAAACGACCTCAAGAGTATGTCCTTAAACACCCAAAAAGGAAGTATAACCAAAGTTTAAAGGGGCCAGTATAATTTCATAAGAGCATACATATATATAGCTAAAAGTTACTTGACAAACAGCAAAGCCAGACAGGCGATACCTTCAGTCGAGTTGTTCGCCAATATGGATAAAGGCTCTTCTAGATAGTAACCCAACACTGTACTGGAAAAATGAACAGCAGACCCTAATTCTATCCAAAGGAATACTGACAATGGATTGCCGTAGATGAGGAACAGCTGA
>NW_008335287.1:3806583-3827845 GCF_000622305.1 Nannospalax galili | reverse complement strand
TGTATAAGCGTAATAATTCATCTGTAAACCTAAAAATGTACAGCCAGTTTTGAAAGAGATGTACCCTAGCTCAGAAAAATGTTATTGAACAGGCTAATGCTGTTGTAATGAAATGCTTCTTCTAATTAAAAAAAGACAAAAAATAAATAAACAAATTAAATAAGCAAAAAAAAAAAAAAGACAAAAAATACTAAACATTGGTTAACTCACACCTAGAAGTGAGTTCCTAGAAGTCTGAAGTTTGAGAACAGCTCAGATCAGTGTTTTGGCGTTTCCAGTGCTTTTAAGATTTCTGTCAGGGCATCATAAAGATTTAACTAATACTGGGGAATACTTTTTCAAGACATTTGCAACTATATATGCATATAAATTCATATGTACACTCATGAGACCAATCATTCAAGCAGTACTTATTTCATTAGGTGTTTGTAAGAAAAGTTTTATTTGGCTAAAATGAATAAGAGACTTTTCCAGGATATTTTTTAAAATAAAGAAAAGGTAGACATTAGTATTATCATGAATAAAAAGGAGGTATCACTACACATCCAGGGACATAAAAGATTTTTAAAAATGTAAATAGTTCTACCCATAAATTTGATAACTTAGATGAAATGTATCTGTTTAAACAAAAATACAAACCTAAATAGCCATATGTGTATATATGCAATACACACATATATGTATATAATGAATATATGTATATATAATTATTTTCACCACGTGACAGCCTTAAAAAGGAAAACACAACAGGCCCAGATGCACTCTCTGGTGAATTCTGCCCACCATTTAAGGAAGAAATAAAAGCAGTTATTCACAGTCCCATCTCAAAGACGATAGAGGTATAACTATTTCCTAGCTCATTCTGTGGGTTAAGTTAACCCAGTCCATTTGTGTGTAGGCTTTTGTTAGAATGTCAGATCTTGCCTCCTTTTGTCAGATGAACAAATGTCTCTTTTGGTACAGAAATACCACATTCCTCCAAACTGGAGATATCTGTGTGCAGTGCCCCCATTAGTCATAACTGTTCCTGTCACTCACTCTTTCTGTTGTAGTTTCTTAGTGTTTCAGTATTTTAAAATTTCCCTGTTTGATATGCATGCAATAGTAGCTTACTGTTGATTTAATTTATAATTCTGTAATTCTGTAATTGTGTATAATGCTGACCATCATTTCCTGTATTTATTTTGTACTTATTTGTGAACTAAAAATAATTTTTGGTGAGCTGTCTTTTCAAATACCTTTTCTCAGTTTGAATCAGCTTGTTTTCTTATTGTTGTTTTGTGAATTTTGATTTACAACTACTTTTCCCTGTTTTAACTGAATTTTTGTGCATCTCATACAATATATTTTTGATGTATTTAGATCCTCTCCCCCTACTACCTCCCACCAAGTTTCATGTTTAGTTTCGTGTGTGTGTGTGTGTGTGTGTGTGTGTGTGTGTGTGTGTGTGTGTGCATAATGGCATATAGAGTATACTTTGTGTACCTATCTTTTCTATGGTATGTGTCCGTGTGTGTGTGTGTGTGTGTGTGTGTGTGTGTGTGTGTGTGTGCATAATGGCCTATAGAGTATAATTTGTGTACCTAACTGTTCTATGGTATGGGTCCATCCACTAGAGCCTGGCTATGCAACTAAGAGTCACACTTAAAAGATACTGGCTCTCCCCCTCCTGGCAGCCATCAGTTGCCAATAGTTCCTAAAGCAGGGCTGAGGTTTCTTATCTTCTTCTCCATGCCTATGTTGGGATTGTCTTATTTGAGCTTATAAGGAAACTCTGCAATGCTGTCACCATTGCTTTGAGTTCATAAGAGTTTCAACAAGTGGATCAAAAGTCTTCTCATATTCTTGACAATGTCTTTCACAGACCAGAAGCTTTACATTTAACAAAGTTCAACTTGTCAGTTATTTCTTTAAGTAATCACACTTTAATGTTGTGTATAAAAAGTCATCATTAAACCAAAGGCCATCTAGATTTTTTAATGTTATCAGCTAGGCATTTTATATTTTTGCACGGTATATTTTTATGATCCATTTAAAAATATTTTATGATAGGTTTATGCATATAAAAACAAGTCTCTCTCTCCCTCTCTCTCTCTCTCTCCCTCTCTCTCTCTCTCTCTCTCTCTCTCTCTCTGTGTGTGTGTGTGTGTGTGTGTGTGTGTGTGTGTAGTTTTTGAAAGCTGTGGCAGATAGAAAGATACTTATTATAAACACCGATGTTCCTCTCCCTTCTGGGATACAAGTTTTTTGAAGCAGTGAGATGGAAATAATAGCTTCTTTCTTTGTTTATTTCTTTCCAGTGTATGTATGTATGTGTGAGTGTGATGGGTGTATATCTATGTGTAAGTGTGTGGGTATGCAAATCCTTACAGGAATGTGTGAAAGTCAGAGGACTCTGAGCATTGTATTCTGTCACTATTAGCCTTATTTCCTTGAGACAGGGCATCTCACTAAATTTGCAGTGAAGCTGGCACTCAGCAAACTCCCCATATCCACTCCCACCCTTTTACATGGGTTCTGGGTATTCAAACTCACTACCTCATGTTTGTGAAGCAAGGTCTAGTACTAGCCCTCAGTGGGCTTATTTCTAGCCAATGGGAAAGGATGTAATTTTTTTTACCAGTCATCAAATCTGACCTTACTCCCCTGTAAGACTGGTAGAGGCTAGAATAGTATTCGTCTGCCTGAAATCTTAGTTCCACTATGGACAACAGTTGCTTTGGAATTGCTGCAGACATCATTGCATTTCACCAAGGAATCAATTTTATCATCTTGCTCCTATTTTGTCAATTTGGGACTGTTTCAGCATAGTGTAAAGCATTTTCATTACTTCTAGATATTGAACTTTATCAAAATGTTGTGCTAACAAATGTATATAATGTATTTGTACATTGGAGTGAATATTTGTTGTGAGGAGACTTGGGCATAATTACTGAACTAGAATGTCATTACACTGGCATATTTAAAGATCAGACTTACTCTTAGAAAACGCACTGAAAATGCCTAAAACTTTTCCTATGGTATCAGTGAAAAAAAGACAAATTAGAACCTAACAGCAAGGACTGAATTTTCAAATTCATTTTTCATAGCTTGTTTAAATGAAAATGATATGGAAAATAAAACTCATAATAATAATGCTATAACATAACTTAGAAAATGTACTTACACATTGCTACACATATATGTACAAATGCATATGCTATTTTTACCATCAAAAATAGCAAAATATAACTTTGTGCAACACTACCAGTTATTTTTCTTGCCATTACTTTTTATTGTTGCCCTTTCAAAAATTTTAGTGATTGCAGGTTTTTGGTTTTTTTTTTTTACTTTTAACTTAAGAAAATTGAAAACTAAATAAATATTTCTTTCCATTAAGACTAGATATAAATTTCTATATTCAACTAAAATAGCAACCACAATTTGTGTACAATCCATCAACAAGGTCAGGAGCATCAATTTTCAAGTAGCTTTTCAACGCGGAAGATACAATGATACTCCCATGTATAAAACTGTATAATGGTTTGTCATGATACAACAGTAAAATTTTAAACTTCATATTCTGTTATGTCCTTAGACAACCCAAACGCCCTCCAAAATTATCTTGGATTTCATATGCTTTCCTGATATCTTCCTTTGGGTTCCTTGAATTTCCAACTCTCCCGCCTCTAGGTTTCAGAGTAAGCTTGCTTGAAACATTCCTTGTATCACTGCCATCTTCTTCCCATTTTGTGCCAGCTCATGCCAAATCTCTTTCTGTTAAGGAATACTACATGGCACTTTATTGTACTGCTAAAAATAAACCATGCTTACGTAAAATGTTGTAAGTCGAATCACTCATTCTCATTATGTGTTTTCCTGATATATTTTATTTTTAATTATACACATATATATGTATATGTATACACATATAATTGCAGCATTGGAGATCAAACCTATTGCCTAGCACATGCTAGAGAGATCATCTGCCATTGTACATCATATTCATAAATATAAGACACATTTTATAGTTTTCATTAAATCATTAAATATGCACTTGATAATTATAATAAAATAGTGATGTAATCAGGATAGCTTTAAATTTGACATTTCTAAATTTCATAGTAATCCTATATATATGTATATGTGTATATATTTCTCCTTTTGAGACAGAGTCTCCCTGTAGCCCCAGCTGGTCTGGAACTGATTATGTAGACCAGGCTGGCATTTAACTCCTTATATCTGTCTGCCTCTGCCTCCGGGGTGCTGGGATTAAAGGCATGTGCCAGCACAACCAGCTGAATAATCATATGTTTTAAGTATATAATGCATGCCTATCTCTTAAAAGGTATTTATGAACAAAGTAGTTGAATATTCTACTATGTATATAATTCCTAAAATTTCAAATGCATATATTAATATAAGAGGACATGTTTATTTTACGTTGGTCTCTCCATTCATGTAAACAAAATTGGTAGTCTAAACATTTTGCTTGCCCTTAAACATGGAAACTCAAATAACCTATACATTACATGAGATCAACTGAACGTAAATTATCCTGTTAAAGTGATCTAGCATTGATGTTTATATACTATACAATATTTAGTTGTTATGAAATTGTTAACAGTTTATAATCATGACATCTGAAAGAAATTTTGTGTTTTCTTGTATCCACTTTATTATGTTTATTAAATTGTTTTATTTTTTTCTTTTAATTATTTTAATATATTGATAGTTATATCTAACAATGATATAAAATGGTATTTAAAAATGATAATTTTTTTAATGTCTATACTTGTGTTGACCAGAATTTGATGTACAAAATACCACTCACTGCTTGGTTTAAGTAACAGGTGTTTCAACAGATTAAGCAACTTCTAAGAGGATGGCTCAAAATAACCTCCAGAGCAATTCTACATGCTGGTACTATTTCTGTATGGAAATTCTTTCCCTGAGGTTGTTACGGTAGCTACTTCTGAAGAAGTAGCCATAGACAGAGAACTCTGATAAAAACAGATATGGCAATATTGTACAAAAAGCTTCTTGCTTCCTGTGCTGAAAATGGACCAGCAGTTAAAAGTGTGGACTACTATTCAGAGGACCCAAGTTTGGCTCCCAGCACCCATGCCAGGTCACTGAGAACCCCTGTAGCTCTAGCTCCAGGGCATTCTACTCCTTCCTCTGGCTCTGAGTGTACTTGCACCCATGTGCAGATACTCACACACAGAAACACAACAGTTAACAAAGAAATAAGATTTTTTTAAAAAAGAGTTTATGCTTCCAATAGTATGTTTTCCCAAAGTGACTCCAAGATCAATAATGAAATCATTATTACTTCATTTATGTCATTTACATAAAGGGAGTCTATTATTTACCTTAGAACTGTTTGTAAAAAGATCTCAGAAAATACTTTTCTGTAGATTTTAATTTTTTTCTATTAGTACTAACTTGAAACAGAGTAGAATGAATGAATCAGTAACAAACACTCAGCAAAGCAACAGATTATATCATTTTATTCTAATGTATACTTGCAAGGTGTAGTGATAACCACTGCCTAAAGTGGTTATATGTGGTTTCAGTTATTAAAATGAGTTACCAAGGCCTGTCCTTCTTCTCAGTATAGAACACAATAGGCTAACTGCTTTTTACAGTGGAGGGATTTTTTCAACATATTTTTAATTGTTTCACTAAAGCAGTGGTATGTTGAATTTTCATTGTTTCCTTTTTTTACTTTTCATGGTACTGGGCATTGAACCCAAGGCCTGTGTACTGAACAACATCCTTCGTTCTGGTTCATTATTGATAAGCATCTTGTGAATATTAAAACCCACATGTGATAGTGCTGCAGTCAGGAAACAACACGGCCCCAAAATCAAACACAGAATTGTTTCCAAATTCTTACCAAATGAAAGAAACCTCCCGGTTTGAAGGACAAAAAACATCATTCCATTTATTAACTTGAATATTTGACTATAATGGTGTGTGGCAATGACATACTGGAACAATGGTTATAATTACAGCTATTGTTTGTTTAGTTTCTAATACTCTAATATCCATCTCTCTGCTAAACAAACCAGACATATGTGTTAGCTAGACATGTGAAAGGATGGATATGACTATGGCTAAGACATTGTTAAGTCCTAAACAAATCTGGCACTGCTTTTAGATTTTGCATTTATTTGGAAAGCTTGTCACAAATTGATTCATGTAGCCCTATCCCTCATAATACCTCTTAAACTATGGATGAAAAAATAAATGTAAAAGTGCTACCCATTGTGAAATACATCCAGGGCAACCAGATGTTGGAGAGCTAAGAAAATAACCATGGGATGGTACAGAGCCATTAAGCTCACTGTGAAGTGGGTTTTAGATATAATAGATATAATTCTACTCATACCATTTTCAAAACTGCAGTGTGAGATGCTGTCCTTGAGAAATAGCCATAATATGCAAATATTGTTCACAAAAAATGATATACATTTTCTGGATCTTGTTCTAAATCCTAAAACAAATGAAGAGGTACTAAATAAAGAGTGTCAGAATGAATCTTTTCACTTAGCATAGCAAGAATCCAGGTTACCTGGGCTACAATCTACACCTTTTTCCCAGTTCCCTGACCAGTACAATGGATGCTCAATCTGGCACCAAGAAAATGTGACTCAATCTCCCCTTGATTTATTTCTTCAGACAAGCAGACTCCCAGCACTTTTTAAACTCATCATAGCTACATGTTGAAGGTTAAGTCTAAGGACAACTTTCTTCTCCCTAGACTCACTGACAGAGCAGAGGGTGTTGACCAAGTAAACTAGGTCGAAATCATCTTTGAGTGAGCTCATCCAGAGAAAACTATTTCATTTAAAGAAAGGCAAATCTAGAGCAATGGGCAGTGCACCAGATAGCTCAGAAAACTACACGGCAGTCTAAGCAAAGTAGGCCAATGGCTACACTTGCAGTGCCAGAACAATGCCTCACAGAACTTTCTAAAGAATGAAGGGAGCAGCAAGAAAAAATAGTTCCAGCCATGAGTGGTGGCTCACTCTTTCAGTCCCAGCACTCGGGAGGCAGAGGCAGGCAGATATTTGTGAGTTCAAGGCCAGCCTGGTCTACATAGTGAATTTCAGGCCAGCTGAGGTTACAGGGAAACTTTGTCTCAAAAAGATCAAAAAAAAAAAAGATATTTCCAAAGTTTTCCTCAAGGGAAAAAGTGACAGTACAGAATGTCTATCTTAAGATCCTGTTAGGAAACAACCTTAACTAACCAGCTCAAGTCACTAAACAAAACTAGAAAAATCATCCCAACAAACCTTTAAATGGAGAGGAAAACCATACCTAAAGATGTTGCAATGTATACAATGTATACTTTATTTATCTAAATAAAAGCAGTTTTCAGTGAGGAAACTCTAAGATAAAACAAATAAAAAGAAAATGTATCCTATCAAAGAGAAGACAGAGATCACATCTGACTAGTGGGGTGAGTCAGCCAAATCCCCTATGCTTTGCCCATCCCCCTGCAGTGGGACCACCCCCAGTCTCACTGCAGCAGATCTCCTGTCTTCTGATGCTAGCTAGTAAGAAATTCCCATCCACTCTGCTTAGGCCTTGGCACCTTCCTGCATAGGCTACCAGAGAACACCTGACTAGCTGGGAGCGTTAGCAAGATCCTACCACACTGAGTTAACATTCCTCTGCTTTAGGTCCAGCCTCAGTTGCTTAGTTCCAAGGTTCACACCTTCTCTGCTTAGCTACTTAGAGTTGGCCCAACTGATTCCCACCATCCCAACTTGGGCCTAGGTTCTATTGAGAGCTCTTGGCTAGCCTGCCTGGATCCATCCACTAAAAAAAAAAAAAAAAAAAAAAAAAAAAAAAGAATAAGAATCACAAACCAAATAACTATTCGTACCTAGTCAGAAACCAACCAAACTACATCAACAATATAAACAGAATCAAACAAAAGTAATTCAAAAGCACAGACCACAACATAGAAAACACAACTGATATGGAAAAACAAAATAATATGTCTCAAGCAGTCCTATAGAAGTGTTTTATAATTAGAGCTAACTTCAGGACACAGAACTTAAAAGAACAATCAAAAATATGATAAAAAAAAGTCCATGAATTGAAGAACACACAACTCGAAGAACGCCAAGAGAATATGGCTAAACTTCTGACAGAAACTCATGAAAATACAAATGCACAGATACATGAAATGATACAGTTAAGGGTTTGAAAAGTGAATTCGTGAAAGAGAGAAATATTGACAAAAACTCTGACTGAAATGAAGATGGAATTGAGCAACTCAGTACAAGCTGGGCGTGGTGGCACACATCATTAATCCCAAGCACTCTGGAGACAGAGGCAGGCAAATCTCTGTGAGTTCAAGGTCAGCCTGGTCTGCATAGTGAGCTCCAGGCTAACTGGGGCTACAGGGAGACCCTGTCTCAAAAAGTCAAAAATGAGACAAAGAAACAACAAAAAAGCTCAATAGCTAATTTGAAATGACAGTAAAAATCTCACCCACAGAATGAATGAAATCAAAAATAGAATATCAAAATGGATGATAAAAGTAGAAGAATTAGACTGCTTAAGCAAAGAATATGGAAACTTTTTTAAAAGACAGGAATGTAGCATGCATGAAATGTGGGACACCAAAAAAATTTATGCATCATAGGCACAGAGGAAGTAGAAGCAGCTCAGGTCAATGGCACTTACCAGTTCTTCAACAGGACTGTAGAAGAAAATTTTCTTAAATTCAGGAAAGACACATCCATATAGATCCAAGAAGCACACAGAACACCAATTAGACAGGACCAGAACAGAAACTCCCCATGCCATATGATAGCAAAAAAGACTCAATATACAAAACAAAGGGAGAATACTGAAAGCTGCAAGAGAAAAATAAATTACATATAATGGAAAACATCATAATTACAGCTGACTTTTCAATGCAAACTCTAAAAGTTTTAAATGATCATAGATGCCAACCCAGAGTACTTTACAAAATGGTCTATCATAGTTGAAGGGGAAAGAAAAACCTTCCATGATAAAAGTAGGCTGAAATAATACATATCCATCAAACCAAAACTACAGAGACTATGTGAAGCCACACAAAGGACTGAAGAAAGGAATGTCCATACCCAAAGGTTACAGAAAGAATACAAATGAAGAAATAATTACAGAAACAAAAAATGGAACCAAAATCACAAAGAGAAATTAAAATGACAGTATCCAATGCACATATTTCAATAATAACTTTAAATATCAATGGTTTCAATTCCCCAGTCAAAAGACACGGAGTAGTTTAATGGATCAAGAAACAAAATCCACCTTTTAGTTGTCTACATGAAACTCATCTCAGTTTCAAGGATTGGCACTACCTCAGGGTTATAGGATAGGTAAAAATATTCCAAGCAAATGGTGCCTAGAAACAAGCAGGCATTGTGATTCTTCTATCTGACAAAATAGATATCAAATTAAAATTAATAAGAAGAGATAAAGATGGTCACTTCATTCTGATCAAGGGAACAATTGACCAAGAAGGCATTACAATCATGAACACATATGCACCAAACTTCGGTGTACTCAAATTCATTAAAACATCATTACAGGACTTCAAGACACAGATTAACCCTAATTCAGTGAGAGTAGATGATGTTAATGCTCCACTCCAATAGACAGATCAACTTGACAATAATAACCAGAGAAATATTTTAATTCAATGATATCATAATCAGATGGACCAAACAAAGATCTACAGAGTATTTAACCCAAGTACCACAGAATACACATTCTACTCAGAAGCCCATGCAAGTTAATCTAAAATAGACCACATACTGGGGCACAAAACAAATGTCAACAAACACACACACAAAAAATAAATAGTTCTGTACATTCTGTCAGACCATAATGCAATAAAGCTTCAAATCAGCAACATAAAAAGCTCTAGTAACTACAAAACTCATGGAGTTTAAACAATACATTTCCTGACTGATGACTTGGTCAAGAGGAAATCAAGAAATAAATAAGAGTATTCCTGGAGCTAAATGGAAATGATAACACAACACTATGTAACCTCTGGGACACATTAAAAGCAATCCTAAGTGGAAAGTTCTAAGAGGCACTTCAGGCGCCTACAATAAAAACATCAGAAAGAGCATAAATAAATGACTTAATGTTATAACACAAGCATCCGGCAAGGCAAGAACAAATGAAACCCAAATCCAGCAGAACGAAAAAAATAACAAAAATCAGAGTAGAAATCATTGAAATTGAAACAAAGAAAACCATGCAAAGAATCAATGAATCTAAGATTTGGTTCTTCAAAAACATAAACAAAATAGACAGTCCCTTAGCCCAGTTAAGCAAAAGATCAGTAAGAAAATCCAAATCAAGAAAATCACAGACAAAAGGGGACATCACAACACACACCAAAAATATTCGGAACATTATAGGTAATATTTTAGAAACCTATACTGTATTAAATTTAATAATCTAAAAGAAATGAATGTATTTCTAAATTCATTGAAACCACCAATGTTAAACCAAGAAAAGATCAACAGTTTAAACAAACCCATAAAAAATACGAAAATTGAAACAGTAATACAATGCTTCTCAAATAATAAACATTCAGACCCAGATGAATTCACAGCAGAATTTTAACAGCTCTTCAAGAAGACTTACAACCAAGCCTACTTTAATTACTCAAAAAGTTAGAAACAGGAAGAAGTCCCAAAGTCCTTCTACAATGCCAGTTTTACTCTAATACCAAAGCAGGAAAAGACACAGCAAAAATATAGATGCAAAAGCTCTCAATAAAATACTCACAAAATCACATAGACACACATCAAAAAGATCATTGCAAACATGACAGACCTTAAAATACATGACAGAATACATGAATTCCAGTGGGGGGTGCTACGGGGTGCAGGTAAAAGAGGAGGGTCTAAATATGATTAATATGTATTATAAGAAATGCAGAAAAATTCAATAAAAATATATATTATATTCAACAATCATCTTCATGGTCAAGTAGGTTTTATTCTAGAGATGAAGGAATAGTTTTATATACATAAGTCAAAAAATGTAATAAATCATATAAATGGACTTAAAAACAAAAATCACATGATCATCTCAGTAAATACCAAAAATACCTTTGATAAAATCCAACATGTATTCATGATGAAAGACCTGGGGGAATTGAACCAGAGGGAACATACCTCAATATAATTAAGGTTACATCCAAAAGACTCAGCCAAGACAATTCTAAATGGAGATAAACTGGAAACATTTTCATGAAAATCAGGAACGAGAAAAGGCTTTACACTATCCCCACTTTTTTCAGTATAGTGCTTGAAACTATAGCTAGAGCATTAATACAAGATAAAGAAATTAAAGTGGTACTAATCGGAAAAGAAGAGGATTTGGAGCGATCAAGCTGGAACTGACCTGAAGACCTCCTCCCGAAGATTGTCAATCACAGTATCAAAGGATATTATGCAGTCTGCCAAGAAAGAAAGCTAATCAAAAGAAAAACCTACCTTTGCAACATCCCTAGACCAATATAATATCTTACTGTATTCTGAATATTCATTCTTGTATATAGACAAGTGTAACTCCCCACCCATGCCCCATCAAAGAAGCTTCTTTTTGCAACAGATGGAAACTAATTCAGAGTTTCATAACTGGACAAATGCAGAGAATACTTATGTGTGAGATGCTTAGTTCTAAGTAACATTTTCAATGTTGCAATCTCTACAAGTGAAATGAATGCCTTTGTCAACTCTTACTGGAGAGGTTTCCTAATGCAGCAGGTGGTGATTAATACAGAAACTCACAACTGGCCAATGTGCAGAGAACAAGAGGGGCAGAGTGCTGATTCTTGAGCACCTATTTTTAACCTTTGCCTTCTAAGGCTCAGGAATCATTGTAGAAGAGGCAACAGAAAGATTCTAAGAGCAAGAGGAGGTAGGTGAATACAAGGAAGCAGATTTTTCCAGATTTGTTCATATACTCATATGAACTCACAGCAATGGTGACAACATGCACAAGTCCCATGTAAGCTCAAACCAGACAAATCTTAGCATAGACATGGGGAAATCTATGTCACTGGCAACTGATGGCTTATGGAAGCAAGAGAGACAGTCTCTTACATGAGTGGAACACCAGTGGATGCACCCATGCTGGGGAACATGTGGAGGCAGAAGTCAGACTCTCTAGCCCATATTGTATATAGAGTGTAGTAAATTGAATTGAATGAGGGGCAGAGTGGGGAGGTTTGGAAGTGGGAGACGATTTAAATACCATCAAATTATAGTGTGTGAAAATTGCAAAAAAATCAATAAAAATAAAATAGAGGTACAGATAATAAACTGCTCTTGATTAGGCAGTTGGATTTAAAGATTTAAAAATACATTTTATAAATATGTTCAAAGGGGGCTGGAGAGATGGACTAGCAGTTAAGAACATTGGCTGCTCTTGCAGAGGACCCAGGTTTAATTCCCAGCACCCACATGGCAACTAACAACCGTTTGTAACTCCAGGTTCGGGGGGATCTGACCTCCATGAGCACTGCATGACACGCGTGCACTTCACACATGCAGGCAATATGCTCATACACATAAAAATAATAAATAAGATCTTTTAAAAAATATATTCAAAGAACTATAGGAAACTATTCTCAACTGTGCAACTGAAAATGTAATGACAGGCATATTAAATATAGAAATTCATTAAAAATACTTTTTAAAGGTAAACAAAACATAAATTCTGGAGTGAAGCAGTACACTGATTAAAGTGAAAACTTCTTGTGGATTTAATGAAGAGTAACATTAGAAATGAAATGAAAGAAGAAAGTATCTGAGCACTTAAATCAATGGCCTATGCAATTTAGAGAATGTGGAAAATAAGAAGATAATTGACAGAGCCATAGAGAAATGCAGATTAACATTCTGCACACCAACATACAAATAGTGGGAAAGCAAGAGGACAGGAGAAACAGGGAAATAGTAAAAGGAATCTGCCATGTGTGATGGCTTGTACCTGTATTTCCAATACTCAGGAAGCTGGGGTAGAAGGATTGTTGCAAGTTCAAGTTACCGTGGGTGTAGCAGGTCAGTCAGGTCTAGAAAGAAATAATGGTTACTCTTCACTCCCAACTTGGTTATTTAGAATCACCATGGAAATACCTTTCAAGGTCATTGCCACTGCCGCCCAATCCCAGACACCAGGGCTGGTGAGGAGACTGTGTCAGCGGAGCTGCATTCAGACACAGAAGACCAGGTTCAGTGATGCTGATCTATTTTATTGAGGAATTTACAAGCTTATGTAGGGTCCCTGGACCAATCAGACAAGGATGCAATGACTATGCCATATATGGGCAGCCCAGGTTCCGGGACCAATCAGACAGTTATACAACGACTATGCCATATATGGGCATCCCAGGTTATGGTCAATTATGTGACCATGGCTGTTGTTATGCTCATGTGCTGCAAGGTGTAGATAAACCGCAACCTGCAATTTCAAGGGGTGGTGACTAGGGAGTAGCAAGCCTTAAGCATCAGCCCTACAACTTTCCAAATGGAGTGATAATCACAAGGCATTCTTTGTGGCTCCATTGGTTGGGCCATTGCCTCACGCATGCTGTATGGCTGTCATTAGTACTTCCACTCTAGGTTCAAGCCTGTCTCCCACAATACATGTTAGGTTTTGTTTATGAAAATGTTCCCAGAAATGTTTAACTGAAGCCCCTATAAATGCCAGCAACAAAATTCCATGGGCTGGGATCTTTGATTGAACAAAAAGAGAAAGCATTCTGAGGACCAGCAGTCATCGAATCTGCTTCTTGACTAGGGGCACAAAGTGAGGCACTATCTCACACTCTATTACCTTGCTTGCCCAGCCCTGGTGCACTGTGTCCCTTTAAAAGTCTTGAGTCACAATAAGGCCTTCATCCCTTATGCTTCTTCTTTCACGTATTTGTTTACAACATCTAGGAAAGTATCTAACATAGCACTGAAACCCTTTCTCACAAAATCAAAATAAATAAATAGTAACTGAAAACTTCCAAATTTTAATGGAACACATTAATTTATACATCCAGAAAGCTCAGTGATTTTCTTATAAGATATATAAGAGGTTTGCCCTCAGACACGTTAGACTTAAAAGGATGTTGAAACCTTACGAGATGAGAAATTCTTGGAAGCAGAGAAAGAATAAATCATCACATGCAATGGATTGCTGACTCATGTATCCTAGGCAGGCCTTAAACTGAAACTCCTACTTCAACCTTGCCAGTGATGGAATGCAGATTCAAATGTCAGTTATCTAAAACCATCACATACTGAGTCGCTTACAGAAATGTAACATACTTGGTGTCAGTCACAGCACACAGGAGTGCCTATGTGTAAAGAGTTATTGGAGTTCATAAATGACATGTGATGATGAGAATCTCCAGGAATCAATGAAGAAACAGAAATGACAGTGAAGGATGAAGACAGTTAAGAAAACACACCCTCTAAATACATGCTATCCTTTCTTTTCTAAGCTTACAAAAACATGATATTATATAAAATAATCAACACAACAATGTGTCATTGCATTGATGAGTGTGAAGGTACTCTTTTTTGTCACTTTCAAGGGATTTAGAATAAAATCTCTGGGCATGTATATGAGGAATTATTTAGATTGGGTTAATGAGGTAAGAAGACCACCCTAAATATAGGCAATACTGTTCCATTGTATGTGGGGTGGGGTCCTGAGCTGAATAAAAAGAAGAAAGCAAGCTGAGTTTCTGAGTTCATCTCTCTGCCTTCTGACTGGATGCAATTTGATCAGTTACTTCTGGCTTCTGCCACCATGCTGTCCCTAGGATAATCTAACTATAAGCCAAAATAAATGCTTCCTTTCTTAAGTTGCTTTTGTCTGGTTTTGTGTCCCAGTGATGAGACACGTAACGAATACATTTACAAATGTATTCTGTATGTATGACAACTCAGAGGAGAGAGAGGGCAGAGAGAGACATGGAAATAACATTCTTTATACCTCACTGGATTTCAATTGATTCAAAACAATGACTAAGAACATAATAAAACAACGTGTAATGAAGACATCATGAAAGTACTTAAAAAGATTACCCTAAAAAATAATCATTTAAAAAAATAAGGTAATGGAGGAACAGAGAAACTAAGCACACTTACAGGATAAAAAGTAAAGCAGCATCAGTAAAACCAAATACAGAGTCTGTGCTGTTAAGAGCACTGGCTGCTCTTCCAGAGGACCCAGGTTCAGTTCCCAGCACCCACATTAGTGTTCATGATGGCTTATGACTCCAGTTTTCGAGGATCTGACACCTTATCTGACCTCTGCAGGCACTGAATGCTCATAGTGCATATACAAACAAGCAGGCACATATGCAT
Source organism: Nannospalax galili (assembly GCF_000622305.1). NCBI lineage: Eukaryota > Metazoa > Chordata > Mammalia > Rodentia > Spalacidae > Nannospalax > Nannospalax galili. The sequence goes on along the minus strand of NW_008335287.1, from coordinate 3,812,456 downwards.
GCATATTAATAAAAATTAATTTTTAATAAAAGAAAAGTAAGTTCATATGTGCAAGGATGAATTTGTACCAAAGGACACCTGGTACAAATGCTTTACTGGATAAGATTTAACATGTATAGTGGAATACACGAGGTCTTGCTGGGGTTGGGGTGTGGGTGGGGGCAATGATGGAGGAGAGGTCTAAATTTGATTAAGAACTATTGTATGAAATGTGCAAAAGCTCAATAAAAATTTTAAGAATTAAAAAAGAAAACTAAATGCGTATGGATGAATAAACCAAATTCAAATACAGATGTTTTTACGTAAGATTCATAATAAAGATCCAACCACATACATAGACTGCTACACTGAGGCTTCTGGGGTGATATGCCTAACACAGGAAGTTAAACCACCATGCTCAGCATATTTGGATATTCTGATACAACATTTTGAACAATGGATGGACATGCAGATGATCAACCAGTATGCTCACCTCAGTAATGTACTGGTCTCATTCATAGCTTTATTTCCTCCTTCTGATTCATCATTACTAATATATATTTTTCAAATTTCTGATTATATTAATTAGCAAAAACTCTTGAAATTCCCTCCTCCATTTAGATATTGAAATTATTTCTTTGAGCATTAGGAATCCTACTCTGATTTATATATAAATATAGGAATATATATGAAAAAAGAAATGAGGACATGGTGTGTGTCCTAACACAATCAAATATATAACGTAAAATAGTGATTAGTTCTTAACGTAAGGCAGAATTAGCCTTTAACAGACACTAAAAGAAAATGCTTCTATGTCTGATGTGAGTAGACAGAATCCATGTAGGTGACTTACTGTGCCAATTAAGGTCAAAGACTTTTCTAAAACTAATTTTTTAAATTTTATTTTTATTGAACTTTTGCAATTTTCATACTATACAGTTTGGTGGTATTTAGATCCTTTATATATCCCCTTCCCAGGAGACATCAATTGCCAAAACATTCCTTAGATTGGGTTTGGATTTCTTACGTACTTCCCCATGTCTATGGTGGGATTTTGTCTGGTTGAGCTTGCATAGGACTTGTTCATGGTGTCAGCATTGCTGTGAGTTCTATGTGTGTAACTGACCAGCTATCTGAAAGAGTTTGTTTCCTTCTGGCTATCTATATCCCCTTCCCAGGAGACATCAATTGCCAAAACATTCCTTAGATTGGGTTTGGATTTCTTACGTACTTCCCCATGTCTATGGTGGGATTTTGTCTGGTTGAGCTTGCATAGGACTTGTTCATGGTGTCAGCATTGCTGTGAGTTCTATGTGTGTAACTGACCAGCTATCTGAAAGAGTTTGTTTCCTTCTGGCTATCTACCTCCTCTGGCTCTTACAATCTTTCTGCCTCCCCTTCTGCAATGATCCCTAAGCAGTCTATGTTATTTTAGACTCATTCTTAGAGGAAAAAAAACTGTTTGGAATTTCCTCTTTCAGGACTCCTGATAATTGGTAATTTTGTAAATACCAAATTGCCTGTTTCAATTTCATTCCTACTTAAAATAAATGGAGCTAGATGGTCTTCAGACACTAGCTTCAGAATACTACAATAGTTTATACTAGAATGAATTGGGATGGCTTGTTATAGAAACTGATTTAAAAAAAGAAAAGAATGGCATTATAAGTGCTTAAAGGTAAATTCTAAGGAGCTATTTTTAAATGATTATCCTTAAAAGGTCTATTAACTGAAAAACGCATGTGACATAATGTCATTCCCTCATCATTCACTGAAAACACACTGACATATGACTTCTTCACTGGTCATTTCTTTTGGATCCAGAAGTAATATATAGGCTGTTTCTTTCACAAAATTTCTTTGAAAATAATATACGTTTGTAATTTACCTTTACATTAATCATGAACTTACCTTTCCCTGTCATAATGTCCCTGTCCTATGTATATTATAATCTTTAAAATGTATAAAATTACTATCATGATATAGGATGTTATATTTAAAATATTCTCAAGTCATTTTTATAGCTATTGGCTTCATAATCAAAGCAAGAAAAATACAACATTTATTATGAAATATGATTCTTAATTCAAACTGTATTAGGAACGTATTTCTATTATGGATAGCAACATTGTTTTAAAAACCATTTTATGTAAACTTTGTTTGCTAGTCTTCAATATTAAAATAAGATTAGGCTTAGTTACCCTTAAAAACAAAATAAAGTGCAGGTATGGGTCACTATCATGAGGAGGACTTGCGGGAAATTCACTAATAATTTATCCATAAACTGTAATGACAAATAACCATGTTCTAAAGATAGAAAACAATTGCATTCTGTAAATTTGTAGAAAAAGTTATGAAAGTAGGCCTCAGAAAAAAACAAAAGGAATTGTAATCTTATCTCATTTGAAGAGGATTACTAGTTTAAGGAACAAAATATAAATCTAGTCAATGTTTATCTGAGAATATTCGGTTCTTTAACTAAGCCTTATGCATATAGCACATGATAATTAAAAGTATCAGACTGGTGGAACGACCTTATTGGGTGTTTAACAGCCATACTTTAAGGCCTATACTAATGTGTTCAGAGGGACTTAAAGGACAGTTTTTGCCCCTTGCCCTCCAAGGTCGACCAAGCTCCAGGGGACTATGGAACATCTCTCAAAATGTCCTGTAAATGTGGTGAGTCGCCTGTTCTCTTGTTCAGGGAGGACATGAAGACCCCACGAGATGGACTTGAACCAGTGTCCAGTCTACAAAGAAGAGGGTCAACTCAGAGGAAACATCTCATTCATGCTTCCAAGTGAAGCCAGACATGGTTAAACAGGACCTTTAACTTATCTTCACATAGATGGAACTGGTAAAAGAAAGGTACCAGGAGGTCCTCCCAAGCCCATGTGACCCCTGAGGAACAGATCCTCAAATAACTTTAAGTGTAAAAATAAATTGATTTATTTGGGCCAACTGTATGGTCTTAAACACCCAAAAGAAAAGGATAACCAGAGTAAAGAAATCAGTATACTTCTTTAAGAGTTCGAGGGATTATGCTTCCCAGACATTAGCCTTAAGTCTATATAAAAAGTTATTTGGACAATTATTTCGCCTTAATGATTTTGTTCCTAACCAGAACATGCTGCTCAGATGTAAGACTTCATATCTTGACCTCCAATACTGTAGTGCCCACCTGCAGCAAAGGGAGACAACCAGGAATTGTTCTAAAATGATGGATAAATTTGTTTTCTCCCCCTATCTAGAAGCCTTTGAGAGGAACTGACACTGATTCTAACCACTCCAATAGCTATAAAAATACTTGAAAACAAATCCTGAATCTAGCACTCTAGAACCCAGCCTTGAAAGACAAAGGAAAATGAGGAAGAACTCAATGAGGGATGCTTTTGGAAGCCCTTGTCAAGAAACTCCAATGGACTCTCATATGAACTTTTGAAAATTGCCAAGTTCTGACTTTTTTCTAGTTCTCTTTCTAAAACTTATAATGCTAATTACTCTTGCCTTTACTTCTCCTTCACATCTCCTATTCACAATTCAAGGACTTTCTTTTCCCCTTAGAGATAAGCTTTACACAGTTTAGGAATGTTTTAGATAGACCCACTGAAGGGGTACTGTAATTGCCTCACCGTGTGTCCCTGGTTCAGCATGGAACAAGCCAGAGAGGTCTCCCTCCTGATTCCCTATTGACAATTTGGGTAATCCCTTCAGAGGATGGCATTATAAGAATAGGAGGTAGGAATTGGCTAGGCAGTTAGGGTAAAAAGACCCCAAAGAAAAATAGTCAGTTTCTTGGGTAAAAGTGAAAATGTCCTTGGACTGTTAGCAACATACTCTATTCCAAAAGTAAATAATGTCAAAAGTCTTTGGGAGTTTGTATCTAATCCTTAAAAGGGTTTAGGGTTACCTCTTTAGAGGGGGGAATGTTAGAGTGCCCAAAAGCCTCTTAAAATAAATAAATGAAGGGAGAAAAAAGTGATGGGGAGATATGGGAGGTGTTGGAGGGGAGGGAGTGGGCATGGATTTAATCAAAACACCTTACATGTATGTATGAAATTCTCAATAAAGTTTTCATAAAAGTTATAAAAAAGATAAACTGGGAAAATAACTGTAAAAAAAAGAATTAAATTAGGATGTAAATATGGATTTTTACAGTACTCCTTGAAATATGAAACAGAGATAAAAGATGAAGGAAGGAGTCATCAATATTTTTCCCCATTGCTCACAATAGCAACATTTCCTAGATTTTGTTTTATACTGAAATCCTATGGTGTGGACATACTGTACCAATCCTAACATGAAATGGGAAACTACTTGGTATGATTTGCTGACACCTGCAATATGATTTCATTACTTCATTAGAACAATGCGTATTTTCACAAGAGTCAGAGGCTAGATTGGACATGCTCATTAAGCAGGAAGTCATTTAACAGACTTTGCCATGGCTAATGGAGAATGTAAAATTAGCAAATGGATTTACAATGATTTGCACATCAAAGTTGCTTTCATTTGTGGTTTACTGTCATGTTGTACCCACAAAAGTATTTGCAGAAAACAGAATAAATTGAATTCATGTCAAGAACAGTAGATGATATGTATTTTGCAAAGGAAATCACTTTAAAGGAGAAAAAACTCACTGGATATGTTTTTAATCAGAGATTAATGGATATCTAGGTTTTTCGATGAGATTTTCTTTATGTCAAGAAAAATTACTTGACAAAATGTCATTTTATTCTAGTGTTTGCCATTTCCTAGGTTATATCAAACTATAAAATTGTTTTATTAATTTAATTTGCCTATATAAGTAGGAGCAAAATTTAATATAGAAATAATATAATACTTTATTTACTTGATGCATCTATTTTCCTGTCTAAAGATCTTGCTACTTTGGGCAATGAACAAAAATATTTCAAATCAATAGATTTTTAATCTTGAAAATGGAGTTTCAAAGCATGTAGTTGCTGAAAGCTTCAAGGTATAGCCTCAGACTTAATCTCATAATCCATTGGCACAGACACAGAAGCAGAACTCAAATCAAAATTTGTATATTTAAATTCCTTCCTAGAAAATGCTGAAAATTATAGTAATTTTATATATCTATTTTAAAAAATAACTATATGTGATTTGAATTTTCTACTCATGCACAAAAACAGATGCTTTAGTATCCTAATAGAGGAACAAAACACACTCTTTTTGTTTACAGTAACAAAATTATTTATCTTCAGATCTAAAGTGAATTTGAACATTATCTATGTAGTTCGTAGGGTCTCTTTGCTCAGGGGAGGAGAAACAGTTTCAACTAATGTACTTTCTCCTTACTCCAGTTCCTCCTTCTCTCTCTCTGTTTCGGTCTTCCTCTTTACTTCTTTCTTTGTGACCTCATGTTTTTCTTGTTAACAATTAAGCCAAAGTATATGGGCCTGAATTTTCAAATGCAGCTAATGAAAATATGTGAATATAGATTACAAAGCCTGAGAAAATATAAGAATCATGTATGTTAAAATATTTCCCTTTCATAATATCTTCCTGATCATACCTTTTTACAAGGCTTCATATTTCCATTGTCCATGCATGCATACGCTTTATTTTCCTAATCCACTGCTCTTCTTATTATTTAAATGGATTTATTTCTTGGATATTGTGAATAATGTTGAAAGATACATGGGTGTACAATTTCTTTTTAACACAGTTCATTTGAATACAGATCCAGAAAGTAGATTACTACAAAATATAGTAATTCTATAGCCAGGCGTAGTGGTGCAGGACTTTAGTCCCAGCACTTGGGAGGCAGAAGCAAATGAATCTCTGTGAGTTTGAGTCCAGCCTGGTCTACATAACAAGTTCCAGACCATCTGGGACTACAGGGAGACCTTGTCTCAAAAAGGCCAAAT
>NW_008335287.1:3804746-3806532 GCF_000622305.1 Nannospalax galili | reverse complement strand
ATATAGTAATTTTATCTTTAAAATTTTGAGGAATCTGTAGAACAGGCCTCACACTGGCTATGCAGTTTACACCCCGGCAGCTATATACAAGGGTTTCCTTTCCACCACACTCTCCCCAGCACTTATCTCTTGACTGTCTGTTTATAGTCACTCTAAGATGCAGTATATCAATGAAATTATAATTTGAATTTATCTTACATTTAGTGATGTAGAGTTGCCTTTTCATAATCCTTCTTAAAACTTCTTATGTTCTGGCTATCAATCTCTTACTGGATACACACAGTATAAGTGTTGAGTCCGAGGTTCGGGAATGATTGGAGACCACCCACCAAAATTTGAAATTTAGGAGATTTTATTGAAAAGCATTCCAATTCTTGAATGACCAGTCAGGCACAGACGCCAGGAGCCAATGAATGGAGTCCAGCCCTGACCAACAATGAGCAGGGTTTTTTGGGGGGTACTCTTGAAAAAGCCCAGGCAAACTGGGTGACCTTTGAATTCATTGGATAACTCTGAATTCCTTGTATGGGGGGAAATTTCATTGGTTATAGTCATGGTCAACCGCCTGGAATGTCTCAATTTTTCCTTTTACAGTAGGGTTCCCCTATTGACCTCTAGATGCCCTTTTATTGTCAGGAATTTCAGTTAGTTTCAGCAAGGCATGTCCGGGCTTGCCTAATCTTAGTCTGCAGTATGGGGCAAGGGAGACTTACAGTTTCTAGGAACAGATACTTAAGGCTGACAAGATGGAGGCTGCTAAAAAAATGGAGCCAGTGTGACCTGGATCTTTCATTTCCCCCTTGAGTTGTAACATGGGATAAATCTTTATACCATAGCAAGCAAGCAATTATACATAAGTTAGATGTTTTTCAGTTAGCAAGCAGTTGTCTGGGGCAAAGGGCCTTCCTGGGCCATTGGGTTATACTGGGTATTGGATGATCTGCAGCCGGGTCCGTATGAACCCGAGGAGGGCATGTATCAGACAGGGTCCACAAGTAAGGGCAGTCAAGAATATTATCAGGGGCCCCACCAGTGCTGTAATACTGTAGTAAACCATGGGGACCCCGGGAATAAGGATTCATACCAGTTTTGTTGCTGGAGCCTAGCATCTTCCCATTCTTTTAGGTGTCTGTGGACCTTGGCTACAGACTCTCTGATTACACCCAAGTGGTTAACATAAAAGCAACATTTTTCACCCAAAGCAGCAATTTTTCTAGTAGATGCCTTGTATCTTTTTATTTTAGCTCTGTAGGTGTGATTTACATAAAACAGTATGAATACCTCCTTTTAATGGTTTTGGCATCTTTAGTCTTAGAGATCAGCTCACTAGCATACCCAAGGAATTTTCCAGCTTTCAGTTGAGAAAGAAACTGATCATTTTTCTTTTGGAGTCTTTATTTTTAAACTGTCTAATTTTTACCTTTTATTTTATTGCTTTGAAGAGGTAACCCTAAAATCTTTTTGGTATAAGAGCTCTGGAATACTTTTAATATTTTTTGGCCTTTGGGACAGAGTACTTTGCTAAAAGGCCCAAGGATATTTTGACTTTTAGCCAAGAAAGACACTGGCTACTTTTGTTTGAGGTCTTTTTACCCCAGCTGCCTAGCCAATTTCTATCTCCTATTCTTATCATATCATCCCCTGAAGGGGTTACCCAAATTGCCAATAGGGAATTAGGACGCAGACTGCTCTGGGTTCTTCCATGCTGAACAGGGATGCAGGGTGAGGCAATTGGGGTACCCCCTTCAGTGGGTCTATCTAAATGACTCCCAAACTGCATAACTCC
>NW_008335287.1:3771173-3804328 GCF_000622305.1 Nannospalax galili | reverse complement strand
TCACTACTGTTTACCATAGTCTAGACTACCTGGACTTAAGTCTAATGTCTGGGAAATGCAATCCTTTGGACTCTTAAAGAAATATACTGATTACTTTAATTTTTGGTTATCCTTTCCTTTTGGGTGTTTAAGACCATACAGTTGACCCAAATAAACCAGTTTACTTTCATTTTTAAGGTCATTTGAGGATCTGTTCCTCAGGAGTCACATGGGCTTGGGGGGAGCCCCTGGCTCCTCAGGCTTTTCTTTTACCAGTTCCATCTATGTGAAGATAAGTCAAGAGGTCCTGCTCAACCAGGGCTTCGCTTGGAAGCATGGAGGAAATGTTTCCTCTGTGCTGACCCTCCTCTTTGTAGACTGGACACTGGTTCAAGTCCACCTCATGGGGTCTCCATGGCCTCCCTAAACAAGAGGACAGGTAACTCACCAGAGTTACAGGACATATCAAGAGATTCCCATAGTCCCCTGGGACACTGTCAACCTTCCAGGGCAAGAAACAAAACTGTTCCTTAAGCCTCTTTGTCCAGATTAGTATGGGCCTTTAAGTATGGTTATTAACTATACAAGAAGGTTAGTTGCACCAGCCTGGTACCTTTAATTACTGTGTAATATATAGATAAAGCTTGAACAAAACCCAAACATTCTCAATAAACATTGACTGGAAGTGATTTGTCATCACAGGTTAACTAGGCACAGCCCAGGAAAGGGGCCTCAAAACAAGAATTTCTTAAGTCTGTCTCAAATGAAGGCTGAATTACAAGCAGAAGCAGTCTCCTTTCCTTTCCAGTTTCCCATACCTCGATTTACAGTTTTTAGAAGGAAAGGAGGCATCATATCATATACCTACTATGCTGGATAGCTTTAGTGTCAACTTGACACACCTGGGTTGAAGGAGCCTCAATTGAGGAATTTCCTCCATTGGACTGGCCTGTGGCCATGTCTGTGGGGCACTTTTTGATTGTTGAGTGATGTGGGAGGGCCCAGCCCACTGTGGGTGGTGCCACCCCTCAGCAGCTGGGCCTGTGTTGGCTAAGAGAGCAAGCTGAGCAGGGGCCAGGGGAGCAAGCCAGTAAGCAGAGTTCCTCCATGACCTGTGCTCCAGCTCTTGCTCCCAGGTTTCTGCCCTGAGTTCCTACCTTGGACTCCCTGATGAAGTACGACCTGGGAGATGTAAGCTGAATAAACCCTTTCCTCCCCAAGGTTTGGTAGTGGTCAGAGTGTTTTGTCACAGCAAAGAAGAAACAAACCAAGACACCTACAGACAGGGAGTAGACAATCAGAATTCAGACCAAACTTCACCAAAACTGTATTTTTCTAGATTACATACATCTGGTTCAAGGAGGTGGACCTAGTTTTTCTTGAGTCAAATCATTCTTGTTATGGGTAAACATAAAGGACATCTTTCAGTACTCAGGTAACCCAATACTTGTTTGTACCCATTTAATCTAAATCTACAACCCAGTGTATAGTACAAGCCAGGAGTTGCCTGAAAATTAACAACTCTGTATCTCCATGAACCTGTTAAAACTTTTAATAAGTTTATTTAAAATGAATTTCATTATCCCTTTTATCCTGTGTGATGGTTAATCCTGGGTGTCAGCTTGACTGGATCTGGGATTAACTGAAATGAAAGAGATGGCCAGAAGTGTGATTATATACGGATTCATGGGCTGTAGCAATGGTTTGGCTAGATGGTCAGGGACTTGGAGCATGATTGGAAAATTGGTGAGAAAGGCATTTGGGGAAGAAGTATGTGGGTAGATCTCTCCAAATGGGCAAAGGATGTGAAAATACTTTGGTATCATGTAAATGCTCATCAAAAAGTGGCTTCAGCAGAAGATGAGTTCAATGATCAAGTAGATCACATGACCTGCTCTGTGGATTGTCAGCCTCTTTCTTCAGCTATCCCTGTCATTGCTCAATGGGCCCATGAACAAAGTGTCCATGGTGGCAGAGATGGAGGTTATGCATGGGCTCGACAGCATGGACTCCCACTCATGAAAGCTGACCTGGCTACAGCTGCTGCTGAGTGCCAGATCTGCCAATAGCAGACACCAACACTGAGCCCCTGATATGGCACTGTTCCCTGTGGTGAGAAGCCTGCAACCTGGTGGCAGGTTGGCTACACTGGACCACTTCCATCTTGGAGGGGACAGCATTTTGTCCTTACAGGAATAGGCACTTATTCTGGTTATGGATTTGCCTTTCCTGCATGTAATGCTTCTGCCAAAACTACTATCCAGGGACTTACAGAATACCTTATCCACCATCATGGTATTCCTCACAGCATCACTTCTGACCAAGGAACTCCCTTCACAGCCAAAGAAGTGCAACAGTTGGCCCATGGTCATGGAATCCACTGGTCTTACCATGTTCCCCACCATCCTGAAGCAGCTGGCTTGATAGAACGATGGCATGGTCTCTTAAAGACACAGTTACAGTGCCAATTAGGTGGCAATAGCCTGGAGGGCTGGGGCAGGGTCCTCCAGAAGACAGTGTATGCTTCGAATCAGTGTCCAATATATGCTACAGTTTCTCCTATAGCCAGGATTCATGGGTCCAGGAATCAAGGGGTGGAAATGGGAATGATTCCACTCACTATCACCCCTGGTGACCCACTAGGAAAATTTTTACTTCCTGTACCCTCGACTTTGTGCTCTACTGGTTTGGATGTTTTGGTTCCAGAGGAGGGAATGCTTCTGCCAGGAGAGGCAACAAACATTCTATTGAACTGGAAGCTAAGACTTCCCCCTGGACACTTTGGGCTTCTGATGCCCTTAAGTCAGCAGGCTAATAAAGGAATACCAGTATTAGATGGGGAGATTGACCCAGACTACCAGGGGGAAATTGGACTGGTTCTCCACAATGGAGGTAATGAAGATTATATCCGGAAGGCAGGAGATTCCTTAGGGCGACTTCTGGTGTTACCATGTCCTGTGATTAAGGTCAATGGGAAACTGCAACAACCCAATCCAGACAAGACAACAAATGGCCCAGACCCTTCAGGGGTGAAAGTATGGGTCACTCCTCCAGGGAAAGAGCTAAGACCTGCAGAGGTGCTTGCTGATGGTGGAGGAAATACAGAATGGGTAGTAGAGGAAGGTAGTTACAAATACCAACTTAGGCCACATGACCAGTTGAAGAACCATCAATTGTAATTGACATCAGTATTTTTGCCCTACTTGGTTAAGAATAAGCTTGTGCATGTATACATCTATGTTAAGCAGATACTTTTTTATTCTTTTTTGAATGTGTAATTGAGGTAAGTGTTAAGTGGTTAAGTGTTGTGAACCTATATGATTATATTGGGTTAGGAGGCACTAAAGGACTAAGCATTCCTTGAAGACTTTATCACCTACTCTAAGATATATAATGCATTGGTCATTGGATGATGGGATAGTTATATCATGTTAAGTGAAATTATGACCTCAACATTGTTTTCATTTGAAAATTAAGCATGACATAGAGATGCTATCGGGTGTCAAGCTGACAAGTGTGGACTTGTGATGGCTAATCCTGAGTGTTAACTTTACTGGATCTGGGATTAACTGAAATGAAAGTGATCTTCTTGATTGGATCATCTGAAGCTGGATGACACACCCTAAATGTGGGTGTTACCTTCTGATGGCAACCCATATAAAAGGCCAGGGCAGAGGAGAATGTTTTTTGTTTTTGTTGCTTGCCTTCTCTTTCACAAGTGAGTTTGTCTTGCTACTGCAGACTGTAGACTAGCTGATCATTTGGAATTCGTCAGACCTTCAGCACAAGATTGGGACTACTGAGACATCCAGCCTTGTGGACTGAGTGACTCTGGAGTCTCAGCCTCTCCAGTGTGGTGCAGCTATAGTTGGACTACTTAGACTCTATCTTCGCAGCTAAGTTGATAAATCCTTATCTACTGGTTCTGTTTCTTTAGAGAGCCTTAACTAATACAGATTGTGGTACCAGGAGTGGTTCTAGAGAAACAGAATTGAAAGGATGAATTTCTTTAATGGGCTTGTTGGTATCTGGAGCAGGCTCTCCAACTCAGTGTCTTCAGGTAGCATGGAGAGCACTGAAAACCTATGGTGTAGACTATTTGAAACAATTATGGAGATAAACGCATTTGAAACTTCTAGCTCACCTCTTGTAGCTGCCATGTGGGTGCTGGGATTAGAACCCAGGTCTTCTGCAAGAACAGTCAGTGTTCTTAACCACTGAGCCATGTCTCCAGCCCCAGAAGTAGTCATTTCTAAAAATTAATTTATATTCTTAAGAAATAGGAACCGTGTTGTAATTTAACAAATTTAGCTTACTTGAGAACTTACAAGTCAATTTGATATCTAGTAAATTATTATTTAATAATTGTTTATTAGTATTAAACATAAGTCTACACATTCATAACAGTTTCATACGATAAATATTGTGGTTAGACACAATGTCAAAACCAGTTTCAAAATCAAGACCAATTACCTTGATGAAATTCTGATCATATATGTATAAAAGAAACTCTTAAAAGCCAGCACTACTTTACAGATGTATACTATACATATACATGCATACAAACATACATACAAACTTTCATACACATATCTATTATATATATGAGAATATCATCTCAAAAATGGCTGTGCTGAACAAAGCCATACATATTGATGTTAGACATGAAGGCTTTCATTTGAAGAAAGCATGTTCAAAACTATCACTTATATTTTAATACAGTAAATATTTCTGAGTTTCAGCTTCAACAAGTGATGGAAAACAGAATCATATATTTCATTTGCACTCAAGACTAATCATAGCCAGAAGTTACAGTATGATCAAGCTAATCCTCAAACAGTTTTCATTAAAAAGTATAAAAAACAGTTTTCATGAATATGATTCAATTACAGCTGTCTACAGTTAACTCTTTCTCATAGTAGCATGCAGGAACTTAGAATGAGAGGTAAAAGCACAAGAACACAGCGCACAGGGTCAGAGGAGCCAGGATGCCAAGTCTGCAGGGCTGGCGGTCTGTGAAAGAAACAGCTCAGGCTCAGGGTGGTCTTTTGTTTTCTATGAGAAAGAAGGGAGAAAGACTGCAAAGGAAACAAACCCAAGATCATCTTACTGCCCAGCTTCTAAGAAGACACATTGTTGCAAACAGTTATGAGCTAATTCTCAGAGATGTCTAGAGGTTGTTGAGTGTATGCATAAAGTACATGGTAATTTTTACAAGACAAACAAACTTAAAAGCTTTCTTTAAAAACCAGTAAATATACCATACAAGAAGTTAAAATTTAAAGTAATCCCCTTTAGAAACAGGGAAAAATCTAGACTGCCATTGTGGAGATCTGGCATTACTTCCTTAGACTGAAATAAAAATGTATTGCTTTTATATGATCCCATAAAGAATCCAAAACAAAAATAAATTGCAAGAGAATTAGGACATGTGATTAAATGCCCGTAGTTCAGGGAACTCCTAGATATCCCTGTTACCAGTAGGCTTTTGGGTATCAACATTTTGAATCATGCCATGTGTTTGGATTGAGATGGCAGTAATGTCACACAGGTCACTGCCATTTTTAAAATATCATTGTCCAAGATGGCAACCAAGCCATGTGACTGTACCCATATTGATCGTGTCATTAAACAAGGTGGACACCAGATCCCATGTTTGCCTCCTTCTTGGTGAGGTCAGCAGCCATGATGGCAATCAGGCCATATGGCCATGTTAATGAGCACAGTCACATAATAAAACAAGCCCATCCCCCACCAGGATACAAGCCCTGTGGGATACATATACCTCATAGATTAAATTCAGGCAGCAACGATTTTTCCTTTTACAAAGCACCCCAGATAAGTTTTACTTGGTATAAAAGGAGAAAGTACCCTCATAGATAGATGAGAGATAGATAGATAGATAGATAGATAGATAGATAGAGATATGCCCCAAATAGAAAAGCAAATCAAACGAGTCCATGTCTCTCACCAACCATAGTAGCTGTAATGCCAAGCAAAGTTCTCTGGATCTCTTCATTCTTAGATACAAGCTATGCTGGTGAACAATTCTTTCCCCTCCCCGACATCAAATATGCAGTGGGCTTGAGCTGGGAGAGGTGAGGCTTGAGGCCCAGGAGGGAGAGGGAAGGTCCTCTGATTCCTCCTCTGGTGGCAGGGGCCGCTGGGTCCGTGGCAGGGGGTGTGGCCAGAGCATAGGGAGGCAGAAAGACGATCTCTTCCTCCAGGGCTGACTGGGGGGTGGTTTGAGGGCCCCTTGTGTTCCTTCTCCTTCAAAGAGAGGAGAGTGACTGGCGCTTTTGAACTTGGGGAAGGAAGGTGAGGTTTCAGTCATTTGGGAGCACCTGTGACCAGATAGTGCCAGCCTAAGATATAGGGAATCTGGCCCAGGTGTCCTGGGGAGCCAAAGACGACCTCATGAACCCTGTAAATGAGAGTTAAGTCAAAAGAGCCCTCTGAGGGCCACTCAATCGAACAGAAGGTCCTCAGCCTGCCAAGCTTGACACGTAGTCCAGACCTCATGGAAGCTGCCTTCCATAAATCTGAGAAATGGTCAAGGGACTAGGTCAAGAGGCATAGAGGAAACCTGTTGACCCATCTTGGGAAGGATCTCAAGCAAGAATAGGAGGAGAGAAGGTATTAAGGCAATCAGGAACAAGAGAGTCACACAGTAAAGAAAACAAACCTGCAAGAAGGAAGCAGAGAGAACTGAAGAAGGAAGCTCTCTGGGAGCTGGGGAAAAGATTTTGCAACACCCAGAGTCAGCTGAAAACACTGCTCCTTTTCCAAAGGGGGCCAGGCCAGAATATCCCCTGGATCCCCCACCAGGAGAGGAGTCTGGATGTCCCCTGGACTCCTCCGGCTCTGAGACCAATAGCGCATCCGCCTGGTCTCCCATGAGCCCCAGATTTTCCAGACACCAGAAACAGAAACCAGAGGAAAACTCACTGAAGCCGGCTGGCAGACAAGCACTCTTCCCAGAAGAAGGGGTCCATCCAATGTTCCCAAATCTGGGGTGAGCCCCCATAATGTTGGGTCTGAGGTTCGGGAATAATTGGAGACCACCCACCAAAATTCGAAATTTGGAAGATTTTGTTGAAAAGCATTCCAATTCTTGAATGACCAGTCAGGCACAGACTCCAGGAACCAATGAATGGAGTCTGGCCCTGACCAACAATGAGCAGGGATTTTTATTGGATACTCTTGAAAAAGCCTGCACAAACTGGGTGTCCTTTGAATTGATTGGATAGCTCTGAATTCCTTGTACAGGGGGAAATTTCATTAGTTATAGTCATGGTCAGCCCCCTGGAATGTCTCAATTTTTCCTTTTACGGTAGGGTGCCCCTATCGGCCTCTGGATGCCCTTTTATGGTAAGGAATTTTGGTTGGTTTCAGCAAGGCATGTCCAGGCTTGCCTAACCGTAGCCCTCAGTATGGGGCAAAAGAGACTTACAGTTTCTAGGAACAGAGACTTAAGGCTGAAAAGATGGAGGCTGCTGAAAAATGGAGCCAGTGTGACCTGGATCCTTCATAAGCATTTCCTCCAGTAGTATTACCTATTCATTTTGTAGTTTGCTTAACTCTAATACAATCATCAAAATTATTTTTAATTTTATTTTTATTTTATGTGTATGAGTATTTGGTTTGCACGTGTATCATGCAATGCCTGTGGGGGCTAGGAGGTATCTGATCCCCCAGACTGGAATTAGAATTAGAGATGGTTGATAGCAGCCATGTGCGTGATGGAACTGAACCAAGGTCCTGCGCAAGATCAACCACTGCTCTTATCCACAGACCCATCTCTCGAAACCTAATGAAAATTATTTGGATATAGTCTTAGTTCTTTCTCTCTCTCTCTCTCTCTCTCTCCCTTTCTTTTAGTTTGGGCCTTGGTACTACATTTAAAAATCATTACTGAATCCGGTATCACAGAACTTACATTTCCTTCTAGGAGTCTTAAGACATCTGGCCTTACTTTTAAGTCATTAAAGTACATTGTGTATAATGTATGTACTTGTGCTTGTGTGTATTTCCTTTTTTTAGCATGTGAGTATCTAATGTCTTGAGCACTCTTTATTTTATTTATTAGAGAATATATACTTTCCTCTATAGGAAATTATTTGATCTATTCTCTGCATTTTGACCAGCTGTGACTCTATGACAAGACTCTATCTGTTTCAAAAATGAGCATCTTTGAGGAGGGGTGAAAGCTAAACTTATCTGTGAGTATAAGGATAAGAATTTAGAATACAATTAGAAATTATATTGTGTGTTAGATAGCTTTAGTGTCAACTTGACACACCTGGGTTGAGGGAGCCTCAATTAGGGAATTGCCTTCATTGGACTGGCTGTCATCATGTCTATGGGGCATCTTCTTGATTACTAAGTGATTTGGGAGGACCCAGTCCACTGTGGGTGGTACCACCCCTGGGCAGGTGGGCCTGTATTGCATAAGTAAGCAAGCAGAGCAGGGCCAGGGGAACAAGTCAGTAAGCAGCATTCTTCCATGACCTGTGCTCCAGCTCCTGCCTCCAGGTTCCTGCCTGGAGTTCCTACCTTGGACTCCCTGATGAACTGTGACCTGGAAGATGTAAGATAAAATAATCCCTTTCCTCCCCAAGTTGGTATTGATCAGAGTATTTTTGTCACAGCAATGGAGAAACAAACTAGGACACATTGGTTTGGGAAAATGACAGTAGCAGGTTTTCCTGTAGGGTCTATGACCTCTGCAGCCTCAGATAGTTGGCTGAGATTGGGAGAATCAGATTTCTCCAGGGAGGAGCTTCCTGATAGATTTTCAAATCCTAAGTGGTCAGCTCTAAATACATGTACATATGAGCAACACTAAATGGACTTGTAGGTTTACACACACACACACACACACACACACACACACACATGAAAGCATGTACACAGAGGCACAGGCACATGAATATGTATATAACAATAATAAAGAAGAGGTCAAGAACTTGAGAGGTAGTGGCAGGGCATGGGGAGGGGTGGGAGGGAGGGAAGGACATAAATGACGTAAAAACAGTACTCATGTATGAAAGACTCAAAAAATAGGTTTAAAAAAAGATTTCTTTGAGATTTTGCCTACATAAACTTGGATTTGTTTCTGGGCTTGGCAATCTGCTGCACTGGCTTTGTGTCTGAGTTTATGTTAGCATGACATGCTATTTTGATATTACAGCTTTCTAATACAACTTGAGATAGAAGGTATGGTGCTATGAATAAAAGTTCCCAGAAATATCTTCCATCTTCAAACTAGACTTTCTTCTGCAAGGCTGATCAACTGACTAGAACTTCAATGATTCAACATTTGGAATATTGCAGGTCCAGAGCCTAATTACTATTTATCTTGGGCAGTCCGTACCCCCCGCCCTAAACAGCCACTCATTGCCCACCTCTGTTTCTGACCTAACACCTTGTTACTAACAGATAGAAACCTTTTGGAATGTATTGTATTAGCAGACCACTAGGTCCCACCAATCAAAAGGCTAAGAATGTCATCAGATAACATCTGAGACCTATAGTAGAAAATCACCTGTTTTGCCATGGTGTGGCTGTTGAATGTATCAACCAATGCATTTGAAAAGTGTCTTGATTTGTAAGGTTTCTTTGTTCTGTTACTATGAAAAATGGCAGCTGTTATCACGCTGGAACATGGAATTTAAGGCGACCTGAATCTGTTTTCCCGGGCCATGGTCACTCATATTTGGTTCCAGAATAAACTATCTCTTATCCCCTTTGAGGTGAAAGTTGAACTTTTGAGTCGACAGCTTCTTCCTTGTCATGCTTGTTCTTGTTATTCAAGGTCTTAAAAATAATTCAGACTTCTAACAATCCAGACTGTAATACGAATAATACTAACATTTAAAATGCTAATGATGTCATTAAGTATCTTGTCAGTCATTTAAAATCATTATTTTATGATTTATAGCTGAACATGCCATAGAATTTTAAATGTAGAATTTACAATGAGAAGCCATAAGACTGTGTATCTCATTTCAAACATTTTACTTCCAAAATTAATTTTCTCTATATCTTTGAAATATGATTCTATTGCTTCCATGTCATAAATAAAATGTTTCATTTAAGACTTCTGTAGGGACTGGAGAGCTGACTCAGTGGTTAAGAACACTAGCTGTTCTTGTAGAGAACCTGGGTTCAGTTCACAACACCCACATGGTGGCTCACAATCATCTATTACTGCAGTTTCAGGAGAGCCAATGTCCTTTTCTGGTCTCTGCAGGCAGTGTATGATATGGGTGTGCTGGCATATATGCAGGCAAAACTCTCATACACATAAAATAAAAATAAATAAAATCACAAAAATGAAAATAAATATTGTTTTAGCCAGATATGGTCATATATTCTATAATATCAACATGTTAAGAGGTAAAGAAGATGATTATGAGTTCAAAGTCATTTTCATATTCAAAGGGAGTTTGATGCCTCAGCTTCATGAGACCCTGTTTCAACTTTCCTCTTTTAAATTAAAAAACAAAAAGAGGTGTTTTAAAAAGTATGTAAATTAAGCTTCCTTGCCCAGTTCCTAAGATAATAATTCTGAAAGTCAATAAACATCCACTTTACAGTGTCATTTGGAGAGTTAAAAAGGGCCTCCTTGTTTAATGTGGTGATCTAATATGTACGTATAAACATTGATTTGTTATAAGTGAGCATTGTTACCTTGGATATGCTAAAATGCCTTAATAGGTGAAATATATTCAAACTTCTGAACTTAAACTTAAACCTCAGCAAGCACTTTTTTATTTTACAGTCAGTATCTCATGAAGTCCAGGCTCACGTCAAACTTGCTGTGTACCTGAGAATGACCTTGAACTTCAGGTGCTTGACTACAAGGTGTACCTCTGCCTTCAGATTTCAGTGAATACCTTTATGGGACACTCTGTGCCTGAATGTTTTATTCAATGTGTTGGGTGTCTTTTAGTAGTGCTTAGCTGAATTTGACATAAATGTCAGCAGGTTGACATTATGTTTTATCCTCCTTGCCCTTTTTAAGAATTCCACTTGCCCACATTGGTCTGTATCTTCATAAGTGTTTGTGTTTGGTGTGGATATGTGGGATCTCTATTTGGCACTTGAGGAAAGCTAGGGTTCATCCCCTATGCATCTTCAGCACACTCGAAAGTCATTACTCTGAATTTTCTGTTGCTTTTTGGGGGATTCAAAAAACAAGAAATGTGTTGGCCAATTTTTATAACTCTCATGCAACATGCCATTGATCCCTGCACAGGATAGTGTATGCATTACAAATAGGATTCTGCCCTCCTGCAAAAAATAGCTGTAGCTCTTTCTCCACCTGTGCCCCCTAGGCTCCAGGGGGAACTTGACTTCAAGGAGAAAGTTGCAAATTATTTTCCAGCTACAGTGAAAGTTACAAGTTATTTTCCAGAGGCAGTTGACATGAGAACCATTAGGAAATGCTCAGCTGTTCACATGATGGACGCTTTGGGAAGTAGTTAGTGATCTGAACTTAGCGATTCTGGATCATAGTGCTTAGCTTGAATTAATTGTAAAAAATTGATTTAAAATGACAAAATATTGTGTGAAGATTTTAATTTGTTGCTCTGAGAGACAAACTAATGAAAACAGTTTTGGTCCTTTGTTCTGTTGTTTTCACATCAAATGAGGAAAAGAGCAACGCTGATTATTATGCTCCATGAGTTGAAATGCTGAGCAATAGGAACACCACTCCCCTGCCCACACATTCCACACAAGAACTATTTAAAGAAGCCACATTCTCTCCAGTAGTTCCTTATTCTTTTCCAACTGTTTAATTAGAAAGACATGATGTTTCTGTTTGATTTGCGTGTTAATTTCAGTGTGCCTTGGAAACAAATGAGAAATAAAAGACATTTTAAGGTCTCCTAGGATGATCAACATAGACAGTGAGGGAAGAGAATCACAAGGATTCCTCCTTATGGATCAAGAGAATTGTGGGTAATCAATAGTAGTATCATATCTAAGACATCATCTGTAAAATGCATGTACATCTAATGGTTTCTGTACCTGCTGCCAAATATTTGTGTTCATCACGTTTAGTCTTTAGATGTCCTGTTTACCAGTTTTATAGAAGAAACATCCATTGTAGCCTCGTTTCCTTCCTCTCAGTTTTGAACTTGTAGCTCTGCACTCGTGAAGTTATAAGGCACTAGATGTTTGAATTTTGTTGTTATTTGTTTGTTTGTTTTTGCCTTAGAGTGTGTGCTTGGTGCATGTATATAATATACCTCCTAAATAAACTGTTAAATATTCTTCACATTATATTTAACTTGACAACATAGAGCCTGGGAAAATCAACTACATTTTTTTGTTGTGTGGATGAATTTATGTTTTGTACTCTGAATGAAATTTTATAATACGTGGTAAATTTTCTTGGTTATTTTTGTGCAGAGTCCTTGAGACTTATTCATGTTAAAATATGTATGTTTGTCATTTTTGTTTTGTTTCAGTGAGTAATATTTCATATTATAATCTTCTTTAAAACAATTACTTTTGATTATTGGAGGGGCATACAAATGCCAAGGTGCACAGAGGAGATTAGAGGAAAATTTTATAAAGCTGATTTTCTCCTTCCACCTATATGTACATTCCTGGGATTATGTCATCAGACTTGTACAACAAGGAGTTCACCTGCTGAGCCATCTCAGGGGCCTCCATACTACCGCTGTATTTATCCTTTAGTTTGTTGATAGACTGAGGAATGTTTCCCTTTGGGTGTGTTGCAATGGAGGATGCTACTGCCAAGCTCATGAATGAATCACACATCTTTCCACTGATTGAAGCTTTCTTTTCTGTGGAGCAAAGATGCGGGAGTGTAGCTAGTAAGACAGGAGAAACTTCCCTTTGCTTGGCTTTTCAGTCCCGTGGTCTGCTCTGGGTTGCTCACTGGGATTTTTTTTTTTTTTTTTGGTAATGAGGGAGTATATTTTTGATTATTGAGGTTTTGTTCTGTTTTCTATGTCCTAAAATGTCCGTATTCCATTTCAATCTACGGAATGTCTATTTGCAAAGCCTATAATTTTACATTGCCAAGTATTTTGTTTTCCCTTTAGTAATTTACTGTTGCTTTACTCTTTTTTTTCCATGTCAAAACTGTCTCAAATGTGAAAGTTGATTTTTTTGACCATATTGCTTTCTCTTTATAGATAATTTGGAGATGTTTTAATTTGAGGAGCCTCAGTGCACCTTTCACATGTCTTTTCCACTAATCAGGGCTTCATAACTGTAGAACTCTAAGGGCCCATCACCCTGATCTTCTCACTTCTCTCACCTGACTTACTGCTCCCATCAGAGAGAAGGTTTGCTCTGCTTTTCCTCTTTCCATATGGACAGTCCTAATTTTAGTGTATGTCCTTCCCCTCTATGATCATGTCTTCTCATCTCCACTGCCTTCTGCTTCAGGTGTTACCTAGATACTGATACAGGGGAGAAGGAGCCCCTAGAGGGTTCTTAGCCTCATTCAGAAAAGAATTTAAGAACAGACCCAAAGAGAAGCTTTAGGACAATTTTATTCGAATTTTAAACAAAAATCCTCAGGGCAGGAAGCCAGTAATCTCAGCAGCTGCCTTGATGAGGAGAATGTGGGGAAAGGAAAAAGCCATGAGGGCATTCAGGTTTAGAGCCTGCTTGGAAGTCAGGCACTGGCCATACTGACAGCCACACGGTGTGGAGAAGGAAGCTTGAAAGAAAAAGTAAAGAAATACAGGATTCTAGGACAGTTCAAAGCATTAAAGAAAGCATGTTTAGAAAACGGATATGAAAACAAAAAGAAGAGTAGAACATGTCGCAAATTAGGAGTCACCATATGAGGAATTCAAAAAGCAAGGTAAAAGTTTTATTACCATCGGGCTGTCCCTGGACTCTGGGTGAGTGAGTACTCAGAGAGCAGCTCTGACCAGAATTCAGACATAGTTTTTATAGGCAAATATCAAGTGATCTTAGGTTATTTTCAAAGTAACCAATCCCAAGTAGCCAACCTGGCCAAGCAAGCAAGCAAGTTACAGAAGCAGAGGTTGTGATTAGCTGTTAGCTGTTTACCCTAGATTAGAACATTCCAGGGATTTATGGTTAGCTAGTTCCCTGGTTTTATGGTTAGCTAGTTCCTGGGATTTACAGGTATATCTGGTGCAATAAGATAAAACAAGTACAAAGTTCACTTACAAGCCAGTTTATACAGAAGACAAGATGGGATTTCTTTTTAACAAAATGGAGCTGCTCTGATTAGCACTCTGGTTCTAGCCTGTTACAGAGAGATTATGCTTTGCTGAAGAATTCAGAAAAGACCCGGACCACTAGAGACCATTGTGAGGAAGAAAAAGAGCAATTTATGGGAAGGGACCAGCTGCTGGACAGGTCTGCTCCCACCAGAGAGAGAAAACCAGTGATTTCTCATCACAGCAGGATGGGTTTTATAGATTTCTTTCTTTTGTGGGTAGAGGGAGGTGAGTCTGTAGCAAAAGTGTGTGTCAGTAGCAGTTGCCTTGGTAGGGGAGAGTTTCAGTTGGTTGTGATGGAAAATTGCTGTTATGATTAGGGTACATTGTTAAAAACAAGAGTCAGGTAGTTACTGAGAAACTAGGGTGGTTTAGTTTCTGTTTCCCAGAATGCTGCCCACAAGGTGGTGGTTGCCATGTTGCTGGTCAGTAGTGACTCCATCTCCACGTCCAAATCAACCTAACAGGCAGATTTACAGAGAGCTGCCTGTTTGTGGATTGATCTAGTAGAACTGCCTTCAGAGGCAGGATTCTAGGCAGGAAAAGTTCACTGTCTCATTGATACACTAGGTATTCCACCCACCCATCTATTTAGCATGACTTAAGGTGAACTTGCCTTCCTACGGGTGGCCTTATGACCAGGTGATTGACCAGCGCAACTGGAAAGGTGGGTCTTCAGACAGACGAGAGATTTTATTGTCTTGATTCTTATGTGGCTTTTTGCTCCTCTAAAATTATGATTACCTTCTAGGATATTCCTTCTAAACTCCAAATACACAGACCCAGATATTTACTATACTTTTCTACTTGAGTGTTTACAAGACCACTGTCATTGTGCTGATATCACCCGCGTTTTCTAGGGTCCCTTGCCCCTGGTGCTATTAAACAAACCATATAGCACCATCTTTATCTGAAATTTTCATAGTTTATATCTTTGGGGGGGAGGGAGAGACTTGCAAAGAAACAAACATCCAACACCCAGCACCCAGCTCTGTGTATCTCAGTGCCCGACCACAGTCTCTGTTAGCTTTCGGCTGTGTATTGTGGGCCCGCAGTCTCACCCCAGGCTGGTAAATGCCCCCTCTTTTGTCCACGTGGGTGAAACACCCAGGCCATCTTTTCCCGTCATGGCTTCCAATCCAAGATGGTGCCAAAAGCCCATCTCTCCATGGCTAACCCTCCACAGTCAATTCTCCACAACAGGCCCTGGCCCTCAGAGGAACCAGGCTGCTTGGGACACAGCTGATTTGACTAATTCTTTTGTATTCTGATGCTGGGTGCTGTGTAGTTACCCTCTGTCCTTAACTATCCATTATGGGCTTGCCCACTGGATGACCCAAGTTCATGAGGCCTGCTATAAGCTTGCCTCTTGGATATTACTGTGCATTGTCATTTGTAGTATGGAAGTGGCCATAAATGAACATAGCAATTGCTACATAAATCTAGCATTAATATTTTACGGAATAAGAATAATTATACTTATTTAGAGTATAGGCATTATAAAAATTATGATTGAAGTATTATAAAGGAAGACAGATTAATAACATTAATAACTTTAGATAGCATAAGTATACAGACACAAGACCATATCTAGTCATGCATGGATTAAAGGTGTCATGAGACTTATAGTTTGATAAACTAGAGACATGTGCTTGCAGAATTTCAAACATGTGCTTACAGAATTGAACATATCGATCAGCTTTTACTTGTCTTTTAGATTGACTTTGTTTTATTCTTAAGTAAAATGTTATTATTGTAGCTAATGTCATTAAACTTCCTTTAATATAAATGATATTGTTTGCTTTTTCTACTTGACTATATCATATTTAAATATTCATATTAACATTTAAAATGTTTTAAATACTAAAATTATGCATAAATTGTCTCGGCATAATTACATATATTATATTGAAATGCATAGAACTTATTTATTAATCCAAATCAAGAAGTAATAATGGAGCACTTCATAATGCTATTGAAATATTTATATGATCCAGAGAATCTATTTTTCCCAAGCTAAACAATTGTTAGAACAAATGAATACCTTCTTTCTTGGACTATTATCACGGGTGAAGGAGTTAAAGTGGAATCATATGATAAGGCCTGAAGTTAGGAGGAAGGCTGATAGTGCTCCTGTAAGAGGCCATGGGCTGGGGTTTACTATGTGAAAGGCGTGAGTGTTTAAGAGTACATAAAATTATCTTATACTAAGCAAAAGATAAATGATAGCATAAATTATCTACCATATTTTTATTGCTAAAATTATTCATTAACCTCAAATCAATGCAGTAAGTATTTTGGCATGCTGCTAGTAGATTGTATGAAGCCAGGGAAACATGCTAAAATACCACTTTCAAAAAAACCTCAGCATGAACAACAAAAAAAAAGATGTCAAGAAATACAAGTATAATTCACAGATTTTGAGTACTAGGATCAATGAACATGAAGTTAGAGGGGATGTTGGGTTATACAATTCAACTGATCTTAGAAATTTTGGGGAAGTAGAGAATCACCATTTAGTGTTTTGGAATGTGGAGAAAATACAATCAAAGTAGAAATGGTGCAAGGATTAGCTGGATAACAAACACATTGAAGTATGTGAGCTCGGGAACTGTAATATTGGTGATAACAATAGAGCAGACAGGGCCTGCTGGGTCCATGGCCAGCAGCACAAGGGTCAAGAGTAAAGAGTCTCTGTATCAAAACTAATGTGGAATCAACTGAATTTATTTCTAGATACCGTACTATATGATATGACTTGTATTCCTCCTCAAAGTGTATGTGAATATGTACTTTTCTCTTTTTAATTTGTTTTGGAAACATATTTATAGCATCAGAAAATAAATGAACACTATGGTTAGTGACAAAGTCTTGTGCAATAGAAAATGAAAAATCTTCGATTATCTTTGACTAAAATATCAGAAAACACAGTATTTAAAAATGTGAAAAGAAAATCAAATCTACTAAATGAAATACATGCTGTGATTGGAAAAAGAAATGCTGCACTGGGTTGTTGCTCTGTAATGGATACTTTGTTGACTTCCCCACATTGAATAAGATTTGAAACAAGAATACTAGGACATGAAATACAGCCAGAAAAAAAAAAAAAAACTATTGGAGGTTTCTAAACGATGTTCAAAACAGTAAATATCTCAATTATATAAATTGATTACACTCCTATACACTAAAAATAATGGTCAAGTGAAATTAGGAAAGTAATTTCATTTATTACAGCAGCAATACCAAATAAATATACAAGAATAAATTTAACAAAAGAAGTACAAATCTTATTCTCTGTAAACTATAAAACATTACAAAATAATTAAGAAATCCTAAATAGCTAGAATGGCATGCTATGTCAATGAATCAGAAAAGCTGATTCTGTTAAGATGATATATCTTACTGATTCAACAGAATCTCAGCAGATGCATTTGCAGTAATGCGCTAGCTATTCTGAAAAGTCACAAGAAGCTACATGGCACTTAGGAGTGCCAAACTAATCTTGAAAAGGAACAGAATGAACAGACTTATATTTCTCCATTTCAAAACTTACTACAAAGCTACAATAGCTAGGATAACAAAATTTTATTATTAAAATAAGCAGAGACCAAAAGAATAGAATTTAGAATCCAATTGTAAATCATTATATTTAGTCAGTTGATTTTTGACAAGAGTGCTGACTACCTGAAGGGAAAAAATACATTTTTCAACAGCTGATGTTAAAAGAATACTATGTATGCATACAAAACAATGAAGTTGAAGCTGTTCATCACAACATGCACAGAAACTGACCCCCCCAAATGTCCTGCACCTAAATGTAATAAATGTAAGAGTTAATATTATAATAAGTTGTAGATGTAATATTTTTGTGATCTCAGATTATACAAGTCTATAAAATTTGTCATAAACAAGCTGGATATGGTACATGTCTACAGTGTGTGTAGTTGGGAGGTAGAGACAAGATTAGTAGCTGAAGGTCATCCTTTCAAGGCTGAGCTGAGCACTGTAAAATCTTGTCTCAGCAAACAAAACAACAAGGAAAGAAATAAAAGAAGAAAATAACTGAAAGGGTTAAATTAAAAATATAAAATAAGAATAAACTGCTCCTCATCAAAGAACATCATTACATTAATCAAATGGTAAACCTCCCACCATGTATATACCTGTAATCTTACTGCTGTGGAGTCTGAGGCAGGAGGATTACAAGTTAGTTAGCCAAAGAATGAGTTTCAGACCAACTTCGGCCTTGAGACTCTGCCCCAAAAGGTAAAACAATACAAATAAATAAAAATATAAACCATTGAATAATAGAAAATTTCATAAATCATGTTTAATAAGAAATGTATATTTATACGTTTTCAGAAACTTTAACAACTCAAATGTAAACAGTAACCACTATAGTTAGAAATAGTTATTGTTGTTCAACTCAAAGACCCTGGCTATTGATTTCTCTACTCAAGAGGGAGTTTGCAATAATGTGTAATTTTATTGTGTGAATAAAATGCTTAGTTAAGAGAAGATAGAAATAGAGAATGAGAAATAGAAAGATCTTGAGATTTTCTGACACCAGACCATAAGTAAACAAATAAAAATGTAAATAAAACTAACAGACTCCTTGCTTCCCATGTGTAGAAATCACTCATAAATTAATTTTGAGCATAATCAATGAGGTGAGAGGAATAATTCAGAACTTGTCAAAATTCTGTTTACATTCATGTACATGCATGTGGAGGCCAAAGGGAGACATTACTCCCTACTTTACTTGCACATATAATTTTTTAATTGAGACTAGAATTTCATACAATGCATTTTCTATCACATTCATACCCCCTTCCCTTTTCTCCAGCAGTTCCCCAGTACCCTCTCCTCCATTTCATGTCATCCATTATTACCTATCCTTTTATTTTGTTGACTAATTGATTAATTATTAAGTAAAGCCTTATTTAGAAAGGCCTATTTATTCCAATCCATGCCTCTCAGGTACCCTTGTGGGTTTGTCCATTCCCTTGAGTATGGTCAATCTAGTAGAGATTACCCTCCCTTTCCCAGCATCTATTAGTTCCAATAGTTCCTCAGTTTGGACTGGGGCTTCTTGCATACCTCCTGCATCTATGCTGGGCCCCTGCCTTGTTTGGGTTTGTACAAGTTCTGTGCATGACATAATAGCCCTGTGGGTTCATATGTGCAACAACTCTTTGGTGTCCAGACAACACAGTTTTCTGGTATTCATCTACCACCTCTGTCTCTTACAATATTTTCGTACCCCCTCTGCAATGATCCCTGAGTCGTTGGAGAAGGTACGATATAAGTATCTAAGTTAGATCTGGAGCTCCCCAATTGGCTAGGCTGGGTGGCCAGTCTCAGATTTCCCAACAATAGGATAACAGGCACATGTTTCTCTGCCTAGATCTTTAATTGGGTGCTGTAGGTCTAATCAGGTCCTCATGTTTTCCTGGCAAACACTTTACTGACTGAGCAACCGCCCCAGCCCATAGAACTTCTCTAAATTCGGTTTGAAGTAAAATATACTAGAAAACAAAGGAGGATGTACTGGAAAACCAAAGAGTGGAGAGACTATAAATGGGGAGAATAAAAGCATCATCACCAAGTGAAATAAGGCAATGTAGAAAGTAGATAACAATAAGGAACCACACATTTCAAAAACCTAGAAAAGTATTCTAAAAGTTTTAACCATGAAAAAGGAATAATTGTTTGGTATGCCTAACCTGATAAACTATTACACATGTGTACATACATTGAAATATCACAGGTTTGTATGAACTTTGTTTTTTAACGTATCAGTTAAAACAAATGTAAATAAAATTAATTCACTTAACCAATAAAGTATAATTCTAAGTATAATTTTCTTTCCTAAAAATTCTCCCATGAAAATATTTTTACTTAAAATATGGGAAATATCAAGCTTGAAATAACACAAACAGCATGTCAAAGAGCTATATAATGTTTATCCTTTGATTATGTTTTTAATGTTTGCCAAGTTATAGTCAATACAGGAAACAAATGGTAACCTTTGGATATAGTTGCAACTTCTGCAATTTGTCTTGAGTCTAGCATCTACATTTGACTTTCTCTGATCCATGACCCATGCTAAAGCTCACTTTTTGCTTACACTCTGGTGCTCTCAATTGCTGTCTGAACAATCACATGGTAACTTCATTCTTGAAGAGGCTGAGCTTTGGTTGCTTTGACCTTGTAGAGATATGATTGCTATATTTTCCCATTTGCTGTTATTATAGCTACAGAAACACCAGAAGACTCAGTGAGTTCTCCACATTCAAACACTCTTTCTGCCTCTACTATATACAGGATCTCTACTTTGTCATAATTGTAAGAATTCTGTATGCCAGTGAGTGTTAAAGTATTCAAAGCCTTCAGTTTTTTCTTTACTTATTTAAATTAAGGTTACAAAGTCAGATATGATAGCATACACCTGTAATTTCAGCACTCAGAGGCCAAGGAAGAAAAATTGCAGAGTCGAGGTCAAACTGGCCTATAAACAAGGTCCAGACTTCCATGTAGGCCTGGGCCACGTGGTGAGACTTCACTGCCAAAAAGAAAATAATAATAACAGTTACTCACTTAAATTTATCTTTAAGTGAAACAAATATTTTTCATATTCAACATATCATGTGATATTTTGATACATGTTTATTATATAATGCTTAAATCAGCTTACATCTATACATCTCCCATTTTTATTTCTTTACGGTGAAAACATTCTTACATTCTCTGATAATAGTGTTGCTGTGTTGAGAACCAGCACATCAAAGCCTAACTTGGAAAGAAGCAGAAAAATATTTCTAATAATGATTATCAAGGAGCCAATTCTAATTCCAGATATTAGTAACTCTGACTTCACTATATAGAGAACAAAGCTACTTAAGCTGGTTTTCACCTTAACGAACACGTAGCAAACTGGAGGACTATATTCACAGTGTTGTGCACCAAAATGGTACTTTATTTAGATATCAATCTTAGTACTACTAATTCCAAATAATTTGTCATATAGTAGAAAGTGGCATATAGTAGAAAGACACACATTAAGATGTGTGTCTATCATTGCACAAATATCACTGACTGCTAAATAACTTCTTTCATCATATTATGTGGCAATTCCTGTTAGTGAATCAAATATTCTCTAGGTTTATGGATTTGGTGACTGCAGAAATACTTGGAACAGAGAAGGTGAATCATATCTGGAATGAAGCATCATTTGCAAAGAGAACCATCATTGCCCTTGCAGAGTAGAAAACGTCTATTTAATCAATCGGTACTGCTCTTCAGATGTCCTTCAGATGTCTGTTTCCAAAGCACTAGCTTTTGTGTTGACAACTCGTAAGCTTGGTAGTCGAGCTGTCCTTCTGCATTGTGCTTTTTCTGCTAGTTCATCTGTCTGCCTTTATTTGAAAACTCATTTTGTATGGCATTTGCTTTTGCTCTTCTGGATCTCAGCTAACCAGCCATTTTCTACTATCTGGTAGTCCATCAATGTCCTATCAATGGAAAAGTGTAGCTATCACCTCAAAAGGGATAAGAGATAGTTTATTCTGTAGCCAAAAGGATTGACCTGACCTGGGAACACAGATTCTGGTTACCCCAAATTCCAAGTTCCAAAGTTATAACCTTTTCATGAAGTTTTTATAACAGAACAAAGAAAATTTATAAATCAAGACATTTCTCAAATACATTGGTGGAAACAGTAAATAAGTAGACCTAGCAAAAGAGAAATCTCAGCTATAGGTGTCAGATGTTATCTGATGCCACTCAGCCTCAGATGGAAGCTGGTAGTCTGCTAAGTTAATACATCCTAAAAAAGGTTTTTATCTGTTAGTCCTGTGATGTTAGGTCAGAAACAAAAGTGGGCAAGGAGAAGGCTATTTAGGGTTAAAGATAGCCTGAGATAAGTGGTAATTAAGCTCTGGACTTATAACATTCCAGACTCTTCACAATCAGTGGGTCAGCCTTACAGGAAGTTCAGTTCAAGATGGAGGATTTTCCTAGGCATATTCAGTTCCTGTATTAGGACAAACCCTCTGCTCAATGTGTAGTCATGACTTTTATTAGTGGCTATAATCTGGACTAATGACATTTAATTAACCACAGCTGAACCATGCTCTTCGGTGTGGTGACTGGGCCATCTTCTTGGCAACCTCATTTTGGTACTCCACCAAAAAAGATAATGAATGAAGGTGGGTGTGCTTGAGAATTAACTTATCAAAGCTCTTCGAACAGTGCTCCCACCCACTGGCACTGGAAATCAGGAACAGACATGTGACCTTATATGAATGTGATTCTAAGATGAAAAGGCCAGATGGATTAATATAGGAGTGCTACCCATGGACAAGCACTCTGCAGTCTCTTATTGGCTACAGTTTGGCCCGTTGTAGCTTTCTGTGCTAATCACCATCTGTTGCAAGAGGAAACTTCACTAGTGAGAACTGAGAAATGCATCAATATTTTCTCTGCCCAGTTTCACTGTGTTCCATGAGCTGTGAGATGTTTCACTCTGTGTACGTACGTCACTTAGGGCTGGGTATCTCACAGACACTTATTCTCTGCGTTTGACCAGTTGTGGAACTCATCTGTTGGGAAAAGGAGTGCTGAGAGGTATACTTGTCCTTGTCAGGCTAGTCTGGAGAGTTTTCCTGAAATTTAACCACCATACAAGAGCAGCTGTCATGTTCCATATGCCTTCTCCAACGATGATCTGCTCATGCCACCTATACCAGAGACCTAAGATGACACGATGCTGACCTATGCCAATTCTCCAGCATGCCAGCATTTAACCTGTGACTAGTTCACAACCTGTGACCACCTTGATGGACATGCTTCTTCATTTATGAAACAAAGAATGGGGAATTATAGGAATGATTTTTATTAATGAACATAATCTGGACTAATGACTTTTAATTAACCCCAGAAAAACCATGCCTTTTGGGCTGATAACTAAGGCATCTCCTTGTGAATCTCATTTTGGTACTCCTCCCAAAAGGATAATGCAAGAATGTGAGTATGCTTGAGAAATAATGTATCAGTGTTGTAAGTGCTCATCCATCCTTTGGTCACTGTGGAGATTGAATAAGGATGCATGACCTGGATGAATGAGGATCCTAGGAATGAATGGCCAGATGGTCTGTTAAAAATTAAGGGTGTTATACTTCCCAGGGAAGCTGAAGAAAACATTTTGAATAAATTATATGTGTGGCCTAACTGCAGGAGGTAATTTGATAGCTGTTGATTACTCTCAAGGTAGAAGTGCCACTGCTACCTCAATATAGTTTACTGTGCTGTCCATTGTTGTGGTTATTAGACCTTAAAGCTGGAGTTGGACATCGATTGATGTTCTCCTTTAGCAGCTTGCATAGTGTCCTCCAAAACTACGAGAGTTAGCCTTCAGGGAGGTGGCTTCCAGGCCAGTTCCAGTTCCATTGCTCCAAGTTCTGTGTCTGAAGTATGTCCTGTCTTCAGCAATAGGGTCTTACCTTCAAGTTCTGGGAGGCAATGAAGTGCTTTGGCAATAACTTGTATTCTTTGAGGATTTTAGAAGTCTCTTAGACTACTATGACCAGCAACTTGATGGAAGGTTCCTCCTGTCTGGCACTTTTTCTTGTTAAACACCCTTAACCTATACACATGTACATATATTGTATGTGTAATTTTCAGTAGACGTCTCAATTAATGCATTTTCCCCTGGTTTTTCATTAAACATTATCTCTCCTCTTTCCCTGTCTAACTTACCCTCCTTCCTCCCCATAATTAATTTTCTTAACAGTTGAATAATACTACATTTTGTAAATGTACCAACTTTTCACCTTCCGTTTATCAGCTGTTGGACATCTACATTCTTTCCATTTCATTGCTATTGGGACTATATCAGCAGTGAACGTCAGCAAGGTATCTCTCTGTTAGGAAGTAGAATCATTTGGATACATGCTCAAGAGTAATATGGCTGGATCATGTGGAAGATCCATTTCTTACTTTTTGAGGAACATCCACACTGATTTCCATCATGTCTTCACCAGTTTGCATGTTCATAAGCAGTGAATCCATTCCCTTTAGCCACATCCTCATCAGCATTTGTCATTGTTTTTTGTATATTATCTCAAAGTAGTTTTAGTTTTTATCTCCATGATGGCTAAAGAATTTGACTATTTTAAAATATATTTCTTATAGAATTATTTTGGATTTGAATTTTTTAATTTAAAATTTATTTTTATTTTCTGTGTATACAATTTCTGCAATTTTGGAAGGGGTCAGAAGAGAGTGTTGTATGCCCTGGAACTGGAGTTACAGATGGTTGATGGTTGCCACATGGATTCAGGGAACCAAACCCAGTCTTCTAGAGAGTAGCTAGTGCTGTTAACAGCTGAGCTATCTCTCAGGCCCTGATGTTAACAGTATTTTGTGTTTTTGTGTGTGTGTGTGTGTGTTTTAATTTGTGTGTACTTTAGATACAAATCCTCGGTCAGCTGTGTAGCTGGTAAAGACATTTTTCCCATTTTGTGTGCTGCTTCTCCATTCAGTCATGATGTCCTTTCTATATAACAGCATGTAAGTTTCTGTATGTCCCATTTTCAATTGTTGGCATTTTGTAGCAATTTTCTCTACAATAGAAATATCCATCTTGGAGGAAAACTAAGTTAACAATGGAATGTCTGAAGGGAGGTAAGCAAGAGGATGTTCTAAACTTATAAAATCAGTATCAGGATGTGCTGCTGCTCTTCATTTGCCCTGGGCGCCACCTGTGGCAGCTCTTCTGCTCACCCAGTGCTGTCTCTGGGCCCCTCTCCTCTGCTCACATGGGCACCACCAGAGTTCAAACTCCATTCACCAGGTGCTGACTCTGATCACACGGACGCTGCCTCCTGGGTGCTGCCTCCGATCACCTGGGTACCACCTCCAATTACCCGGGTGCTACCCTTTGCTCCTCACTGTGGCCACAAGCTGTGGTCACTCTTCTGCTCATTTGGTGCTGAGGCCACTTTTCTGCTCACCTGGCACTGTCTGCGATCATCACTTCTTCTGCCAGGTCCCAGACCCCAGGGCTGGTGAGGAGACTGTGTCAACAGATCTGCATTCAGACACAGGAGACCCGGTTCGGTGATGCAGATCCAGTTTATTGCAGAAGGGTACAAGCTCATATAGGGGTAGGGGTCCAATCAAGAGATTACAACCAGATCTTTTGCAGGGCTGTGTCGTATCACAACATCTTGAGTCAGATACCTTATTTGCATAATAGATTTCAGACTACTTAGGATTTGGTACCCTGTATAGAGCCTGGATTCCTGGAAACCACGTGACCCTGGCTGTTGGAATATCTGAGTTGCAGCTTGGAATCTCAAGGGTGGTGATTAGGGAGTGGCGAACTCTAGGCATCAGTCTCATGATCTGCCAATGGGAGCCAATGTCACAAGGCATTCTTGTGGCTCCAGTGGTTGGCCATTGCCTCGGGCCTGCTGTATGGCTGTCATTAAGACTTTTGCCCTGGGCTCAAGCCTGTCTCTCACAAGGATGTTCTAAAAAAAATCTGTAAAGAACGGGATGTTTTGAGGGGTAGTGAACCAGTCCATCCTGCAGGGAAGCTCATGAAGCTCAGGAAGTAAACATCTCAATAGCTTCAGGAAGTCTCTGAAATTAAGTAGGTTCACTAAGCTCCTTCTTCCCCAAGCATATATAAGCCCTAAGAACTGTTGAGCAAAGTTCTCAGACCAGCTGAGCCTTCTGGAAGAATAAGATATAAAGCTGAACTGATTAGAGCCTCAGAACAACCAAGTTGCCTAGGAGAAGCAGAAGCCAGTTGAACTGTGGAAGAAACTGAAACCAGCTGAGATGCCACAAGAAGCTCAGACTGGCTGAGCTATGAAAAAGATGCTCTCCAAGCTGCCTGCAGGTTGTGCAGTGTGCTCCAGGTTTCCTGCTCTCATGATTTGTCACCCAGCCTGGGGTGAGCTTCTGGTAGTGTGTCATTTCTGATGTTGTAAATAACCTCTCACCTATGCTCCTGTGTGTAACTCCAGTAAAACTTACTGATTCACCAAGTTGGACTTGGTCTGTTGTTGGTTCCCTCTCTGGTTGGTAGCCAGCTGTTCACATCTCAGGAAAAGTTTCAGATGCACTGTGACTGCTGGTAGAATTGCAAACTCGTGCAACTGTCAGATCGCTCTCCGACAGGTACGGCACAGGGAGAGAAGTCAGGACCAGCCTGTGTTCATCTCTTAGGGGCTGAGTGGGATGGTGAGTGTCGGTGACTCAAAAACCACACCGAGTCGGGAGTCTTGTCGAGGCAGGAACTCTCTTTATTGTGTCAGGCATTACCTTATGTAGTTTAAACAAAAAGGGGTGTGGAAAAGGGAAGGGCAAAGGTGTATGTCATCTGGGGCAACGGCTGTGAGCCACTGGGAATTGGTCATGCCAGCTGTGATTAGGGAGAGGCAGTCCGAGGTCAGGCCCTGATGAGTCACTTCCATGAGGAAGTGACAGGCCAGAGACAGGCCGCCAAACTTTAGTCAGGCTCAGGAAGTTACAATAGGCCTCGTCATAAGTTATGCCACAATTATGAGGGTCCTGGAGACCCAACATATTCCCCTTTTTACTTTTGTTGTAACGGCAGAGAAACACAACCCCTGTCTTAGGTTGTCTCCCCTGTGGAGATCTTACCCGTCACTGGGTGTTATGAATCTCATCCGCCAAGGTGCCTGTCCATGCCATCTTAGGTTGCCTCTCCTCAGGTACTGAAGTTGCTGGCCCTCGGGTAACCATGATTATTTTTCATGGCCCCTTTCTTAGGTTCATCAGCCGCCCATCATTGACTACATGGAGGGCAGGGGATGGGCAATCGTATGAAGATGGCCAATCATGGGAGTTTGGCTCCTGACTAGTGAGCCTGTGATAATGCACCTCGACTTGATGTAATTTGATTGCCTCTATTCTCTGACGAACAAACCCCATGAACTTATTGAATATACAGGGTCTGAAAATAAGGACAAGGAGAAGCGTAAGAAGGGGGCCAAGTAGAGGGAGGAGGTAGAGTAAAAAGCCATGTAAACCAATCCAGAGTGGGTTTTCTTGAAACTCTCGCCTCCTTCTTTCTAAATCTTGGAGTTTTTTTAATCTTGTCTTGGATGATCCCAGATCTATCGGCATAAAAGCAGCACTTTTCCTGTAAGAACAAACAGATGCCTCCCTTTTCGGCTGTTAGTAAGTTTAGCTCCCTTCTGTTTTGTAAGACCACTTCAGCCAAGGAATCTAATTGTTTTTAGAGATCTAGGATGGTACCAGAGAGAAGCCGTACATCATTGATTAATTGTAGGGAGAGTTGTTTGTGGGTGGTCAATCCCAACCCTGCGACCCCAGTGGTTATACCCACAGTTGTTCCTAAGCCTGCCAGTAGGGGTATCATATGAACTGCTCTTTTATTTTTACCTCCCATATACTCAAAGGAAGGGATTGGGAGGGGCTCATCTCCCGGTATGATGTCTATGTCAGGAGTTAAGACAGCAAGGGCACAGAGGCCTGTCCAATTGACCGGCAGGAAGCTATGGGCCCACCCTCCTCCACAAACTAGGACCATACCCCCCAGGGGGCAAAGATTAAGGGGACGATTGAGCTACAGGATGTGGGGGAATACTTCCTACATCAATCCGAGAGATGTTTGGTTGGGGCATAGCCCAAATGCAGGAGCCGGGCAATATTGGCAAGGGCTGGACCTGGATGGGGGCCGTGGCTAACGAACAGTTATGTAACAAAGCGAGACTTTTAGTATCAGAGGAATTAACAAGCACTGCAATGGGTCGGGGTGGGGAGGCAACGTGCAGGCAAAGCCAACAATCCTTGATTGAAAGCAGTTTGATTTAGTAATGAAAAGGTCGGCTCTAACAGGTTTTCCGCTTAGGGGTCGAGGTCTAGGTCTCCCCTACTTTCCGGGACCACCAGTGGATGATAATTAAGCTCGGGATACTGGGCTTTGATTCTCTGTTCTATTTCTTTATGGACTGGCAATTCTCGGGCTTCGTCCTGGACCCCACCACCATCGGAATAGCCAATGGGGGCTTCCATGTCCCAGCACACTGTTTGTCCAGGATTACCATAACATTGGGAGGATGCAATATTTCCCCCAGTAATAGGGCCTGGGGTCCTATCCACCCTTGTTCCTGTCCAGTAGGTTTTATTATTGGAAGGACTAACACATTGTTGGGCTGACTGGTAGCAGACAGTATGCATGGTTTGGTGAAACAAGGAACAGGGACAATGGCCTGGTTTGCCATTAATAATGGGAATAATCTTGGGCTTGAGGATACAGACCCAACTCTGATATCTGGAAAATGGACCATTTTGATTGATTTTTACTATAAGCTGGGCCATATGATCTCTGCAGTCCACCGTTTGAAGCACCATTCCCTGTTTGTAGCTATAGGCAGAATAAGTTCTGCCTTGACACTCACAGGGCTTTCCATATTGGGCCTCCAGTTGCCTTGCTGCAGCACTGGGGTCTCCAAATCCTTGATCACTGGGTGGGATGGGAATCAGAAGTGTCAGGAGTAACAGCGTCCACATCCTTTATTGTCCCTGAGGGAGAAACAGAGGAACCATCCTCAGGGGTGAAACACTCCCTGGATGGGTTATCATCATGGTCCCCTTGTTGGGGCAAATATTTAATATCCCTTGCCAGCACCCAGAAGGGTCTCTTTTCATTTTGAATACACACCCAAACCCTCTTCCCACTGTAAGGAGCGGGTCTGGTCCTCTCCATGCTCCAGTGAGTGGGTCTATCCATCTGACCAAAATGGAGCTGTAGCTGGTAGATGAGGACCAATGTTTTTGGAAGGGAGACAAATACTTGTCTTCTTTGGAAAAATTTAGTATATTTAAGGTAAATAAGGCCTTTTTTAGTTGATCATGTAGGGGCAGGGACTCCCCCTTTTGTTTTTGTAACTGAGTCTTAAGGGTTTGGTTGAAGCCTTTAACAATGGCTTGTCCCTGAGGGTTATAAGGAATGCCCATGGAGTGTGAAATCTTCCATGTTGGAAGGAACTCTGAGAAAGGCTTGCTTACAAAGCATGGGGCATTATCTGTTTTAATTTGATCAGGCAGTCCAAGGGTGGCGAAACGTTGGAGCATGTGACTGATTGTATGTTTGGCCTTTTTTCCGGTGTGTGCTGTCGCCCAGCAGGCATGCAAGAAGGAATCAACTGATAGGAAGGTATATTTGACTTTTTTAAATGGGGCATAGTGAGTGACATCAATTTGCCAGAGGTTGTTAGGCCGAAGGCCTCTAGGGTTGGTACCCAAATTTTGAAGAGGGGGGACCTGAAGAAAAGGTTGGCAAGATCGACAGATGCGTATAATTTTCTTTAGGTCTTTGACTACCACGTGGGGATATTTATGTCTAAGCCCTCTCCAACTAACATGGGTCAATTGATGAAATTGGTAGCCTCAGAGACTGTGTGACACTGATGTGAAGAGGCCAGTTGATCAGCTATTTTATTTTCTTCTCTCAGAAATCCAGGCAAATTTTGGTGGCCTCTAAGATGATAGAGGTATATTGGACTTACCCTAAGTTTAAGTAGAGTATGGATGGGCCTGAATCATCAGAGGAGATATGGGGTTGGAGTCCAATCTAATATGAGCCTCCACTAGGTGGGGCAGTAAATAAACCACATATTGGCTGTCTGAAAATAGGCTGAAAGGCCCAGATGTGGAGTCCAACACCATGACAATGGCAAAGAGCTCTTTAAATTGTGGTGATCTCTCAACCTGGCGGGAGACTGATTTAATGGCTACAGGAGTTTGTCCCTGTTTCAGGGGAGGATAGATGACCAAAGAGGTTCCCAGATGCCCTCCATCAGTAAACACAGTTAGGAATTCAGGATTGGGTTGAGAAAGAAAAAGTGTAGGGGGCTCCCATTCCAACCTCGAGAAGGAGCTCATCCACTTATAAAGGCCATAGTGGCAGTCAATTTTGCCAAAAAATCCCTCCAGAGCCAGTGCGATTCTCTAGTTGTTTCTTTGAAGCCATGTAAAATCTGTCAATCTATAGGGGGTGATAATGGTATGAGGCTCAATGCCATACAACCAGACTGCTGTGTCCTTACCCTTGATAATGCAATCAGCAATTTGGTTGACCATGGAATAAACTCGAGGAGTTCCACCCACGGATAAATAGATCCATTGTATGGGTTCACCCTCTTGTGCCAAGAGAGCGGTGCACAGTGTACTTCCAATGAAAAGATAGAGACATGGGGGCGTCAGGATCAAATCTTTTTAGAGTGGCCTCATTTAGGATTGTTGGATTTTAGCTAGAATTTGTAGGCACTGGGGTGGTAACTTTACCCTGGAGGTTAACTCAAGGCCTCACAAGAGGTCAAATAAGGGAACCAACTCCTCAGTGGTGATGGGTATCCAGGGTCTAAGCCAATTAATTTCCCTTAATAACTTTTGAAGTTGGGGCAGATTATAAATATCCTGAACAGAAAGCTGAGGCTTAGTTGGCAAAACAGCATCTATAGATAACGTAGTGCCCAGTTTTTTAAAATGTCGAATGTTTTAAATTTTATTAGGGGCCACCTTTAAACAGGAAAAAGGTGAGCAGTCCCCTCCTCAATGACCCCACTGCCATTGTATGGGGGTGGAACAGAGGGAGTCCAGAATGGATTAGTCTGTGTTTGTGAGGGTAGAGGGCCTTTACAGGGCCAAGGGGCACTCCCAAAAAGGGTCTAGGGAGGGATACAGATGTTCAGATCGATCCGGAGGATCTGTGTGACCCGAGGGCCTAGGATCCAGCTTGGAGTCTGACTGTGCCTCAGGGACTGAGTCAGCAGCCTTTGCCAGGGTTGGAGTCTGGGCTTCCACCACCTTTGTCCTCAGGGGGCATGGGTGAAAGCAGCCCTTTAAGGCAGATACCATGGGGAGCGTTCCCAGAGGGGGGGGGATCTCACTCTTTTCTATCTGGGCCCATCTGATTAACTTTTCAACTCTATCACAAGTATCCCAATCAAAGAGATTGCTCTCCGGAAGCCAGGGTGCAATCTTTACCAAGCATCCTCATGCCTGGAGAGCTTGGCTCTCTGAGAGGTCAAGGCCCCTGCTTTTAAGGAGGACCCTGAGGGAATCTAAAGAGGGGTCAGGCTTAGAATTGGACTTCCCCATAATTTATGGGAGTACACTCACCCGCAGACTGATTGGCCCATCAGAGAACTTCGTGATAGGCAGCTCCTCACACGGGGCACCAATCTGTCGGATCGCTTTCTGACAGGTATGGCACAGGGAGAGAGGCCAGGACCAGCCTGTGTTCCTCTCTTAGGGGCTGAGCGGGATGGTGAGTGTCGGCGACTCAAAAACCACACCGAGTCAGGAGTCTTGTCGAGGCAAGAACTCACTTTATTGTGTTAGGCATTACCTTATTGTGGAAAAGGGAAGGGCAAAGGTGTATGTCATCTTGGGCAATGGCTGTGAGCCACTGTGATTGGGGAGAAGCAGTCCGAGGTCAGGCCCTGCTGAGTCACCTCCATGAGGAAGTGACAGGCCAGAGACAGGGCGCTAAACTTTAGTCAGGCTCAGGAAGTTACAATAGGCCTCGATATAAGTTATGCCACAATTATGAGGGTCCTGGAGACCCAACATGCAAACTCTCTGGAGAGCAGCGTGGAGAACTCTTAAAAAACTAAAAATGGGCCAGGCATGGTGGCCCATTCCTTTAGTCCCAGCAGTTGGAAGGCAGAGGCAGGTGGCTCTCTGTGAGTTCAAGGCCAGCCTAGTCTATATAGTGAGTTCCAGACCAGTTGGGGCTATAGGGAGACCCTGTCTCAAAAAGACAAAAAAAAAAAAAGAACCTACATATGACCCGGTTATACCATTCCTTGGCATATATCCAAAAGATTCATTCTATTGCAGAGACACTTGTACATCCATGTTTGTTGCTACTATTTTTACAATAGCTAAAAGATGGAAGGAATCTAAGTGTTCCTCAACTGAGAAATGGATAATGAAAATGTACATTTGCACAATGGAGTTCTACTCAACAGTAAAGAAAGACAAAGTCATGAAATTTTCAGGTAAATGGATGGAAGTAGAAACTGTTAAACCTAGTGAAGTTATACAGACTCAGAAGAACAAACATGTTCTCCTTCATATATGGATCCTAGCACCAAATCCGTATAAGTGAGTATACATCCAGACATAACTGCAAGAACCAGAATAATGAAAAGGAACCAGGGAGGTAAAGGGAAAGAACTTGGGAGAGAACAGTAAGAGACAGGTGTTACATTTGACAGAAATTTAACATCTAGAATACATAATGAACTGAAAAACAAAAAACAGCAAGAATGCAAGTAACCCAATTAAAAGGAAAAGGTGTTACTAAAGAAGAAATGGATTAAAATGGGGGTTATTTAATGGGAGGGTGTAAGAAGGGTAATACAAGGAACCTTGGGGATAAATGGAAAGAAGTAGCTCAAGAGCGATGGGGCCATAGGAGACAGGTGTTATCAAGGGAAAAATGGAGAAAATGGGGACACATTAAATGGTGAAAACATGGTAGAAGGGTTAGTGAGCAAGGAGAGATAAATAGTGCCTAGCTAGTTTAAAAAAAAGAGGAGTCATATTTGTCCAACAACCTAATGACAAATTACACATGCATCATCTCTACAGTGGTCCATGTGTCTAGCTAAAGGCTACATAACAAGAAACAGTGCTAAACAGAAGACACCATTGCCAGTGCCAGCCAGCCAAGATGGACAGTACCTGAAAGGAGGAGTGAGGATTGAAAGAAAAAACAAGAGACAGAAAAGATACTTGGGAGGGCTGTCAGTAGAGACTGCAGCCCGGGTTTATTGCAGCTCCTCCTTTTTATACAGAAGAACTCAATTAGTTTCAACAGCTGTTTTTCCCACCTGTATCTGAGGGTCAAGGAGC
>NW_008335287.1:3759630-3771101 GCF_000622305.1 Nannospalax galili | reverse complement strand
AAAACACACACTCAGTAAACAAGCCTGCCACAGCTTATGTACATAATGGATTAATAGCTCCCAACATCTCCCCCTTCTTTATTTTTTATAACCCAGATTATGCTATATCTAGGACAGAAGGACCGTGCCTGTCTTAGGTTGTCTTCTGCCAGAGCAAAGCCTCATCAGCACCATAGCTTCCATCAGCTACGCCCTGTCTTAGGTTGACTTTGTCCCAGAAGATCTTACCCATCTTTGACTACCGGCCTCTGTTAGGGGAGGGAGTGCAATCTCATATCATGCACAGCAGCCTTGACTTGCCACAGGATTTCATAAATAACTTTACTGCCACCAGATGAAAACAAAGACAGGAGGAAAAGCATGCCAAGCCCCACTAAACCATACACAATGGAAGTGATAGAGGATAATGATGGTAAGGTGGCTCTCAACCTTTTTAGAATATCTGCCACTGCTTACAGGGTGGAAACGCAGAGAAATTTTTTTTTTCTATTATCTCTTGGCAATAATTCTTTGACACTGGTACGATATCCACTTTGTCCCACAAGCACACAGTCATCTACTTGTACACACCTGGACTTATTATTTTTAACATTTACAGGATGGAATTGTGGGGAAAATTTGTTTTTTCTATTATCTCTTGGCAATAACACTTTGACATTGGTACAATATCCACTTTGTTCCACAAGCACACAGTCATCTACTTGTACACACCTGGACTTATCTTTAACAAAACAATTAGGCAACCCGCTTCCCAATCCAAAATAATAAAAATTCATCGCCACTTGCATCATCAGGCGTTTTGAAGCAGGCTGAGCAATTAACCAAGAGTCATTCACAGTCACTACTATCTCTTTTTCCTCCCATATCGCTGGGTGCAATATTGTTGATCAGGAACTCAGCCAAGATCACTTGCGGGAACATCATCATCAGCCATGTCTGTCTCCTCATCATTCTTTTCTACTTTTTCTTTGGCACTCATCCAGCGAACCTCACCAGCCTTTCCGGCAGCCACCTGGCTCCATCTGCGTCCTGTGGAAAAACACAAACATGACCTCTTCCCCATATTAATACAGGGTTGGGGCCATTCCACTGTCCAGTTAAAGGATCCTTCCACCTGACTTGGGCATAGGTAATGTGACTGAGGGTGCCACATTCTGTCTGCCACAGAGCAGTCATTTTTATCCAAATTCAAAAAGTTTAAAATGAAAAGAGTATGATGTAAAAGATTACTTGGTGTCTGGTGATATAACTCCCCATTTTTTATTTTTTGTAATTGTGCTTTTAAAGCACCATGTGCTCTTTCCACTATACCTTGTCCTTGTGGGTTATATGGTATCCCAGTTGTATGCTCAATGCCCAGTTGCAAACAGAAACGTCAGAAGCCCTGACTGGTATAGACAGAGCCATTATCTGTTTTTATAACGTTAGGGATCCCAACTATGGAAAAGCAAGTCAAGCAATGAGTTATAATACTTTTTGTGGCTTCCCCTGTTTGCGCAGTAGCCATAATAAAGCCAGAAAATGTATCTATTGTAACATGCACATACCTTTGCCTGCCAAAATCTGCAATATGAGTAATGTCCATTTGTCACAATTGGTTAGGCTTCAGCCATCTAGGATTAACCCCATAATGAGGAACAATTTGTGTTTGAGGACAAGATGAGCATTGTCGCACAATTTGTCTTGCAGCTTCCTTAGTAATATGAAATTGTTTTTTCAATCTTAGCTGTTACAATCCGATGCTCTTCCTTTATTTGTTCCTTGAGTTGTTCTAGAGCAGATGTTGGACCATAGCACAATCTATCCTACATTCTGTTTCTGTAAAATGTTATCAGAACACAGCCATGCCCATGACTGCTTTCCCTCTCCACCAGCAAGTTGAGTAGTTGCAACAAATCCTAAAATATTTACTGTCTGACACCTTTAAGAAAAAGTTTGCCAATGACTGTTCCAGTGTTTCTGAATCAGACAAGCTTAGAAAATAGCTTAGTAACCTAGAACCTACTTCCTTTGGTTGTGTATATACCTTCTCTTCTAATAATGCATTTGGCATCCTGGCCTCGTTACCTGCATGTACCGTGCACATACAACTCTCTCTGAGCAAGAGAATGAGTTCTCCACCTTAACGACAATCAAATTTAGACAGTTCTTATTTAAATATGTCCCCAGTGTATCTGGGCATAAAGAATAGAAAGCCTGGTCTGGCCTAAACTGATTTTGGGTGTATGTGAGCAGTAAGGCAAGCTATTTCCTTCAAATGAACTTTTATGGAGAACCCCCAGGTATTTATTATCTTATGCCTGTGCATGATTGGGTATACATATGATGAAAATATGTATTATGTTAAGGTACATGCACAGTAGGAAAATGAATATGTGACTTATCAATCAAAATAGAGAACCACCCAAACTTACTAACTAGCCCTTCCTTTCATGCACAGTAGGAAAATGAATATGTGACTTATCAATCAAAATAGAGAACCACCCAAACTTACTAACCAGCCCTTCCTTTCTTCCTTAGACCCCATAAACAGACCCTAGGCTATAACCTGAATCTCTCAAGTACCCTCACCCATGTTAATCTTGATGGTGTATCCCTCTCTAATCTGTACTATTGTTCCACTCCAAACAAAGTCACTTTGCTACTTTTGCAAATCTGTGTGAACCCTTATTTCAGTCTTCTGAATGAGAGGCCACAATCCTGAAAACACCTGGCCGAGACCCTGAGCACTGGTCATTTCTGTTTGTTTGTTTGTTTGTTTGTTTTTAAGATCTATTTTTAATTGTGTGTATCTGTGTGTGTGTCTGTGTGTGGGTATATGCATGTGAGTGCAGGTGCTTACAGAAGTTAGAGATGTAAGATCTTCTAGGATCTGGAGTTATAGACTTTTGTGAGTCACCTGGTGTGGTTGCTGAGAATTATAACCAGGTCCTTTGGAAAAGCAAAAGGTACTCTTAACCACAGATCCATCTCTCTAGCCCATCTGTTTATTTAGTGTTGTTGTTGTTGTTGTAGTTGTTTGGTCTTTTTTGAGACAGGGTCTCCCTGTAGTCCCAGCCATCCTAGAATTCACTGTGTAGACCAGGCTGGCCTTGAACTCACAGAGATTCCGCCTGCCTCTGCCTCCCAAGTGCTGGGATTAAAGGCGTGCACCACCACACCCAACTTAGTTTTGTTTTTAATCTAATTTATTAGAAGGTCTTCTTCCTCACAATTAATAGAATTTTATTTTATTTTTCTTGGGCTTTTTTGCTTTTGTTTTGTTTTGTTTTGTTTGACATAGCATCTCCCTATGTAGCTCAGGCTGCCTGGGAATTTACTATATGGACCAGACTAGTCTCAAACTTGCAAAGATCCTCCTGGCTCAACCTCCTGGGATTATGGGTATGTTCCACCACACCCAGCTGACTCTTTCTTGCTTGATGTCTTACTTTTCCTCTCTCTGCATTATTGTTTATAAATTACAGTGTCTTAGCTAGATGTGGTATTAATTCCAGCACTGAGGAGGCTGAGGCAGACAATGAGTTTGAAGCCAGCCTGAGATGCATAACAAGCCCTTTTTCAAAAAAAAAAACAAACAAATAAACAGAGCATCTTTTTTAGCTTCTGAAATTTAACTCGTGGTAATAGTTCATACATACTCTCCCCAGTGGCTTTAATATAAAAAGTCCCCCAAAACTCACAAAACGCTTCATAATTTTTTGTTCTATAACCTGATAAGGAGTCACTCTCTAACTGAACATAAAAGGTTCATTCATTCCTTCATGATAGACATTTTATGAAGATCTGTGCTATATACCAAGTCTACTTTCAAACACACAGAAATCCATTTTGAAAGGAACATGCCCTTACCATACTATTTTGGTGATGAATGGCATGAGAATTTATAGTTTGCTCTACCTGAGTCAATCCTATAAGCTGAGTGGCTTTATCTGCCAAGGCATTCCCCAAAGCTAATGGCCCAGGAAGACTACTATGTGCTCTGAGATGTCCTATATACCAAGGATATTTTCTAGATTTAATATTATTTTGCACTTGTCTTAACAGCAAACAAATTTGTACATTCCTCGTTTCAATAAAAGGTACTGTTTCAATTTCCTATAGAGCTCGAGCTACATAA
The DNA here is from genome assembly GCF_000622305.1 of Nannospalax galili. NCBI lineage: Eukaryota > Metazoa > Chordata > Mammalia > Rodentia > Spalacidae > Nannospalax > Nannospalax galili. The sequence goes on along the minus strand of NW_008335287.1, from coordinate 3,766,981 downwards.
TGACTATCTGTATAGAGATTGAAGGGTATTGAGGCCAGAAGCTGGAATACTGCAGCTACAGCACGAAGTTCCACTACCTGTACTGAAGCAGGGGAAGTTTGAAAAGAATAACTTTGCCCATAAATCACATAAGCTGTGTGTCCATTAGACAAACCATCAGTAAATACTGACATAGCCTGGGTAAAAGGGGCAGTAGGACCATACTGAGCACAAGCAGTCTTTAGTTCCTTAAGATGCTTAAAAGGCGCAGGTGCATGAGACCGCACCCTGTTGCCCTGCTGATCAGTTTGCTCAGAAATTGGGAAGACCTGAAATCCATGCACTGACTCTCCTCGCTCTACCGTGGCCCCAATGGCCTGTTGTAGCAGAGATTGCAATGTTCTAAGCAGGTACCAGATTCCTGCCAAAGGCTCCTGAGCCATGGCAATCATGGGAGGTGCAACAAACTTCGGTGGCCTCAGAGGAGAAGGATCTAATCCTACCATGATAGAGGGTGTTGGGGTGGTCCTAATTCTTTTCTTTGTTCTTTAACATTTCCTTCTTCACAGCCTCTAACTCTGCCCTTAATTGCTCAATTTCCCAGTGATAGATTTCTCAGGCAAAGCAATTATAGGTGGACACTTCTCCTGATCATACTCAACCGTCTCCTCTCCTAGGGCAGACTCATCCTCAGGGTCAAGAGATCCCTCTTCTAGCCCCAGACGGAGGTCCTCATAAAAAGGTGACAAGGCTAATGGAGCTGGCTCTGGTGGAGCACAAGGTTTGGTTTCACTTTTATCCCAGCCACCGCTTATCAGATTCTCCTCTTTAGTCTCAGCCTTTGCTCCTCGGGCGCAAAGCATATTCCTTACAAAAACTGAGCGACTGTTTCCTTGTCCCATCTTCTCCCAAGATAAATACTCACCACTCCCCAATCTTACCGAGTACACTCACTTAATTTCTCCAGAGGTGTCCTTCACTTTTTCACCTATGTTTCAGGTCCCTGTTCGGGTGCCACTTGCCAGTGCCAGCCGGCCAAGACTGACAGTATCTGAAAGGGGGAGTGAGGATTGAAAGAAAAAACAAGAGACAGAAAAGATACTTGGGAGGGCTGTCAGTAGAGACTGCAGCCCGGGTTTATGGCAGCTCCTCCTTTTTATACAGAAGAACTCAATTTGTTTCAACAGCTGTTTTTCCCACCTATATCTGAGGGTCAAGGAGCGGTCAAATACTTGTTTTGTGAGCTCTACCATATAAACACATTCCTCTTGATTTGGCAGATTAGGTATTGGTGTGCAAAACACAAACTCAGTAAACAAGCCTGCCACAGCTAATGTACATAATGGATTAATAGCTCCCAACACACCTTCCTTTGAGTTGTTGGCCAGGGTAGTCCAAAAGACTCCCAAAATCACTATTGCTACAGCCCTTGATGGCCTCCCAGAACTTGAAGGCAAGACCCTACTGCTGAAGATAGAACATAGTTTGGACACAGAATTTGGAGAAAAAGAGCTGCAGCTGACCTGAAACCATTTCCCCTGAAGGTTAGCTCTCACAGATCTGGACAGCACTATGAATGTGCCAAGAGAAAACATCAATCCACGGTCCAACACCAGCTTCAAGGCAAATAACCACATTAAGGCCAGCACAGTATATGACATTAGTGCAGTAGTAGCACTTTTATCTTGGGGGCAATCAACAGCTACCTAATTGGGCTAAATACCCACCCAATGGGAGGAAACACAAGTGTGGAACTGTAAGCATAACCAAATACACATGGCTGGAGAGGTCATAAGTCTTAGAGAAAACCCCAAGACTGTCACATCACTGGACTAATGTGATTTCTTACTATGTGCAAAATATGTATCCTTATATTTACAGACAAATATCCCAATCACCACTCATTAAATTTTTTACCAGTGAGAGATTATTACCAAGTACCACAAGTGGTCATGCACAGACATTATGTATGAATTGCCCAGGCCTGAGTGACACATCTACACCTAAGGTGACACATCTACAGAGACAGATCTACACCTAAGTCTCATGGAACATAGAACAGGAGTAAAGAAGGGGACACAAATGAATCTCTCAGTTTTCATTAATGAAGCTCCCCCTTGCAGTGGAGGGCCAGGAACACAAAAGGTCACAAATCACCAAAGCATAGAGATCAAGACTCTGCTGAATGCTGGTCCTTGGACAGGACTCATATTAAACTTCACCCACCCAATGCTCAGGGACCATTGTGGAAGGGGGGTGGAAAGATTGTAAGAGCCAGGGAGGGGGTGCATGACAATATGGAACCAGAGTCCTACAAGCTCCTGGGAACCTGCTCACATGATTCTATGGCAATAGTGTCAGCATACACAAGTTCCATGCAAACTCAGGCAGACAAAAACCCAGCATAGAACTAGGAAAAAGAACAGGAGACCCAAATCTTATCTGAAGAAAGATTGGCAACTCATTGTTGCTAGGTGAAGAAGAGCTGATCTTCCTAAAATAAGGGACTCTAGGTAGGCTGACTAGACCTCAGTGGATGGACTTGCACTGGGAAACGTCTGAGGACACTGACCTGACATAGTGGGCCATAACAGGGATGACAGAGTACATGGGTTCCAGTGGATGAGGGGCTATGGGAAGGTGACAGTGTGTGTGTGGGGGTATAAAATGATTAAGGTTGTTTGAAATTTTCTGTACAAAATACACAAAAATTCAATTAAAAAAATAAACATTTCACACACACACACACACACATACACACAAGTTGGTCTTAATGTCTGCTCTATGAGAATCCCCTTCAGAAAGACTTTCTGGTGCCTATTATGTTCCAATACATTCTCTTCTTTCACCTCTTTCAAATTTCATGTAGCAGGTTATATGTAGAGGTCCTTGATCGGTTTTGAGTTGTGTTTGTACATGGTGAAAGATAAAGTTCTGGTTTCATTCTTCTACATGTAGCTGTCAATTTGACCAGCCCCATATGTTGAACAGCATTGTCTTTTCTCAAATATATGTTTTTGGCCCCTTGGTCAGAAATGAAGTGGCTGTAAGTGTGTGAGCTTAAATCAGAGTAACTGATTCTATTTAATAAATCAATGTGTCTGTAGTTTTTATTACTATATCTTTGTAGTACAATTTGAAATCAGAGCTGGCAATACTTCAAGGAATTTTTTTTATTGGTCAAGATTGTTTTGACTGTTCTTTTGTGTGTGTGTGTGTGTGTGTGTGTGTGTTTCCATATGAATCTTGAGGTTATTTTTCAATGTTGTTGATGTATTATGTTGGAGTTTTAATGAGAATTGCATTGAATCTGTAGACTGTTTTTGGTAGGATGACCATTTTTACAGTATTGATTCTATGGATCCATGGATATGGGAGCTCTTTCCATCTTCTAGTATCTTCTTCAAGATCTTCAGTATCTTAAAGTATTTTTATTTTATTTTTTTAAGTATTTTTTATCATACATGTCTTTCATTTGCATTGTTAGATTTATTCTAAGATATTTTGTTTTATCTTATTTTGGGTGGGATCATTTCCCTGGTTTCTTTCTCAGTATGCTTTCTGTTGGTATATTGGAATATTACTGATTTTTGTATGTCAGCTTTGTATCTTGCTATTTTGTTGAGTGTGTTTATTAGTTCTAAGAGTTATATGAGTTTTTACATTTTTATTGTATAGAATCATATCATGTACTCGTGAGAAAATTTTTGCTTCTTCCTCTCTCCAATTTGCATTCCCTTTATCTCCTTCACTTGCCTTATTTCTCTAGCTAAAATTTCAAGCACTATGTTGAACAAAATTGATGTGGGAATCCTTGTGCTTTTCCAGATTTTAGGAGAAATGCCTTTGTTTCCCACAGTAACTATGATGTGGCAATGGGCTTATATATATCGCCTTTATTGTATTGAGATACGTCTTCTATATCCTTAGATTTTCCATGACTTATATCACTAAGGGATGCTGGATTTTGTAAAGGTCTTTCTGCATCTAATGAGGTCATCATATGATGTTTGTCTTTGGATCTGTTTATATGGGAATTATATTTATTGATTTATATATGTTGACCCATACTTGCATTGACATTTTTTAGATAGAAATGAAGTTTATGAAATAAAAATATTTTGTCTATATCTTATAAAAGCAAAATGATTCAACATTTACCACCCACCCACTCTCTTTAGCCTTATGAACATTATCTATAGAATGTTTTTTTCATATTATTTCATGAAAAGTTTCAGTGAATGTGACTACTATCCTGAATGATACAAGTCAATCAGAAAAATCATAGATACATAATGTTACTTATTAAGAAGAAAAAATACTTTTAATGAAAGTTCAATAGAGCATCAACTTTATCACCAATTAATTAAATATTAAGAACTTTAAGATACTTCATTATATTTAGAAGGGTCTCACAAGAACTATGCTTAGATTATTCACCCTGTAAGTAGAAAGTGTAACATCAGCATCTCTTGATAATGTAGAAAAGCAATTATTTCCAAGAGGTAAGGAGGGGTTAGGCTTTAGTGCTTTAAACGCTTATATAAGGAGTTGACTTTCTTGACTCTCTATCCAGTGATATTAGATATGTGACAGCAATTTAAAAGGATAAAGTGAATAGCTTATTAAATTTAACATAGTGTAACTGTTAAATTGGATTTATTTATGAAGTGGACAGATTTCAGAAGTTTCTTAAAGCAATATGTAAGTAAATGAAGAATAACCATCATCAAAAAAGTGATTAGAAATGAAGTCACATATGATAAAGGTACCAAATTATATATGGAGATTAAAGATTATTTATGCTTGTATTTGACAAAGGTAGTGTTAAGCTCAAAGATTTAGCAGCCCAGTCTCTTTTAAATATATTCATGTTTGCACAAAAGAAGTTATAACAGTGTGTAACAATTGACCATAGGTTTATTCCATTAACACTATCTTTTCTCAAAAATCATAAGCATTAGATTGAATTAAGGTCAAGGCTTATAGTGTGTGATGATTCTTGTCCAAATCCATGAAAACTATATTATTTGTGCATACATTTTAATCATAAAGCAATCCCAACATATGCTAACTTAATCAAGATACTTATGCAACTCTCGCATCTTTCAATATTTATATTTAATTAATTAAAGTATTGTGAGATGGCCAGGAGCTGTGCAATGATCAAATATGTCATTTAAAGCCTCTTTACCTTTCAAGTTTGAATTTAGCTCTTTGGATCTAGTGACCATTAAACCAGAAGTATAGGTAACTTTATATCTGATATTATATTGTGAAGTAAAAGCAGCATAAACCACCCAAACCAGCAGAAAAGAAAAAAATGCATATAAAAACTTTCTGTTTTAGGAAACAAAAGGTCTTGAAAGAGTTCATGTTGGAGATCATGGATAGCATTACTGTGAGAGCCTTCCACCATCCCCATGAAGTTCTGCTCTTCATGGTGAGCATCCTTATCAATAGTTCTCTGTGATAATGGGCTTTGCATCAAATCTTCTTTAGTTTACATAGTCATTGATCAGCATAGCAACTGTACAATATGATTTCTTTGGCTCCATCTTATACCTGTCATACTTTATTTTCTCAAATATGGTTGCTGAGAAAATGGAGCCATTGGTTTGATCTACAGTTCATGTTTCTGGTGATACTGACAATGCTGTAGGTGTGTATAAGAATTGTCCCAGGAGCCTGTGGTACCATTTTTTTATGGTCATGCACCTCCTCCCTGGCTCTTACAATCTTTTCACCCCCACTTCTGCAATGGTTCCTGAGTCCTGTGTGGGTAGACCTCAAAATAGGAGTCCTGTCCAAGGACCCAAACTCTGTCAACTCTTATTCCCTGAATTTTGGCCATTTGTGGCCTTTTGTGTCCCTGGCCCTCTTTTGCATGAGGGAGCTTCATTGATGAGAATTGAAAGATGCATTAGTGTTCTCTTCAACCCTTGTTCTATGTTCCATGCATCTTAGGTGTAGAAGTTGCATCCTAGATGTGCCTCCTAGGCTTGGGCAATTAACAGAGAATCTCTGTGTGTTTCCAGTGGTGTAACTCGGTAATGATTTTTGTCTGTTGAAAAGGAAGCTACTTTGATGGGCATTGACTGGGATACTTGTCTGTAAATTTGACGATCTGTGTTTTGTCTACTCTATTTGCTTCTTTTAACCATTCCCTCCTTTCCTTGTGAATATAACTGTAGCTCTGATTTATGGTAGACATAGACTTGATAAACAAATATACAAACAAACAAACAAACAAACAACACAGATTGTTTGTTCCAATTTATAGTCCCCTTCTTCTACCTTAACAACAGGGATAGTATGCTGTCAGATAGTACCAGTTCTAATTTATGGTTTCTCAAGCAATCAGATGGTTTGTCATGTTTATGTGGCATGAGTAGAACTGAAAACTGTATTAGGAGTAATCCAGAACTACAATTGCCATGATCATAATGCAGAACATACAGAAAAACAGACTGCTGTATTTGATGGTGATGTTTATAATATAAGCCATAGTATACTTTTACTTCACAGAGCATTTTTATTAGTAGCCTAAATTTTCGGCAAAATTCTTCTGAAAACGTAGTGAATCAGAAGTTTGTTCAAAATGCAACTCAGTTCTCCACTTAAAATGAGATAGTCTTGCATTTCTGTTTCTAATATTGTTCAAATGTTGACTTGAATACACAAGCCACAAATGTATAAGATGAAAGAAACATTGAAAATGATCATATTACTATTTAAAAATTAAAAACAATATGGTACAGACACAAAAATAGACCCATAGACCAATGGAACAAAATTGAAGACCCAAATATGAGTAATTGCAATTTTAGCCACCTGATATTTGACAAAGGGGCCAAGAACATTAACTAGAGGAAAGACAGCATGTTCAGCAAATCGTGCTGGCAATACTGGATCTCCACTTGTAGAAGTATGAAACTAAACCCCTATCTTTCACCCTGCACAAAAGTCAATTCCAAATGGCTCAAAGACCTCAATGTAAAGTCTGAAACTCTGAAACTCTTAGAAGAAAAAGTTGGGAAAAACCTACAAGATATAGGTGTAGGAAAGGACTTTCTAAACCAGACACCAATAGCCCAGGAAACAAGGGCAAGAATTAACAAGTGGGACCTCATTAAACTAAAAAGCTTCTGTACATCAAAGGAGACAACCAAGGAAACAAACAGAAAACCCACAGAATGGGAGAAAATCTTCACCACCGATACATCTGATAGAGGTTTAATTACCAAAATATATAACGAACTTAAAAAACAGAGAACCAAGACAAGAAGCAACCCAATTGAAAGATGGGCTAAGGAGCTGAACAGAACGTTTGCAAAAGAAGAAAGATGGCTATGAAACATCTTAAAAGATG
>NW_008335287.1:3758090-3758374 GCF_000622305.1 Nannospalax galili | reverse complement strand
ACCTAACAATGGTCGAGCAGGACCTTTGACTTATATTCACATAGATGGAACTGGTAAAAGAAAGGAGCCAGGGGCTCCTCCCAAGGACCCCTGAGGAACAAATCCTCTAACGACCTCAGGAGTAAAAATAAATTGGCTTATCTGGGCCAACTATATGGCCTTATACACCCAAAAGGAAAGTATAACCAAAGATTTAAGGGGCCAATATAATTTCATAAGAGTCCATATGTATAGCTAAAGGCTACATAACAAGCAACAATGCCAGACAGGCAATACCTTCTTTT
>NW_008335287.1:3734881-3757572 GCF_000622305.1 Nannospalax galili | reverse complement strand
GAGCTATTGTGTTCTGTTAAAAATATACATATATATATATAAAATGTATTTATCAAATCTGTAATCATTATGCCAAAAAATGTGAATTACTGTAACGTTTTTTATATTGTTAAAACTGTAACTTTAATTGTAAAAAAAAATTTTAAATAAAAAAAGATTAAATAAAAAAAAGAATTTTACCTGCAAAAAAAATAAATAAATAAAAATAAAAATCATTTTATTGCGTGTTTTGCATGTGCTAAAATCCCTAGGAATTAGAAAACAGTAGAGATGGAAATGAGACTATGTTTAGTCTCATTTGAGAAGGGCAGAGCTATAAAGTAAACTTCAGCATTAAAGGTAAGAAAATAATTCAGTTTGTTGAACCAGTGTATCAACAACTTTGATACATTGAACAGTTTTGGAGTTAAAATAATTTACATTGATCACTTATTTCTTCTTTAGTTATGATTATAAATTTGCTAATCCAACTTGTCTACTTAGAAGAATTTCTTTAACAAAGAAATTTATATACTTTAAAGGCATGATGTCCCAGGAGTAGATATAGATTAAAGACATTTATCTAGTTGCCAAGAATATTGAAATATAAGTGGCATCTTGAAGAGAGCGGAGGCTTGCTATCTTTGGACTTAGGATTTTTCGCAATGAACTTTACCTTGTCTCAGTAAATAACTTGTCCTTCACAACTTTATTTCTTCTCAAACTTCCAAGTTGAAAAGAGAGTATTAGTGCAATGGAGAAAATTTTAATAACTAAAATTTTATTCTTCAATTAAAAGCAAAGTAATGAATTTCCTTCCAACTGAGACCCTAAATATGGCAGTAGAGTAGGTTTTTTTTTTTTGTTGTTGTTGTTGTTTTTTTTTTTACAGAAGAATCTTACCCTTGAGAAGTATATACTTCATTTTCTAAAAAACAGTCATCATATATATTGTGATGAAATCCCTTTCTTATTGAAATGACTTCAAATATCTTGTCTTCAAGAATGTCCTTCACTGTGTTTTATCAGAACAGCTTCATTTCAATAATCAAGATTTGTTTATTTTCATGTCTTTTATCTCAGCTCAGTTCAAAGTCTGTTTTTTCCTCTTTCTAGCTAAGGCTACAAACCTGATTCTGACTCTCTGTAGGATCTGTATTATTTACAGAATATTTCCTTCCTGTTTCTTTTCTATGCATGGCCTCTTATATGGGATGAAAATATATACCAAACCATTAGGCTAAGGAAAGCCAAGGTTCTGAGGTACCAGCAAAAGCCTCATTCTGTGTGAACCTTTCCTGATCTGAATTTTAGCAGTTTTTTAAAGAGATGGCCTTCACTTGTGTACACCTTTAAAACATGACATCAAATCAACAAATTAGGCATGATTCCATTCTGCTCAGTAGCTGCTCAGAACCCTTCTTCTCTGCCCACCATTGTTACATTTGGAGTCATGAAGGGACCTGAACTTTTATTTCTACTCTTGTATACAAGGTAAATGATCCATTATACTATTCACAATCATGCTAATTAAAGACACTCACCATCTCATAATATTGCATAGAGTGCTTCAGCATCCTTCCTTGTTCATATATCTCCAGATTAGAGGTGGATACTACTCCTTAGGTCAAATATATACATTCCTTATTTTCTCACAGAATAGAAGAACAAAGTGATAATAAAAATCTGTAATGCCATACTCCCCAAATAGTCTCAAGAATGATTAGAATACTCCCTGCTCTTATTTAGACACTAGGTAGGAAAGGAAATACTCAAACTCAGCAATCATTGAGGTGAGGAATAAAGCCAAGGTCACTTTTCACAAGTTCCCTTAGTTTTCATAAGGGATTTATGGAGAATATTTGGTTTTAGTTATCTCTTTCATGGATCCTAAGAGGTTTGTGTTGTCTTCTTCTGTTAAGTTGAAGGGATGGCAGAGAATAGAATTGCTGATTTATTAAGATTCTTAATTAATCCTGAGGAAAACTGGCTGATCTTACCTGCTCATGGCATTTGGGTAATACTTTGGGGAATTTAGTAATGCTTAGCTCAGCTTTGAGCTGCTGGTTCAATTGTAGGACAACAGAAAAGTTTTCACTTAATATTCTACAAGAACTTGATAACCACTGGGAGATAGATCCTGATATGAATTTCTCATCTTATTAGCCATCAGAGATGGCTGTTTGTTTATTTTCTACCAAGAAACATGTACCTCTTACTGCTCTTACAGAGCATGGAGAGCTCTTTTTAATTTGGAGGTTGCAGACCTTGGGGCCTATTGGCTTTTAAATGTAACTAATGGACGATGATGGTAGCCGTACAAATTATTTCAATGACTACAAATAGAAAGTACGTTTTTTTTTTGACAGCCCAGAAAGGCTGATTTCTTAAAATCAGGTCATTAAATGTCAAAATTAGAAGCAATATTAGAAACCATGCATTTCAAATCTTATATTACATTGGAGAAAACCAAGGTCCAGGATAGAGGAAAGATATGTTGAAGATCTGTCGGCTCTTCAGAGAAGATAAGAATGAGAAACTAGATTATCCTTACATCTAGTAACTTATACAGAAGTTTTAAAGTTATTTTGTCAAGCTGTCTTTTTTAACAGTCATTACCTTGAATTTTGAGGCTAGTCTGATATTTGTTGTTTTGATTGGTTGTATCTTCTATTGAAATTATATTTAAATGGAAAATGGCAGTAGATAAGCAAACACAAGAACACAGAGAAGGAGAACCATACATGTTTCACTGGAATGGCATATGCTTAGCTAAGACTCATAATTTTTCACAATTGTTGGATACTGTGATGGCTAATTTTAATTGTTAATTGAGAGCTAGATTCCCCTGGAATATGGGTGTCTATGCCTACCTGTGGGGGATTATCCTGCTTAGGTAAATTGATGTTGGATGAACCTCCAACTGTGGGCAGCACCATCTCCTGGAATGGAATCCTGGAGTGTATGAAAAGGAGACATTGAGCTGAGGACAAGCATTCATCTCTTTGCTTTCTCATTTCAGATACAATGTGAACAGCTGCCTTGCGCTCTGGCCACAATGATGACTTCTCCACCATGATGGACTTTATACTGGAACTATGAGCAAAAATAGATATATCCTTCCTTAAAATTTTGTCAGGGTATTTTATTACAGCAAGAGAAATGTAACTAAAACAGGTACTGAGCAGTCAGGAGAAGTCTGGGTAGCCTCTCTGCTGGGATGAAATAGGAGTGAGTAGTTCTTTCCTATCAATTTTCATGGTACCTCATAAAATTACTCGTACGTATATCGTATGAAAAACAATAAATTTTAAAAAATATTTCATTTATTATCTTTATTTTATGTGTATGAGTATATTGCCTGCATGTATGTGAGTGCATCCATGTCGTGCAATGCCGCAGAGGTCAGAAGAGAACTTTGGATTCCCCTGTAACTGGAGTTAAGGACGGTTTGTAGCTGCCATGTGGGTGCTTGGGAATCAAACCCAGATCCTCTGCAAGAGCAGTCAGCGCTCTTAACCGCTTAGCCATCTCTCCAGCCCTGGAAAAACAATAAATTTTCCACTCTCAAATATTTGTCCCAATTATAGTTGTCCCCACTAACTACCAACCATGAAGATATTAAGAGAAATATTGTGAAATAAAACAGCTACCTAATTAAAATACTGCCCAACAGCAGAAAAGCTTCAAAGTACTTAAATTATTTAGATTATGGAAAAGAGAACTCATGATCTTGTTAAATAAAGGCATATGTTAATTTTTGTTAAATTATAAATGTGAAATGACCTTATTAAACATTTTTGGCGTACCTTCAATTTATATTCCTTTGTTATCCTTCACATTATTCCCTTAAGCCATAAACTTCACCCAGAATTAGTTATCAACATATATTTAAATACTTGGAAATAATTTAGTTCCACATCCTATCATGACAAATGGCTATCTTAAGATGTCATCTTTTATGTTGGCTGTAGTCTGCTGCTCCAAATAATAAAAACTGTGTTCTAATGAGCTGACATTTACATTGCCCTAAAGAGGTTCTGTAATTAGGCATCTAAAAACAGAGGTGCAGTTATACAGTTGTAGTTATTTTTAATTGCTTTATTCCTAATGAGGAAGCATTATGGATTAACTGGCTACATTTATAATGTGAGAGAAAAATATCCTGATAAAAATAGTGTCCTCAAATATTTGCCTCCCTCGTGAAATAAGTAATAGTTTTGGATTTTGTTGTTGTTGTTGTTGTTTCTTTTACCTTTTTTTTTTCAACCAAAAGTATCATGTGGTTTTCATTTGGATACTCAGTAATTTCAGATTTGAAATTGCATCATGAGTAAAATTTCTGGGAGTGGTTCAGATGTCATCATTGTTGATAAACACCAGGAAGGCAATAAAGGTCTGGGGTAAAGTGAGCGACCATGAGTCATATGGAGCTGATCTGTGTGAACATTGTATACTGAAGTCAAATTATATTTATGCAGAAATTGTGAATAGAGTCAAACTGTATAGAGGCCCAGGTGTTCTTATTGGTAACTCTAACTATTGGAAACCTGTGAAGCTGTATTTCATTAACAAGTCAACTTAAGTTCTTAAAGTCAGACCTCCACTTCAGGCTCTCACATCTGCAATGTTCCCTTCAACCTCTGCTGAAGGGATTACCCACTATTTATGATACATAGGTAAATCATATGGTACATAGTTCTCTTTAGCCAAGAGATCAGCCTCTCAAACTCTTCAAGATTCCCTAGCATGAATACTTAGGTAGTGGTAGGTCTTGTGCCATGAGGTCCAGAAGTAGCATTCCTTTGCAAAATGATCTGCATTAGTCAGATTTCTTCATATAAACCCAACCAATATGATGTGTGTATTGTGGGTAGTATAAGGAATTATCTTGTGTAGTTATAGAGTCTGGGGAATTCCAAATCTGCATCCAAGGACTTGGGAACTAGGAGAATTAATGGTATTAGTTCTATTGCAATTTTGGATGCAGAAGACCAGTATTAATGGTATTAGTTCTATTGTAATTTTGGATGCAGAAGACCAATGTCCCTTTTCAAAGGCAGTGAGGAAACAAGGAATTACCCCCTGCCCACTCATTTGTTCTAGTCAGACTACCAAAGGGTGTCATCAGTCCTGTTCACGTCAAAGAGAGAAATCTCTTTTACTCAGTCTACCAATCCAAATGTTGTTCTCAACCAGAAAAGAAATCTTCAGAGAGATAGTCAAAATAACCTTTCATCAATAGCCAGTATCTGGGGACCTCAGGGTACAGTCTGGTTGACATATAATTAATCACGACAGATTCATTTATTTACCTTCTGATTCTTCTGTCATGTTAGTAACTCTTGGGACTTCAACTTTTCATATGTCAATAAAAATAACAACCATCTTTTCTCCTAGGAGCAAAGCAATCTATCTTTGTGTTTTCTCAGGGGATAAATGAATTACTTTTAAAATACATGTATTAACATATATAATCCTGCTTCTAAATTATAGCTGATCATATCTCATGTAGTCACATCAATCCAGAACCCAGACTCCCTAATAAAAATTTTTCCTCTCCAAAGACCCAAACAAATTTCCCAAAGGAGAAGAAACAATTATATCTAAGGGAATAAGCATTCTTCCATATCTCTTTAGAATTAATTTCAAACACCAGTCTTTGTCTCTCAGAAATATTGTATGTTAGATGTAAAATTCAAATATCAAGATATAATGAAATTAGTTAACTGTTATTTCTTTAAGAAGAATGACTTCCATATGAAGTCATTCTAACTAAAACACATGAAGATGGAAAATGTTTTATTTTCAGTCCCAAATTAATACAAATATTCATAGTGTTAGTCTCATAAAATATCTTGAGCTCATGACTTCCATGTTTACATTTTAATTATTAAATCTATGGTGATCTGAAGTACACACAAAAAGTTAAAAATGCAATAAAATAATGAAGAACATGAAGCATTATATGATACACTTTCCCCTTGTACTATCTCCTGTCTTTGATAACAAACTCCAGACCGGACCTGGAATACAATCTTCATTTCTACATGGTCCATTTCTCAGATTAGTTGTTAATATCTTGTGGTCTCCTCCATATGATTCCAATTTCAAATTAATGAGGTTTCCCTAGGTGACTTGCCTTGCAAGCTTTTCTAAACAAAACAAATTTTAATCAAGTATTCAAAAATAGACTCAATGTAAAATTAGACACATATTTCACTGTATAAAAAATAATTTCAAATGGATCAAAGACATCAACGCAAAGCCTGGAACACTGAAACATAAGTCATAGGCAATATCCTATGAGAAAATACAATACCCTACAAAGGAATTTAACTTCTATTATTTTACAAAGCAGATATAGGTGCAGGAAAGGACTTTCTAAATCAGACTTTATTTGCTCTAGAATTAAGGTCAATAATTGACAAATGCAATCTCATTAGACTAAAAACCTTTTGTACAGAAAAGGCAATGACCAGTTGAGTAAAGAAGATCACAAACTGGGAAAGAATCTTTGTCAGCTATACATCTGATAGAGGATTAATTTTCAGAATATACACAAAACGCAGAAACAAAGAATCAAGAAAGTATATGACACAACTTTAAAAATGCATTGCAGATCTGAACAGAAAGCTCAAAAGAAAAAAATAAAGTGTTAAGAAATACCTTAAAAAGTATTCAACATCTTCAACAGTTAAGGAAATGCAAATTGAAATGACTTTAAGATTCCATTTTACATGAGTCAGAATGGCTAACATTAAGAAACAAATGCTAGAGAGGATATAGGGAAAGAGGAATCCTCGTTCACTGCTGGTGGCTTTGCAAACTGGTGCAGTCGCTGTGGAAATCAGCATGCAGAACTCTTAAAAACTGAAAATAGATCTGCCATATGATCCAGGTTGGCACATACCTAAAGGACTCAATATCCTACTACAGAGATACTTGCTCAGCCATGTTTGTTGTTACTCCTTTGACAACGGCTAGGAATTTGAAACAAATGAAATGTTCCTCAAGTGATTAATAAATAATAAAAATGTGATACATTTATACTATGAAGATCTACTCAACAGTAAAGGAAAACAAAATCATGAAATATTCAGTTAAATGGAAGGAATAAGAAACTCTTATGCTAAATGAGGTAACCCAAATTCAGAAAAATAAGCTATCCATATTATCTCTCATTTGTGGATCTTAGCTGCAAATCCTTAGATGTGAGAATATATTCTGGTATAACTGCAAGAGCCAGGAAAATGGAAAGTAACCAAAGTTTACAAACCACAACAATGAGGAACCCATCACATTATTTCTATTGGTGCAGTAGTGGCACTATTATCTTGGCGATTATCAAACCTGTCTAACTGAACTTAAGGACAGCTCAATGGATGGAAAATCATATGTAGTACTGTAAACATAGACAAGCACACATTACTTGGAGAGGTCTTAGATCCTGGAGAAAAATCTGCTTCTGTCACTTCCTTAGACCAATATAATTTCTTACTTTGTTTTAAATATATATATTTGTCTTTTTGAGACAGGGTCTTCTTGTAGCCCCAGCTGTCCTGGAACTCACTATGTAGACCAGACTCGTCTCGAACTCACAAAGATCCACCTGCCTCTGCCTCCCAAGTGCTGGGATTAAAGGCATGTGCCACCAAGCCCAGTTAAATATATATTCTTATTAATTATAGACAATTGCATTTCTTTCCACTTGTCAAAGAAGCTACTTTTTGCAGCAAATGGACTTCTATAACAAAATTCCACAACTGGCCAAATGCAGAGAACTAGTGACTGTGAGGTGCCGGACATCAAGTGACACATTTATGATGAAACCTTTACAGTCAAGGCTCTGGGAACATAGCAGACAAAAGGGCTGAAAAGAATATAAGAGCCAGATGGACAAAACACTTGCTGGTAGTTAATGTATTCTGGACATGATGGGAAGGTGTACTATTGAAATCTCCACAATATTGTAGCCTAACAACATATGCATAATGACAAAACCAGCTGACATGCCAAAGTTGACAGGTGAATATCACAGAGTCCCACCTCCAGATGATGAGCTACTGGCAATCAATGGATGCTGAAGAAGGGAGAATCAGTTTTCTAAGGTACTAGCACCCTGAGAGATTATCTAATCTCAAATGGATAACAGTAAACACAGATACAAACAAGCATCACTAAATGGACTCAGTGCATTATATACATATATGTGTGTGTTTATAAATGAACATATATATATATATATATGAAAAATAATCCAAGAAGAACACAAGAAATTGAGTGAGTTGTGAGGATCTGTAAGGAATTGGTAGGAGACTTGGAGGGGAACAATGCAAAGAATAATGTATGAGATTCTCAAAAGAAAGATTTATTGCTGATTAAGCCATCACAAAATCATTCAAATTTGTATGAATAAAAATCATTCATATTTGTATGAAATTCTCAAAAGAAATAGATTTATTGCTGATTAAACCATCATAAAATCATTCAAATTTATGTGCAAAAATGGCACATTTGCCAAACTATTTCCCTCAGTTTGAAAAGTGAATGAGAACATGACCAACAGACCTATGTATTTTAGATTCTTTAGCTAATAGGTTAGAAAGCAGTAATGTAGGAGACAGTAAGATATATGACCAAGCCACCCAGAGGTGTGATAACTGTAACTAAATACTATGAATCATGATTCCCAGTGTCAAGATCTTTCCTGTCAAACACTAAAGTTTGCAGATGTTATATACCTTACTAAAACAAAAGTGATATAGTTAAAAAATGTGATGCAGACAAGGAAAGAAAATTACCCTTTTGTTGATTCATAAACAACTTAATTTCTATTATTTTACACATTACTGCAATATTTAAAACAAAATTATTATCAAGGTGGCATTCAAAACTAGAAAGAAAACCTAATCATTTTATATAAGGTTTAATTTAAAAATAATTGGTAAATTTCATAAACACAAAGTGAAGTGGATTATCCAATGACAGGAATCAATATAGAATAGATTTTCATTACAACTTCATTCCCTCAAATGCATGTTCCTTTTTTGTAAAACATTATTAAATTCAGACAAGTAGAAAAAGGAATGTGCTTTAAGAAATAAGGAGTGGGCCGTTGGTTTTAATTGCTGTGAATTTATAAATGGGATAATTTTTTTTTCCTTCTCAAGGTCTCTCTGAAACAAAAGTAAAAAAATTCAACACAAAATCAATTTAAGTGAAGAAAAGAAGACTATTGTACTAATATAATAAAACTTTCAACAAATATATAGTTTAAGGGAATAAATTAAGAGTCAAAACGCAGGAAGAGCTGTCCTAGTGTAGACATAGACTAAGTTAGACAAAGACTAGAGAGGATGTGCAATCTCGTTTGCCAGATTTTCCCCATTGGTTTAACACATGCATAGACACACAAAGGATGAGAGAGAGAGAGAGAGAGAGAGAGAGAGAGAGAGAGAGAGAGAGAGAGAGAAGGACCAAGAGAATAACACATCTATTCATCTAATCCTGTAACCTTATTTATTATTATTTTTTAAAACATTTTCATCATTGGTAACTGAACTTGGTTATTTGTTATTTTCCAATTTTGAGTTTCCAAGTTTGATTTTGAGGATTCTAATTCACAAAAATTTAAGCTTTTTCAGAAAATATTCTTGATTGGTTTTCTGAGTACTTACATATCTGAAAACACATATTTTTATTTGTTGTCTTGACATGTGAACTCTATTTGTCTCCCAGAGCCACACAGATTTCTTTTTTAGGCCGGATCTCACCATGACATCTGGACTGGCTATGGTCCTGTCTTGTCCCACAAGTGCTGGGGTTCAAGTGTGCCCTACTGCGCCAGTCTCAATCTCCGTACAACTTAACAGCTACTCCATTTTTCTGGAGCATCTGTGTTGAAAGGATCTTTCCAATAAGCTTCACATAAGGGTGGTAAGCTGTTTAGGTCAGTATCTTTGCTCTGTTTCTTGAATTTTATTTGTGCATGTGAAGGACTGGACTCTTATTTGTTTCTGAAAGTTATATATGTACATAGATATTGTACTATGTGTGTGAAATTTACCTATAATATGGGTCTTTACAGGCACTCCTTTCTGATTTTTAAAAAATCTTTGTCTTACTATGTCTGTAATCACCTCACTTGTTTGTTATCCTTCTTAAAAGAATAAAATGTTTGAGTTTAGAATACAAAATTTGTTTGATATACTATCCTTTCCCCTATTAAATGTTGCTTTTAAGGTTTTCCTATCTCTTCTAATTATGTTTGTCAGTTTATCTTTTGCTTTTTATTTCATTTTCTGCTGTATCAGGCATTGTGTTTATTTCATCTTAATTTCATGAAGCAGAATATATTAATCTTGATTTTTTATATACTAAAAATGTATTTTCCTTTTATGTATTAAATGCTCTCTTCCCTTATATCTTATTAAGAATCAGAGCTTATATTTTCCACTACTATTGATTCTCAGACTAGTCTAAAGTCAGTAAAAATGAAAGACCAAAGAAAATTTGTTCTTCAAAAAGTCATTAAAAATAGTCTAATAAAAGAATCATTGGGGATGGAGAGATGGCTCATTAGTTAAAGAGCACTGGCTGCTCTTGCAGAGCACCTGCGTTTGATTCCTAACACCCATATGGCAACTGAAAACCATCTGTAACTCTGGCTCCAGGGGATTCACCACCCTCTTCTCACCTCTGCAGTCATTGTACAACATCGGTGCACTGACACACATGCAGGCAATACAGCCATACTTATAAAATAAAAATAATAAATAAAATTTTAAAGAAAGAATCATGATGTGATCCAATAATCCCACTACTGGATGGAGACTGTGGGTGTGTGTGGTTGTGTGTGTGGTTGCCTGTGTGTGGTTATGTGTGTGAAAAAGCAAGCAGCTTCTTTACTCATTGCAACATTATTAACAATAATCAAGGAATGAGGACTGGATAAAGAAAATGTGGAACACATACTGTAGAATATTGTTTATTTTTTTAACAAATAAATCCTGTCATTTGCAGTAACGTGGGTGGAACTGGAGATTGTTTAATTAAAATAAGCCAGGTACAGAAGACAGGTTACTACATGATTCAATGTGGAATTTAAAAAACTGATCATAAAAATGTTGAGGGACTGGGGAGATGGCTCAGCAGTTAAAGAGCATTGACTGCTCCTGCAGAGAACCTCAGCACTAACATGGCAGCTAACAACTGTCTGTAACTCCAGTTCCAGGGGATCCAACACCTCTGACACCTTCTGAGCTCCGCAGGCATTGCATGACTTTGGTACACTTACATCCATATAGGCAATACACTCATACGCATAAAATAAAAATGATAAATAAAATATTTTTAAAATGTTGAGAGGGGAAAGTAGTTACCAGAAACTGGGAAGAGAAGGGATGGGAACAGATGGAGACAGGCTGATCAAGGAGTATGAAATTAGAGTTAGTATCAAGAACTTCCAGTGTGTTATTGAATATTAGGGAGACTATAGATAATGCACTGCATGTGTTAACACACTGGAAATTGTTTTTACAGTGAAGAAATGGTAAATATTTGAGAAGATAAATATGCTTAACCTAATTTAAAAATTGTATAATGTATAAATCCATTAAAATACCACAGAATGCTCCATGAATACACATATACACACATTAAAATTTTATGTACTAGGTAAAATAAATTTAATTTAAAAAAGAAACAAAAAAAGTGAAATTGTCTTCTAAACAGATTCCTAATTTAAAGACGCTAGAAGAAAGCCAAGGAATTGAGAGAAAAAGAAGTTGGGAATAATAGAAGTAAAATTGGTAGGTGTAGAGTTCTGGCTTTCTGTCTGTTGTACAATCCACATAAGATTCAATTTCCACATCTGGAAATACAGAGATAATGATTGTTGGACTTTCTGAAAGTTGTCCTTGTCTATTCCCTTTCTCCCAAGTCTCCGTTTATACAACTTTGACATGTCTGATAAAAAAAAATTCAGTTTACCTCAATTTTCCTCTCCAATTGATCATTTAGTGCTGTTTCCCACTCTAAAGCATCATACAAGTTAGACTAAGAATCTTGGGAAAGAAATCCTATGTACAAAATTTCATGGTATCATCACACCCATAATGCGCTTCTTTTAAGAAGATAAATGATCAGCTATTAACTTTGGGCAGGGTTGCACAAAACCTATGCCAGCATGCAGGTCCAGGTGCCTTAAGATGATCATTTAGTGCTGTTTCCCACTCTAAAGCATCATACAAGTTAGACTAAGAATCTTGGGAAAGAAATCCTATGTACAAAATTTCATGGTATCATCACACCCATAATGCGCTTCTTTTAAGAAGATAAATGATCAGCTATTAACTTTGGGCAGGGTTGCACAAAACCTATGCCAGCATGCAGGTCCAGGTGCCTTAAGACATTGCAGCGCAGCCTTCCTTATTGCAAAAAAAAAAAATACACATGTACTGGACATACACATAGTGGCACACACTTACAATTCCAGCAACTGAGAGGTAAAGGCAGGAGGATCATAAGTTGGAGGTCAACCTGAGCTATATAATGAGTTCTGGGAATGCATCAGGAGTTGATGCATTCCTTCTACCAAGTAAAGCTTGAAAAAAAAAAAAAAAAAAAAAAAAAGCTGTGTTAACCTGTGAGAGTTGTTCATTATCCTCACTGTGTGAGCACAATAAGCCATCAACTTCTGTGAGGCTCCAAGGCCTAGGAGAGATGACTCATCTGTAAATACTACGAATAACTGCTACACACTGGCAAATTCACACCAGCTAGTTCTGCCAGTCAGGCTGATAAATGCCTGGCTTTCTGGAGACAGAGTCTCTTGTGAATATTTCATCATGGAATGTTGACAGAAAATCCAGATTGCAACCCAAACCATATAGAGTGCAAATGAAGTCTTTCATATCTGATTGTGCTGGAAAGAAAAGCACATGCTGTAGGATGTATATCAATGAATGGAAATTCTGAAAACATAAAACAATCTGAGGGGGTTTAGTGCCCAAAGACCTTGTAGCAACACAAAATGCAGCAAGAGAAGCATGATTAATTAGAAAATTAATAGCAGGGATTTGAGACTAGAGGCAATAAGCATACTCCTTCGGAATTCTTGCAATCCATTGCTAATACATGAGGGGCTTGGCAGTTAATATTCCGATGAGCATGTGAATCTTACTCTCAATATTTTCTCCTCTTTCTGATTATTTCCTACTTAATTTCTAATAAAACTTGTGTTTGGCAGAAGTTAAAACTATTCCATTGGTAAAGATATACTACAAATACACTAATTTCAATATACAGCTTGTTTGTACTGAAAAACTCAAACTGTAGCTTTGTGTTTCGTTTTTTGTTCTCCATACACTTTTTACTTTGTGAAAGTATTTTTCCTGTTCGTGAGACACACTGTGATAGCTCTGAGAGGAAAGATGAGTATTTTTTATCACTAATCATATACCTTCTTCCTTCTTGTCTTTATTTCTACTTTTAAAAATTCTCATCTACCAATACAGATAGGAGAGGAAAGAGAAAAAACAGCAGTAGAAATAACAATAATATTTTTCCTGAATTTACCATGTTTATGGCAGACAATATGCCCAAACTGTTTTGTTTTCAAAAAAATCTTACAACTTTTAGGCCACACAAATAATTTTTAGTGACATGAACTTGTTAACCCTAAATCCATAGCTTATACTTTTAGCATGTTTGCGATCCCAATGGACAGTATTTCTGCACTGAGGAGGTCACTAATACTGATGTTCATGTCTCTGCATTGCTTCATGTCTGTTGGTTTGTCCATAGCATGTGTTTATTAAACTCTACCCATGTGCCAGTCCTGTGCTTCATCCCCAAACACAGCGAATGACACAGAATCATTATTGATCTTCATGAAACGTAGTCAAGTACATTTAACTCCAAATTAACTCATTTTTCTTATTTTTACCATATTTACTAATTTATTTAAAAATAATGCTTGAAGGGAATTAATATCTGTCACTCTTAAAGTTCTCTGCTAAGAAAGTGAAATATGAGTCAAGGTCACCTTTTCTCAAGGATTTCACCAAATACTGGATGATGTCAATAAAATAGCAATTATAAAATACTGCAGTTTGTGCAGTATTTGATAGCAGGGTGCTAAGGCTCTTAGAGGTCTTTACAAGGCTTTAAGAAAGTTATGCACAAAAAAATAACAGAGCTGAGGCTTGAATGGTGTCTAGGAATCAGTTTCACAAACCTGAGAGAGATGAGAATTGGGAGAACAATTCAGGCAGAATAAATAGTATGTACAGATATATTGTGACAAAGGAGAAAAGGGTGGTTGGAATATGGTTTGAATTAGGGTGCATGAGGGAGAGAGGTTAAAGTCTTGAAGCGGTTTTGCAGCACAGTAGAGAATTTGTCTTTAGAATGACAGGGACAATTGATTTATATTACTAAGGAGACAGATATGATCAGCTCTGCATCACTGAAGTCACAACGGAGATTGGATTATATGCAAAGAATGAGGCATGCATTGCAGGCAGACTGAATGTGTAGAGAAAGGACTAGAATCTATTGCAATTAGACTGAGTGAAAGAGAACTAGGGTTTAAAGACATTTCCATTAGTTTATCATTCCTGCCATTTCATTGGGCTTAGAACACACACGGATAAACACAGTTTGACATGGAAATAAATCAAGCAAATGTTAAAACTGTGTCTGGCAGTGCTGATTACATTTATCAGTGGAATATACAAGTACATAATGGGGTCCTACTATTCTCTGCTTTAAAGAAAGAAAAGGATTAGTTCTATTGTGTGTTTTCTTGCGCATTTTGAATGTAATAAATATTAATTTCTTTTAATAGAAAATTTTGAAACAATTCCACAGTATGTATAAGTTTATGATTGATATAACTTCATGTTGGATTACGATGGTGGAGAATATCTTGTCTATAACTTGAGCAGAAGTTAAGATATCAAGTTATTTGGAAAGAGTTCTAGAAAGCCAAAGTTTATCACAGCTTTATAAAATGATCACACTATTCAGTCTCATCAGTTCTATTTTTATACTTCAATAAAAATAAAAACTCTTGAGGAGTCTCTAATTGTTTTAGCAAGTACTAAGTGCACACATGATCAGTTCTCTCACTCATAATTACTTGAGGACTCACTCTGGTACAGTCCTGGAGTGAAGAAATCAGGCAAAGGCTTTTCTTCCTGGTGTTCACATATTGGTCTACAAGTGCAGAAAATAAGGCAAAAACTTGAATAAATACGAAAAGAAGCTCTCAGTGGGAGACACGTCTTAACCTTCCCAGAGGAAGTATCATTTAAGTTAAGATGTGATTGATAGGAGGCAGTCATGGCAAAGTCAGAATATTAAGATGGAGCAGATAGTAGAAGAGCAGAGAGTCAATACGTCCAGAGCAGAGACCACGAGACATCACAGTTGAGAATGCTGGGAAGGTGAGGGGGGTAGTGGGGCCTGAAAGAGAACAAGATCATAGCAGACCTTTTGAGTTCATTTTGTTTTAGTTGAAATAGGAAACCATAGCAGGGAATAACATTATTAAATATAACCTGTATTTCTATGGTTACTTATGGTAGACTTACAATGTTACCCTTTAGCTTAAAGTAGTATGGTGTAGCAGATAAATCTCAGAAGAGTCAATCATGTCCTGACAAACTTCAATTACTTTAATCTACAATTTTGGCAGCCACAGATGAGATATTCCAGAGGTAAGTTTATATCAGAGTTGTTTCCCCAAAATAACTTCAACTTATGCATGTAAATTTCATCTGAATTTCTATGCATGTATATGTACATATATGTATAGCTATGTATTTCAAATTTCTTATTTTTTAATATTTTTATGATTATTTTAAACTATGTGTGTGTATATATGCACATGAGTGTAGATGCCAGTGGAAACCAGAGGTATCAGATTCCCTGGAGATGGAGTTACAAGATGTTGCGAGCCACCATACCTAGGTACTGGGAACTGAACTTGGGTCCTTTGCAAGAACAGTATGTGCTCTAAACCACTGAGCCATCTCTCCAGCCCCTCAATTCATTCTTACATTTTGATTCTTTACCCTTAATTATTTTATTCCCTATATAAATCACAAAATTAATATTCATATATTTTAATTTGGATTTAATCTTAAGTTCATGACAACATAAAAGATCTTAGAGAGAAAGAAGGGGGGAAATTGTCTTTCAGTTTCTTACTTGTAGTTCTGCTTACCTCTCAAGGGATAATATCGTGTTGCTTCTGAAAAGACAGAGGAGTCCAAATGAGATGCAGTTTGCCCAAACCTCAATCATGCCTTTTCCATGCTGAGTGGCTCCAGTGTCTGCTCCCAGGACAGCCACCTACACATATAATTTTAGATTTGACACATACAGTAATACAACTGCAGCTGTGCCTCAGGCAGAAAATCCTTAGAAAGGAAAGAAGCGCACCAAAAAAAATTTCTTTTGGCTACCATAAAGTGTACAGTTGGCCAATTATGTCATTCTTTATAACATCTACTACTGTGCCCCAAGATTTCTGTCTTTCCTGTCTGTGACTGTAGTTCCTGCTGTCAGAAGAACAGAAGCCTGGGGAAAGAGATAATCACAATCCCCTTTATGCTTACCTTAGAGTTGGTCTTTTACTCAGTTTTCCAGTGGACAAAATCAGAGTGTGTTACCTGCGTGTGCACGGGTGTTCCCATCGAGTGAATGCAAAGCTGAGAATGGCTGACGTTCTTCCACTCTACAGTCAACCAGAAAGAGATAAAAATCTTTAGATTAGCAAATTCTAATTACTTTTGTTAGGAAGAGGTGGCAATTTCACACTTATCTTGTAATATTAAGCTGAGTAGTAATTGATCCATATTCTATAATCTTAATTCAGCAACTCAAAAAATGCACAGGAAAACCAGAAAAAGGAGCTGAGCAAACACAATTGAACTTTTATTTCTCCAATACTTTTCTTATCATTACTATAACATATATGTATATATACTTCCTTTCTTAGCACTCACAGGAGTGAAATTTCACCAGTGTAACATCTTAAGTAGGAATACTGTGAGAAATATGCATCTTGTTGGCTTCCATTTAGAATATTAAGTGTCTAAGATCCAGTCATAAACAGGATAATGTGATTGAAAATGTGTCTTGGAGTGATTTTAGTCCAGATCAGATAATCTTATTGTTTTCTTGCAAATCAAGTGATGATGTTATGGAATAAAGAAGGGACTATGGTAGGGTATGGTGGCACATGCCTTTAGTCTCAGCACTCAGGGATCAGAACAGGCAGATCTCTGTGAGGTGGAGGCTGACTTTGTTTACATAGCAAGCTCCAGGCCAGCTGGTTCTACAGGAAAACCCTGTCTCAATAAGACTCCCCTTAAAATGAAGGAATTATGTATTGTTTTTCAGTGTGTATCATAAGATTACTAATTTGTTTGTCTTTCTGAATTTGGCTTATTTGGTTTATTTTTTTCTCTTTTTTACCCAGAAATATAATTTTTGGTTTTTTTCTTTATTTTTTAGAAGAAGTGTTTCATTACAGCTTTAACATATTCAATAACAATTTCCAGAGCTCAGATACATCTCTTTCAAAAGTGGCTATAAAATTTTTAGGTTCACCTTTGAATTAATACAGTTATACAATATTGAACTCAGCATAAACCCTGTAAGACATAAAATTGAATGAGTTTTTAACCTTTAAAAAAGATTTCCATTTCATTTTAAAATACACTGTTTCTTACGGACTCATTGTTTTTCTTAATAACACTTAGATGTTGGCACATGTGTCTCTAATTTGTATGTATCTGATTTTTACTAGTCATTGTCACTTGCACTTGGATCTTTGGCACCTGTGTATGGATATAAAGTCATAGGATGGATTTCAATGGTAATGTTCCAGTCCACAAAGAGTAGGATCAACACAGAGGAAACATTTCCTCCATACTTCCAAGCAAAGCCAGCCATGGTCGAGCAGGGCCTTTGACTTATCTTCATATAGACAGAACGGTAAAAGGAGCCAGGGGCTCTTCCCAAGCCCGTGTGACCCCTGAGGAACAAAGCCTCAAACAGCCTTAAGAGTAAAAATAAATTGGTTTATCTGCGCCAACTCTATGGCCTTAAACAACCAAAAGGAAAGTACGACCAAAGATTAAGGGGCCAATATAATTTTTTAAGAGTCCATATGTATACCTAAAGGCTACATAACAAGAAACAATGCCAGATAGGATATGCCTTCTTTTGAATTGTTGGCCAGGGAGACCCTGACCCAAGAGACTCCCAGATAGTAACCCAGCATAAAACTTGGAAAATGAACAGCAGAACCCAATCTTGCCTAAAGGAATATGGACAACTGATGGCTGCTAGATGAGGAAAAACTGACCTTCCTAAACAAAGACCTCTAGATAGGCTGACTAGATTCACCAGAAAAACAAGATTTTAGGAATAAGATTAAAGTATAATTTGGTATAAGATTTACTATTAGTTGGTACATTTTGTTATGAGACTACTTTTTGAGGTCTTTATTCTTTATTTGATATTATTCATAATCCACACTAAAATGCCTTTCAATAGTAAAAGGCAGCATCTTTTTATATAAAGAATTCTAAATTGGCAGAGTCAAGACAAACATAATATAGATAGTTGTTTCCTTAACCACTGCCTGTAACAGGGAAATGAGCACAAATTCTACACAAATTCAAACACAGGTGAGTCTTGCCTGATTCTGAGACAGTGAAGAGAATTTCCCTCAGGGTTAGAAAGTACACATATAACCAGTTATATAAACCTAAGTATAAAACAATCTTCAACAGGTTCTGAGGAGTCATTCCCTATCTCTGTGAGAAGTCGAACAATGATAATTAAGTCTAATCATCCCTTTAGAAAGGGAAAACAGTGATATTTATGGAACTGAAATCATTAAAAAAAAAAAAGATTCACCTTACAAGCCTATTTTGTTTAAATCAGGACTGTCCATCAGAAATGTTCTTAAGCATTCATGATCTGAGTTCTGGCATATCAGTTAAATTATGGCACACATTAAAAGTCATGAGACATTTGTTTTAAGGTAAATAAGACAGTGGCAATTACTTTTAAAATGAGCTATTAGGTCTGCACTTTCTTCTTCTTAATCCTGGGGAAGATCATTTTTGTTCCAAAGATGCACTTTTGGGGACTCTCCAAATCCTCCCTTAGTGTGTCCTCCCCCGAGGTGATGCCTTTGTTCTTGTTGGCATCTGTGTAAGAGAATCCAGGAGCCTGATTTGTCTTCCACCTGTAAAAACCATGGAGATTTGGTCCAGTCTTGTACTTGCCTTGGTTTTCCACAGAGTGGCACTGGGTGTAGTTCTGAGCAGAAACCTTCTTGCCCTTCCCAGCACCCTGACCTTTACACGCTGAAGCCAGATGTCCTGCTCTCTCTTTTCAATTTATTTTAATAGAGAAAAAAGTACGTATTTATTTGGCTGCATGAAATTTTTCTTTAAAATGTATACATTGTATAACTTTAAACTGGAAAGTATACTAATCTAGAAATTTGGGGTGTGTCCTTTTTTAGCAGAAAATCAAGGAACAGGGTGTAATTTAACTAAGCGGTAGCTTGCCTATCGTGCACGAAGTTTTGCATTCCATCATTAGTTCCACTGAGAGAGAGAGAAGACAGAAAGAGAGAGAGGAGAGAGAGAGAAAGAGAGAGAATTGAGATTATGGAGAGAGAATTGAGATTATGATGATCATCCAGTTTGCCAATGTGATTGCCATTTTCAAGAAGTTATTCTTATACATGAGGAACCTAGAAAGATTCCTAGCAGGCTTCTGCATATTCCCAACCATGATTAGGATGAACCAAGAACATAATTGTCACCAACAGAGGCAATGTGCTTGAATTACTATATCTACTCTTGGTTTCTGGAGAATGGTTTTGTTTCCTTCATGTCAATGCAATCCTTAATGGAAAAAATCCTCAGCAACTTGAAGTAGAGAGCTACTAGAGTTGAGGTAGTGGTGCATTATATTGGCAAGATCCATTTGAGAAAAAGATCTGGGTTCAAGTTTGCACTGGTTAGAAGTTGAAATTATAAAAAGAATTTAGTTTATGAATAAAATTGTTAAATGATGAAAAAGGTTTATATTATGCCAGTCCAATGCCATTTATGACAATCAAATCTATTCTAAATTTGTATTTTCACCACCTCTACTCTTATATTCTTTAGTATAGGGATCTCTAACTACGTAAGATTGAGCTGGTGGCATAAAACATGGGCTGGCAATTCTACAAACTGCAGCGTTGGTACCATGGGTTTCCTCTCAACTCCTTTCTATGGTCACAAGACTGAAACCATTTATTGAATACAATTTGGACCTCAAAGATTTTATTACAAGCAAACAAGAACATACATAATTGATTAAAAGTTACTGAGCAGTGAAAGAAGTCACAAAATAGGAAATGAAAGCTATTTCATAAAATGCTGCATTTTATGTCTTTGAATTATTGAGAACTATTTTTTAATCTAAGGAAATGATGTTTCTGCATGTCTTTGAATGAAAATTACTACAGCCATATTCAAAGTGAGATGTTTTACTGAGAATGATGTACGTTATTTTAAATACTGACTTTTCAGGCAGACGAGATATTACAGCAAATATCTAGTAAAGGAAATGCCCAGGGACACGTATCAATCTCATTCACAATAGCCTCAGAAACAGCTGTGAGTAAACATAACAGAAGAAGTGAAGGACCGCCACAATGAAAACCTTAAACCTCTGAAAAGGAAATCAAGAAAGACACTAAAAGACAGACCTCCCATACTCATGGATAAAAATGGTCATTCTACCAAAAGCAATTTACTTGTTCAATGTAATCTGGAATAAAATCCCCATGGCATTTTTCATAGAATAGAAAAAATATTGTAATTCTTATGGAAACACAAAATACCCCAAAAGCCAAAGCAACTGTGAGCAAAAATAATAATAAAAAATAAAAAAAATAAAAACAGTGGCATTGTTCCCCCACCTTGTCTCCAGTAAATAACATGGCACTGGCACTACAATTACACATAGATCAGTGTAACAGAGATGACCTGGATTCAGATCCATGAAACCACAGTCACTTGATATTCCAAAAAGAAACTGAAAGAACACATTGTAGGAAAGACAACTTCTTCAACCAATAGTTTTGGGAAAACTGGATGTCCACATCCACATGTAGAAGAATGAATCTATATGATCAAAAACTTCAATGTAAGATCAGAAATGCTGAAGCTGCTAGAATATAGGGAGTGCTTATACAACATAAAGGCATAAGTAAGGAATTTTTAACCAGCAAATGCTCAGGAAATATGGACACCAGTTAAAAACTGGGACCTCATCAAACTATGAAACAAAAACTTATGTACAGCAAATAAAGCAATCAAGAAAAGAGGCTGGGTATAGAATGGGAGAAAATCTTCACCATCTATATAACCAACAGAGGACTAATATCTGGGATACACAAAGAACTCAAAAAAAAAAAAAAAAGACATCAAGGAAACAACCCAATTTAAAAATGGACTATGGGCCAAGCATGGTGACATGTGTCTTAAATCCCAATATTGGGTGGCAGAAGCAGGAGGATCTATGAAATAAAGGCCAGCATGGTTTATATTAGCAAGTTCCAAGACAGCCAAAGCTAAATAGTCAGACCCTGTCTCTAAATAAGTAAAATTATAAAATAAAATTTAAAAATGAATTAGTGATCTAAACAGAGAAATTGCTAAAGAAGAAATATGAGTGGCTAATAAACACTTCAAACAGTGTTGAACATCATGAGCTATCGGGATATGCAAATGAGAGCTACTTTGAGATTCCATCTCAGCCCAGTCAGAAAGGTTATCATCAAGATAGCAAATACTAAGCCCTGAAAATGTGTGGGAAGAGGAATTACACACAAGTTGGTGTTGCCAATATGAAAATCAGTGTAGATATTTCTCAAAGAGCAAAGACCTGAATTGTCCTATGAGCCAACAATTCCACTCCTGGGCGTATAACCAAAGGGACTCTAAAGCTTACTACAGAGATACTTGTTTGTCCATGTTTTATTCACAATACCTAGAAAATGGAATCAGCCTGGATGTCCATCAACTGATGAAGGGACAAATTCATTTTTACTGGGAAGTAATAAATATATTCCTTACTTCATACACAAGCTGAATTCTGACGAGTTTAATTTTCTTCACTACATTAAATTCTTAGTAAATGATCAAAGTCACTGCTCTCTGACAGCAGTTCAGTAGTTTATGTCAGTTATCACAGGCCAGTTCCTAGTATTAACGTGTCTACATCATGAAAGATGTCAGGAAAATTAATATTAATGAGAGCCCTGACTGGAACAGCTAGGACAAAGGCCAAGGGCAAAATTCTATGGACAATGAACTCTATCTTAACTTCCATGTGACATGATATATTCCTATCAGTCTCTGGAAAGATTTCATCATAATCACATATGACATATAGGGAAAAGCAAAAGGTTAAAATCTATAGTGTTAGAGATTTTGATTTATCTTGGCATATGTCTCATTCAATGCCAGCATTTTAAAATGTAAACTTCCAGAATAAAGAACAATTGAGAACACTTTGAAACAGGTCATTTGAGAAGCAGATGGAAGGCCACTCAGGAACTTCTGAGACTTAGTTAGCATCAAGCCCCAAAGGGGAAACTTCTTCATAGTGCC
>NW_008335287.1:3716785-3734751 GCF_000622305.1 Nannospalax galili | reverse complement strand
AACCCATTTTTTATGTTGCTACTAAAATAGGAAGTTAGCCATTCTTCAGAGGTAAAGTATTTTAATGAGATATTGAGTAGAACTTTAGAAATAAATGTCCTGTAGGTGTTCAAGAAAGATAGCATTGTGACAACCTAACCACTATAGTTTCCATAAGGAAATGATTTTCAAGTTGTAAAACATTTTTATAATGAACTTTAATAAAATAATCCCCTCATGACATAAAGACTACTTATATTAGTTCTGCTTCCCAGTGTTTTAAAATGTCAACAACCTGTTCATTTAAAAAATTGATTGATTGATTTTTATTTTATATGTATGAGTGTTTTGCCTGTATGTATGTAAGGGCACCACACACATGCAATGCCTGAGGGGTGAGCAGAGGATGTTGGATCCCCTGGAACTGGAGCTATGGAAGTTTTCTAACCATCATGTGAATGCTGGGAACCAAACGGAGGTCCTCTATAAGAGTAATCAGTAATCACTGAGTCATCTCTCCATCCCAAACAATCTCCTTTCTCAGTAATTTGTTTATGATTTTACAAGCTTAGAAACATATTGTTAAAAATTATTGAATTTTTGTGATTTTCATGCAATATAATTTGATGGCATTTATATCCTATCCGTACATCTCCTTACTTCACCCTGCCCAATTCAATGTATTCTAAATGTATTCAATGTATTCTAAATGTATTCTAATATATATAATGGCCTGGAGACCTGTAGAGTCTGATTCATGTCTCCAGATGTCTTTCAGTATGGGTCTATCCAAAGAAGATTGGGTAAACTATCAGAAGTTCCATTCCTATAGTAGACTGTCTCTCCCTGCCCCCACCCCTTTTCAGTATCCATCAGTTGCCAAAGTTTGGGGTGGGATTTCTTACTTACTTCCCCATTTATATGCTGGGATTTTGTCTGGTTTGAGCTTGCTTGAGATTTCTGCATGCTGTCACCATTGCTCTGAGTTCATACATGTCTCTGAGTAACTCTCGTTTCCTTGTGGGCATCCACAACCTCTGACTCTTAGAATCTTTCTGCTCTCCTCTTCTACAATGATCAGTGAGCCCAGGGAGGCAGCAGTTTGAAACAGGTGTCCTATTCAGGGACAAACACTCTGCAGCCTCTTGTTCTCTGTACATTGACCAGTTGAGGGTTACTGTGTTAATCACCATCTGCTGCATAAGGAAGCACTCTCGTGAGAACTGACATTTATTCATCTTATATGTAGAAGTTGCATTGAAAATGTGTCACTTAGAGCTAAGCATCTCAGAGAAACATATTCTTTGCATTCGACCAGTTGTAGAACTCAGCATTAGTCTACATTTATTGCAAGAAGATTCTTTGATGATGAGTGGTGAGAGGTAAACTTAACTGTAAATATGAGGTTGAATATTTAGAATATAGTAAGAAATTGCATTGTTCTGGGAATGTGGCAAAAGTAGGTTTTTCTCTAGGATTTATGTCATTTCCAGTCATGTGTATCTTGTGTGTTTATACCACCACACATAGTTTCCCTCCCAGTGAGTAAGCATTAATTTCAATTAGACAGGTGTTGATTACTCCCCAACATAAAGTGCCACTACTGCACCAATAAAATTAATTTGTTGGGCCAGTTGTTGTTTCATAGACCTTATAGCTGGGTAAGGCCATTGATTTGTTTTCTCCCTTGTCAGCTTGCATAGTATCCTTTGATACCCCATGAGAGCTAGTCTTCAGGAGGAGACTTCCAGGTTAGTTCCAGCTCCATTTCTCCAAGCCCTCTGTCTTCAACAATAGAGTCTTGACTTCAAATTCTGGGCAGCAATCAAGGGCTGTGGCAATAGACAATAGACCGTGATATTTTGGAAGTCTCTTGAACTACCCTGACCAAAAACTTGAAGGAAGTTTCTCCTGCCTGGCACTGTTTTTTTGGATGTAGCCTTCCACCATACATATGACCTCCTTAATATATTCTGTCTCTTTTTCAGTTGGACTTTGAACTAATGTATTTCCATTGATCTACAAGTCTGTTTTTCTGCCAATGCTATCCTGTTTTTATAAGTATAGCTCTGTAATGTAGCTTGAGATCTAGTATGCTAATCCCCTCCCTACCCGACTCACTTCTCTTTGTGTCTTTTGTCTTTCCATATGAACTTTACAATGGATTTTTCTATTTTTGTGAAGAACGTCAGGGAAATTTTGATTGAGATTGCATTGAATCTATAAATTGCTTTTAGTAGGATGGTCATTTTCATTATATTACTGCTACCAATCCATGAGCATTGGAAGTCTTTCCATCTTCTGAGTCTTCCATGGTCTCTTTATTCAGAGATTTAAAGTGTTCATTGAAGAAGTTGTTAATGTCTTTAGTTAGGTTTATCCAAGGATATTTTTTGGAGGGTATTGTGAATGGAAGTATTTCCCTGAACTCTTTCTCTGATTTCTTCCTTTTGGTATATAGAAAGGCTCCTGCTTTTTGTATACTGATCTCTGCCAATTTGCTTAAAGTATTGATCATTTTTAGAAGTTTTCTGGTGGAATTATTTGGCTTTATTATGTGTAATATCATATCATCTATAAATAAGGATGATTTGATCTCTTCCAATTAGTATCCCTTTAATTTCCTTCTCTTTTCTTACTGCTTTATCTAGAATTTCAAGCAACATTTTGAAAATGAGTTGGGGGAGCTGGAGAGATGGCTCAGCGGTTAAGAGCACTTGCTGTTCTTCCAGAGGACATGGATTTGATTTCCGGCACCACAGGGCAGCTAACAACTGTCAGTAACTCCAGCTCCAGGGGATCCGACATCCTTTTCTGACCTATGTGAGCATGGCACAACTGATTGTTTTAATTTGACATGGATTTTGTCAGATATTAGAATTGCAATCCCTGCCTGTTTCTTAGTGCCATTGCTTGGAATATTTTTCTATCCTTTCATCCTAAGGCACTACCTATTCTTGAAGGTGAGATGAGTTTCTTAGAGACAACAAAAAGATGGATTGTGTTTCTTAATCCATTCCACTAGCCTGTGACTGGGGAGCTGAGGACATTGATATTTAGAGTAATTGTTGAAAGATTTGTATTGGTTACTGTCATTTTAATCTGTGTTTGTGGTCCTATTTTGTGTTTCCATGATTACACCTTCATTTGTCTACTTGATTTTGGTAGCCTCTAGGGATGGTTTGGTGACATGGATTCCTTCAGTCTGTTTGTATCATGGAAGGTTTTTCTTTCCCCTTCAACTATGATGGACAGTTTTTCTGGGTAAAGTATTGTTAATTGTCTTCTATGATCATTTAGAACTCAAAATACTTTGTTCCAGGATCTTTCTGACTTTTATAGTTTGCATTGAAAGTCAACTGTAATTCTGATGAAATTTCTTTTATATAGAAAACAATGTAAATTGTTTTTCTCCTATTTTTTATGTGTATGAGTGTTTTGCCTCCCTGTGTGTAAGTGCGTATGTAAGTGCACCCATGTTGTTCAATGCCTATAGAGGTCAGAGAGGGTGTCAGATTCCCTCAAACTGGTGTTACAGACAGTTGTTAGCTGCCATGTGGGTGTTGGGAACCCTACCTGGGTCCTTTGTAAGAGAACTCAGTGCTCTTATCTACTTAACCATCTCCAGTCCCTTAGTAGTATCCTTCTGTTCTATACATTTAATATTTTTAAAAAACTTTTTATATATTTTATTTATTATTTTCGCTTTATGTGTATGAGTGTATTTCCTATATGTATGTGAGTGCACCTGTGTCCTGCACTGCTGTGGAGGTGAGAAGATGGCTTCAGATTCCCCTGGAACTGGAGTTAAGCACAGTTCATAGCCACCATGTGGGTGCTGGGAATTGAACTAGGATCATCTGCAAGAGCAGTCAGTGCTTTTAAATGCTGAGCCATCTCTCCAGCCCCCCTGTTTTATACATTTAATATTTTACTATGATATGTCATAGGGAGTTTCTGTTATGATCCTGTCTAGTTGGCATTCTGAATGCTTCTTGTATCTGTATGATCACGTCTTTCCTTAATCTGGGGAAATGTCTTCCTATAATCATGTAGAAGATCTGGCCAATGGACCCGAGGGTCTTCTGCTCCATTCATGTGACTATGATGCATAAATTTGGTCTTTTCATGCTGTCCCACATTTTCTTCATATTACATTCCTGTGTTTTTAATTTAATTTTTCATACTGTTTGCTTGAGTGGTCCAATTCTTTACTTCTTCTGTTTAGTCTTGATAATTCTGTTTTTCATTTCTTTTATTCTGTTGGTGAGGTTTTTTCCTGTCAATTCAAATAGTCTTATTGAGTTTTTCAATTCCATCTTCATTTCAGCCGATTTCTTCAGTGTTGCTACCTCTTTCATGAATTCACTTTTCAAATCTGAATTGTCTTTGTCATTACATTCATCTGTATATTTCTTTGGCTTCAATCAGGAGTTTATGCCTGTTCTCTTTGAGTTGTTTGTGTGCTCTTTACATTCCTTGAATTCTTTGATCACGTTTATTATTTTTCTTTTGATTTCTGTGTCCTGAAGTTCTTATTATGGAACACTTCTATAGGACTTTTGGGGGCTTATATTTTGCTTTTTCATATTATTTGTGTTTTTATTTTGTGGGCATATGGATTTCTTTGGTTTAGTGTGTATGTGGTATGAAACTCAGGAACATGTTTGTTGAGCTGAAGTGTGATTCTGTTTATATTGTTGATGTGGCTTTGCTGCTTTCAGATTGAGTCTGAATAGTTAGTTGGTGTACTTTAGGTTTTCTTTTGATTTTTTTATTAGAGGGAACTGATAAGGTAGGCTAATCTGGAGCTCTCCAAGAGGGCAAAGGAGCCTAGGCCCAAGTCAGGGTGATAAGGATCAGCTTGGCCAGTTCTAACTACTTAATCAGAGAAGATATGAGCATTGGAGTCTTGCCACTGTTGGTCCCAAAGCAGAGGCATGGTGACCCACAATTTCGCTAACTCACCCAGCTAGTCAGTTGCTCTCTGCCAGTCTCAACAGAATGTGCCCAAGGCCAAAGGAGGACCAATGGCAACAGGATGGATTGGTTCTGACTAGCTAGTAGAGAAGATGTGAGCCCTAGAACACCAGGACTGGGCCTATTCCCAATATATTTTGGGAAGCCTCAGATGGAAGGGGCTAAAGCCCAAACTAGAACCGTATCTTGTATCCATGTACATTGTGTTTAAACTAGGAATCTATGTACTGAGCCCTAAAATGAAGAGCATAAGAAATTATTTGAGATGATTTTGGGGTTGGGAATATAAAGTAGCCTGATTATTGCAAAGTTATTGTTTTGTTTTGTATTGTTTTGGGTCTTTTTGAGACAGGGTCACAGTTGGCCTAGAACTCACATGTATTCCAGCCTGGCCTCGGTCTGGAAGGTTGCCTGCCTCTGCCTCTGCCTCCCAAGTGCTACAATGCCCTGCTTTATTCTTTTCTGTTTTAACTTTAATTTTTATGAAGTTGTTTTTAAGAGAGCTTTTAACAGCTTGGCATTATGGCACACATCCACCAACCTGCAGTCCCACAGGCAGAAACAGGAGGATTGGTGCATTTTTTAAAACTAGTCTAGTCTATATAGCAAGCTCCAGGCCAGCCAAGGCTAAATAGCAATACCCTATCTGACAACAAATTGTCAAGATTATATATGCACCATATATTGTCATTAAAAACTTGGAAGTAGTTCTAAGAAATTTCTTTGACACTTTTCAAGAATAATTTGCATCAATTAAATATAAAGGCATATAACATTGTTGATGTCTTCAGTAGTGCTCTAGCCTGCTAAGAAAGCTACTTTTATGAGATACTTGCAAACCTTGTGGCATTATCTATGTTTGGAGACTCATTGGGGTATTTTGTTCTGTCAGATTTTAAACTTGTAACATTCTTCTCACCTAGTAGCCTGTAAAAGCAAACAATCTCTGTTATGACTATTATGTAACTATAGTTACATGAACATGACTATCCAAATAGTAATTGGATTTGGAGTTTGCTGTTGTGCATTCTGCTGATTCTTTTTTCTGAATTTGAAGAGTTGTATTCATTTATTTAGGGTATAAATTCATTATTCCCTCAGTAATATTTAAGGAAATTAGCATTAATGTATTCAACAGATTCCTTTCTTCCTAGAGTGATGTTAATAGGCAGCAGAGGAGGCAAGATAGACAATGACATGAATGGAATCAATTCAGAAAGAAGAAAGAGGGCTTGTGAAATATTGAAAACAGTATCTAAATTAAGTACATAGTATATAGCAATCTGTACCATTAAAATGGAGACCCGCTCCTTGAATCTACACTCTTGAAAACCATGGCAGGAAACACAAGTCATTCACAACTGTTAGTTTTTAAAGATGAAGTAAGCATTCATCTCTGATTCTACCACATTTTCTCTAATTCCTCACACGTTATATAGACTATATACCTTCTTTGATCTTACTTCCCAATCTAAATATAATATATAAACAAAATATGGCAAAAGTCTCAGATCCTCAGCATATGTATGTTTGGTTATTGTAAACATTATTAGATAATGAATATGAAGACAGCTCTGAAAAGGCAAGGACAAATGGGAAGCTCCTTCAAACTTGGAATAAATCAGCTTACTCTCCTTTGTTTGCTGCAGTCAATCTTTGTCAAAGTACTCAAGTTTAGTTTCCACTTAAATAACATTTCAGGAAACAAATCACATTAAGTTGATGAGATTTCTTTTTCCCTCATACCACTGTTTTTCAAAATTACGAATTGCCTGTCTTGACACTAAGGTATCCACAATGATTAACTTGGCTGTTTACTCAATTATTTCTTTCCAAAATTAGAAACTTCAAAGTGCTTTTATATTTAAATGACTCACACTCCCCTAACACCGCTGATCAATCATTGCAAGCTAATGATTAAAAACAGCAATGTTCCTCTAGTCTCCTTAGCCACCCTAAATAGTATGTCAAACACAGCAGGCTCTGTTTATTATCATTGGATTTTAACATGAGCTACAGAGTAGGAGGTGGCATACGTTAAACACTGGCCAGAGAGTTTGTAGTCTTTCTTCAATATCTGATTTGAATAGTTTTGAAAAAGCACTCATTCATAATTAAAAAGTGTTATTTAGCAAGCCATTGTTATTTTAGGAGTTGTTTCCTTCTAAAAATAAACTTCGTTCTTTGAAAAGCTGCATTTTCATCATTCTGTGCAGCAGTAGAAAAATGATAATTTGCTAAATGGCTCTAGAAATCATTTAATTATTCATAGTGAATAATGTGTGTGGAAGAAAATTAGGGGGAGTTAGTACATCTGATTGTAGCTACCATAATTTAGATATTATACAAATTCATTTAGCTTAATTGAATTTTGAAATCATTAATGCAATCCACAAAAATAATGGTTATTTGGTTAAATAATATAAAATAGCAATGACCTGTGTGGCTTGAAGAACTGAATGAATTCATCAGTAGGTTGCTTCATGTTGCAATGGCAAGTTCTCATGTCTTCATAATTTCATGAGACTCATTTTGCTTTTCTCATTTAAAAAAAAATTGAGAAATTGCATCTTGTTATGTAGCCTATGTAGGT
The DNA here is from genome assembly GCF_000622305.1 of Nannospalax galili. Classification (NCBI taxonomy): domain Eukaryota; kingdom Metazoa; phylum Chordata; class Mammalia; order Rodentia; family Spalacidae; genus Nannospalax; species Nannospalax galili. The sequence continues at coordinate 3,727,199 of NW_008335287.1, read as the reverse complement.
CTCAACCTTGTGATCTTCCTTCCTCAGACTCCTAAGTGGTAGAGTGCAAGGATTCTAGACATATGCTACCATGCCTGGCTTATGATGCACATCTGAGCCATTTCTCAATATTTAACTGAGAAAAGAGCAAAATATATACATAATTAGTTCATTAGCCAATTGCTCTTTTGTAATTGCATCTTCTGTTCCTCCTGTGTCTTTTTATGTGGCTGTCATGGGGACCGTCCAGTCATGCCGTCCCTCGTGTCCATAGCCTGTCCCTAGGTGATTGCATTTCATCTCATAACATTTCACTCCCCTCTGACTTCAAAATAACCATATTCAGTTGACAACTAGACATGAGCTTTCAGATTTGAAGCGTTGTTTATAGAGTTAGGCTCTTACCCTGTTTCTGCAGGGTTAGACTGACTACTGTATACTACATTGTCAATTGTCCTTTAATTCGGTTGATGATTAAGTTTGTTACAAACCTTTTCTTATAATTAAATTAATAACTTCATCTGCTTCTGAATTACAAGACATGGAAACTCTGTCCCTATACCATGGTTAAAGAGTACTTCACCCATATTTTTAAACTACCATGTTTTCCCCCCATTAGAACTTTAGTTTATTCTCACATGGATCAAACTCTACCTATCTACAGAGTTGTTATAGCAACATCAATTAAAAATTTCATATTATCCTTGAATAAGATGTGATTTTATATCTTGAATAAGATGTGATTTTGTCATATATTAAATTGATGGTAATTGTTTCTGGTCTTTCTATTCTTTTCCACATGTGTATATGTCTACTTTTGATCCTACAAAAATACTGCTTTAATTTTAGAGGTACAGTTTGTGTTGATGTTGAACAAACTAGTTCTCATCATAGTTTTCAAAATTTAACATTTCCTTTATAAATTTAATATCAAAATGATTCACTCTATGGCATACATTGTTGGTATTTATATTAATGCAATTAGATTTTCTTCTAGAACTTTCAGAAGTAAACAGAAAAGACGGTGTGCATGGCTTAAGGGCTGTTCTTTGGCACTATTCAGGGGAGAAGGGAACAAACATCTATTCAGTCTAGCTAGGGAACCAATGACAGATCAAAGTAAGGATACCAAAGTCCAGCTTGTTCAACCAACAATTTTTATTGGGGTTACTTACAGGAGTACTGGCAATGGATTACTTACAGGAACAGAAATGACCCAAACATAGCTGAATCAATAAAAGTCCACCCTGGCATGGAGGACAGCTTACAAAAGCAGGAAACCAAGAACATAGGAGCATGCTGCACAACCTGCAGGCAAGTCAGAAGGTTGAAGAGTGTCCTTTCCAGGTAGGTGAGTTGGTTTTAACATCTTCCAAACAGTATTTACTATAATAACAGAAAGCTGACCAAAAATAAATATCTAAGACAGTTGTTTCATCTCATAGCTTCCCAGGGGTCAGTCTAGTTCACCTTAAACAAAGATGAGCAACTTCAATGTCATTAAGGAAAATAATTACAGCAGGTTAAATCTATCAGCTCTTAACAATTCAAAAATAATTGATCATCACAATGGGGTGCTAATAATAGAATATGTCACTTTTTAAATGGGCTGTTTTAAAGAATACCAATTATTCTCTTTTGTTGACAGCAAGAAGTCCATTTAAAGTCCAAATGTAAATAATCTTTCTTTAAAGGTACTTTGCCTAAATATTCATAACTTTGCCTAAATTAATGGATGCAGGCCCTGACTTGCAAACTATGCTCATGAAAATGTGAGATAGGTAGATGTGTTGTGATTATGGAAGGAACATGTCTATCAACAGTGGCATGTCCATTTCCCAAAATACTTAATTATATTTTGTTAGATTTATCAGGGCAGAAAAAGGAAAGAGTTTAAAGTTTAGAAATAAAAGTCAGAACCAGACCTGCAACAGGCAAGGAATGTACTCCTTGCATTCAGGAAGCCCAGCAATGGGCTGATAGCCTTTCATCAAGGAATGATTATCTGCGCACTGAAGGGGAGCAGTCTGGTCTTATACAGGAACTCTGCTGCACACAGCTGCAAGAGTTTACTCCGTGCCAGGGTCTGGTGTCCTTGAGGGTCTATTTTCTGAAGATTGTTTGCTCAGGCAATAATTGTAACTACGCCAAGTAAAGCTCATAAAGGAATGTCAGAGATGTTAAATGACAGAAAACAGGTGAGAAGAGAATGGGAACACACATTACTCCATTACTTAAAATTTTTCAAAGGAGTAAAGTAAATCTAAGATGTAAGTAAAGATAGTGGTTCTTGTCAGAAAACAGCAAGAGGAGGTTTCTGAGAATTCAGGAGTATTCTGTGTTTGATTTATACTTTGGAAGAATTCATCAAAATGTTCACATGACTCATATGTTCTATGTGCTGTACTGTGTTGGTAATTTTAGAAGAAATTTATGTTGAATATTTTAACATGATCTGGATAATAATATTGAGATTGTAAAAATAATTGTGATAATGTTTAATAAAATATTTCTTATAAAATAAGACAGGTTTTATAATCACTCAAGTATGGATAAAAAATGTGAAGTATGGGATTTTCTTCAAATATCTTGGATATTAGAAAAGTAGGAGGAAAACATCTAGAATAAGTTTGGTTCTGGCTTCTTACTTGTTAACACTTATGTTTTGTATTCATGAAGATTTTTTTTTCTTATATTCTGCTTTGATGCACAGATAGGATTTAACGACAAAGCACTGAAGAAAAATGCTTAGGATCATGACCAATGAACTGAGTGTAAATAAGATTGGTTTCACTGATGGCTCTATTGTAACAAAGTTCCAGGAGATGCCCAGAGACTGACAGTGATTGCCTCCTATATTTAGTTTGTTTGCAGTTACTTTAGAGTTATTCATTATTTTGTTTAAAAAGTATCACTATAGAAATCCTTTTTACATCCTTAACAAGAACAGAGATATTATAGCTTTATAAACACTTTAATTCCATTCAAGTTCAATTTTAGTTTCTCACTGTTACTGTTATTTGTAGTGGGCAGAAATAATTGACTCATTAGGTGCCCCAGGAAGCATCAAATGGGGCAGTTTGAATCAGACTTTGTTCACTAGTATCAGGAACGCAGAAACTGCTTAGAAGTCTCCCAAATTATTTGCTTTCCTATACAAAGGATTGGTAGGTCAGACAACCAAGGCAGTTCCCCCAGATCTGAAAAAAGATCATATACTTTTATAACCCTGCCCAAATTTTGCTAGTGCAAATAAATTAGTTTCTTGATATTTGGATCATATTATCTACACTAATGATCAAAAGCCTGATTCTTAGTGTATGCTCTTCCTTACTACCACTATACAAAATGTTCTCAAGCAAAATAAGAGGACACTAATGCACGTGTAAATTCACCTGCTTTGCATGTAGTTTCAAACTCTGCATTTATATACAGAATTTTGTGATCATAAGTCACTAGTTGCTCTATTGAATATCACCTCTTAGAAACAAAACAAAACAGAACAAGAAAATGAAAAAAATGCATTTTCATGTGCCATATAGAATCAGTGCGCCCCCTACTTAAAGTATCTGAGAGTGAAATTTTTCTATTTTTAAAAGAAGTTCCATGGTTACATCAGCCTGTTTCCTGGACCACTTCTAGGAAATGTTTCACTTCTTCCATTTGAATTCTTCATTCTTCACAAGTGGTACCCAGGTGTATTAATTCCCCAGTCAGTTTGTTTTTTACATAAGCCACACCAAACTTGTGGCCCTGCTTTGGTCTGAAGCCCACAGTTTGTGCCAGACACAGTAGTGCATGCCTTTAATCCCAACACTCCACATGCAGAGGCAGGTGGATCTCTGTGAAATTAAGGCCTGCCTGGTTTATGTAGAAAGTTCCAGGCCAGCTACCGCCACAAAAAAACCCTGTCTCAAAAAGAAGTGGAAGCAGGAGGAGACAGGGACATGACAGGGAAAGGAAGGGGATAGGGAGACCCACTTTGTGTACATCCTTTCTCACTCAGCTTTGCTAGCGGCCTTCCCTCTGTCCCTTGTGTGACCTCTATTCCACTCCTAGTCTCTCTCTTATTCAGACTTTCCTTCTCCACGTTCTCCATCTTATATGACTCGAAAGTTTCCAGCCCCTCACTTAGTATCTGATCTTAGCCCACATACAATTTTGATATTCTCAACAGACATTTCAAAATGATTTGCACATGGTGAGTAATATAAACACTTTCCAAAAAGTAATCACCCAAATCTTCTAACTAGTTAAGTTTCAAATATCTACGGGACTGCTGTATCGTTATAATTTCTTTAAATTCCGTCTTAGTGCACAAGTAGAAAATACTGAAACTTATGATTATATTTGTCCTTTCATCTTTCATAACATTGGAAACTGAAGGAAACTCTACTTATCTCTACTTATAGCACACTGAGCTAGACCTTTCATATACAACACCAAATTCCTCCAAGTCACCTCTATTGTGTTTTCTTCATGTCCATTTTGTTTACTAGTTTAAAAATTAGTACTATGCCCTCATGGGAGACATGACATTACACTAGATTCTAGAAACCTCAATTGTCTAGTTTGTTTTTTGAAACAGTGTTTCCCTCTAGTTCCAGCTAGACTGGAACTCTCTATGTGGACCAGGCTTCCCTCAGTCTCAGGGATCCATCTTCCTTTGCCTCCCCAGCACATGGATTAAAGGCATGAACTACTATGCCTGGCCGAAACTTCACGTCTCCTTATGCAGCAGGTGGTGATTAACACAGAAATCTACAGTTGGCCAATGTGCAGAGAACAAGAGGCCACAGAGTGCTCATTCCTAAACAGGACACCTATTTCTAGCCTCTGCCTCCAAAAGGTCAGGTATTATTGAAGATGAGAGGTGGAAGGATTTTAAGAGCCAGATGGGGTGGATGACCACAAGGAAACAGTCTTCCAGATAACTGTTCATTAACTCATATGAACTCAGCAGCAATAGTGACAGCATGCACAAATCCTATGCAAGCTCAAATCAGACAAAAATCTCAGCATAGACATGGGGAAGTGGGTAAGAAACCCCACACAACCTAAGGAACTTATGGCAATTGATGGATGTTGGAATATGGGCAAAACAAAGTCTTATAGAATAGGGCTTTTGGGTCTAGTGGATGGACCTAGACTTAAAGATGTTTGGGGACACAAATCAGACTCTATAGACCATTATATGCATACATATATATTATATATAATGTATATATTATGTATATTTATATATATTTCATTAAAATTGAAAATTCATTAATTCAAGTTCATTAAATTTGGTGGGTGGGCAGTCGGGGGGAGGCACGAGGCAAAGAAAAGGAACTGGATCTAAATACCATAAAACTATATTCTATGAAAATTGGAAAAATTCATTTAAAAAAATCAGGCCTGAGAATTAAAACAAACAAACAAAAACAGTTCAGTCTTCAAGTATTCACAAATTTTCAGCAGTTGTTGAGTTCCTGATAAATATCTCAATCTGATATCAGGTTCATCAAATTTTAAAAGGTTCTCCACCCCTCCACAGTTTTAGAATGAAAATGATGTTATTAATCAAATCTGAACTTAAACAACATACCTATTTAAATATGGACTTCTGAAATTTTTATTTACAAAGTAGAAGAAACATCAAAAATTAAAAATAAAATTTAAAACTTCTTTTACTCTCTTTTAACATCTTCAAATCATGCATAAATATTAAAAATCTAAAGAAAATTATTACCTAGACTGATGATTGCACAGACACGGTAGGAGATTGTGTAGTTCTCTGAGCCCATCAGCTTTCCAGAATAGATTCCAAGCACAAAGGTTATCAAAAACAATTATAACTAGGAGAATTTCATAACTTTCTGTTCTCTTGGATTTTCTGATTCTGTTAGACCCACTAATGTCTAAAAATACAGAAGCACATGAAGGATTAAAACACTCTTCCTTCTTACGGTGTTGTCAAATCTTATGTCTGGAAGAGGATGCTAGGTCTAGTCGGGTTGTTAGAGCTACAGAAGTGAGTATGTTTCTGTGGAAATTATCTCATGAATGGAAAAATCAGTAAGAAACAAATGCCTCAATTAGATATAGTAACTACTATGAATAAAACACTAAAGAAAAATAGTATTGACACTACCTTTAAATTACATGACTTTTCACATATGAAATTATGTATTAATTCTGAATTCCTCAGTAGCAGCCTCTACTGGCTATTTAGTCCACTCTTGGGTATGAAACCCACTTGCTTTGAATACACAACCATTGTCTGGTTATGATCCCTATAACAATGTGCATACATCAAAGCAAAACTCATTTCAAAGCTCTTTGAATTAAATTAAATATCTGAAGCACTACAAAATGCCTTCCTAAAATAGCCTAGGCTTACTGAATTCCTTTCATCTAATGCCATGTTCTGACAAAAAGGTAATCGAAGTTTCCTTGCATGACTTCTCTCTCTCATATTTATGTCATCTTATTGGTTACAGTTCTGCCAGATTCTGACTGCTTCCAATCTCATCTTGCATTGTGTTAGGTGAAGCAGAATTTTAGACAGGTAAACATTATCATTGATATAGAAGATAAGCCAGACTTTAGTATGAGTTTACACAAAGTTGTTTAATGAATATATATATTTATGTTATATTAGTCATAATATGAGAATGTACTAAGCACAGAATGAAGGAAAGCTATGAACAATAAACCATATATTCATTCAAATATATTTAAAGTATATATTAAAATATATTCCAATAAATACTGTATTTTTTAATTTTTTGTTCTTTGAGAATTTCCTACAATGTGTTTAGATCACATTCAGTTCCCCATCCCCTCTTCATCCCCTCTGCAATCTCCACCCCAGCCACTTCAGGCCTTCTCTCATTCTTTTAAAGATCTATCAAGTCCAATTTGTGTTTTCAAATGCTCTTGGGTATTTGGTCTATGCCTCAGAGCCTGGTCAAACAACCATCATGTCACAATTATGAGAAACTGATCCTCCCTCTCCTAGCAGCCAATAGCTCCTCAGCTAAGGCTGGGATTTTTACCAACCTCCCCCAATCATGCTGAGTTTTTTTCTGCCTTGAATTTACACAGGTCTTATGAATGCTCTCACAAGTACCACGGGTCATATGTGCAACTGCCTCGCTGTGGCCAGGAAACAGGGTTTTCCTGTATTTATCCACCATCTCTGGCTCTTACAATCTTTCTGCTTCCTCAAAGATCCCTGAATCTTGGGAGGATAGTATGACATTGGTGTTCCATATAGAGCTGCATACTCCCTGTCTCTTAGTTCCAGCATGTTGAAGAGCTGTGGGTCTGTATGTTAATGATCATCCACTTCAAGAAGAAGCTTTAATGGTTACAGTTGAGAAATGCACTAGTCTATGGGCATAACAATAATTCATCAGGAGTCAGACTATGTCTATTAGCAGAACAATAATAGTAGGTTCTCCTCTATAGCCTGTGAGCTGTTTAGCCACAGGTTGTTGGTTCTGGTAACAGTGTCAGGTATGGGTTCCATCCTATGCAGCAACCTTAAATCAAATCAGAAGGTGGTTGGTCACTCCCATATAATTTCTGCCACTATCATACTGGTGAATATATTTTGTCAGGGCAAGATTTGTTGAACCTTTCAGGAGTCACAGCTGGGTAAGGGAGATGATTATTTTTCTTTTTCCTCTCCTCCCAAGATTCAGGGATCTTGGAGGAAGAGGCAGCTTCCAGTATTATAAAAGCTAGCCATGATAGCTGAAGCCTTGCTGTCAATACCACCTTGATTCCGCCATGGTTGTTCTATGACTTATTGATTCAGTGTCTTCTCTTTTTAGGGTCTTATCATTCATTTTTAGAAGACAACTGAGAACGATGGCAATACCAAGTATTGTCTGATGGCCTACGGGACTCCCCTCCCCCATGGTCAACAATTCCAAAAGGGGCATCTATTTCTGACACTGGGCTTTTTATTTGTTACCTTATGGAATCTGTTAGGGGAATTAACACCAGGAAATGACAAATGGGACCTCATAAAACTAAAAAAATTCTGTAGAGCAAAAAATACCATGATTCATGTGAAGCATGGGGGAAAATCATTAAAAGCTGTAAATCTGAGACAAGGTTAGTATCTGGAATATACAAAGAGCTCAAAAAACTAAACTTAAAAATGAACTAACCTCATTAAACATTGGGGCAAGAGACTAAACCAAGAGTTTTCAAAGATGAAACTCAAATGATTGAGAATCTTTTCTTTTTAATGTTCAATCTTCTTATCCCACAAGGAAATGAGAATAAACGTACGTTGAGATTTCATCTGAGCCAAGGCAGAATGGTAAATACTGTCTATACCATGAAGACTGATAGACTTTATTTCAGCTGTTCAGTAGTTCTTCCTTAAATGTTAATGCCTAGAAAATATCGTGCAAAACTACAAACCTATGAATGTTTATTATGGATCAGAATCACAGAATCTTTCAGATAAATTTTCTGGTAACAGAAATTAACATCACTAAGTGGGAAAACCATGATGGAGGGTTGAGACAATGTGAGAGAGAAACAATTCCTAGCTAGTTTTGAAAACCAGAGGGAGCCATATTACTCCTATACCCTACTGATACATTATACATAGCAGATCAAGAAATATATGTCTAGGTAAGGTTTATATGAGAACAACTGGTCTTTTCCCAAGATTTATCTACATGACACACAGTAATTAAAAGTACCAGACTGGTGGAATTAACCTTCTTGGATGTTTAACAGACATACTTTGAGGTCTATAATAATTTGGTCATAGGGACATAAAAGACACTTTTTGCTCCTAGCCCTCCTAGGTCAACTAGTTGCAGGGGACTATGAGCATCTTTCAAAATGTCCTATAATGGTGGTGGGTCTCCTGTCCTCTTGATCAAGGAGGCTGAGGAGACCCCACCAGATGGACTTGAACCAGTGTCCAGCCTATAAAGAGGAGGGTCAACACAGAGGAATCATTTCCTCCATGCTTCCAAGCAAAGCCAACCATGGTTGAGCAGGACCTTTGACTTATCTTCATATAGGTGGAACTGGTAAAAGAAAGGAGCCAGGGGCTCCTCCCAAGCCCATGTGACACCTGAGGAACAGATCCTCAAATGACCTTAAGAGTGAAAATAAATTGGTTTATCTGGTCCAACTGTATGGCCTTAAACATCCAAAAGGAAAGTATAACCAAAGATTAAAGGGGCCAATATAATTTCATAAGAGTCCATATGTATAGCTAAAGGCTACATAACAAGCAAGAATGCCAGGGTGGCCAAAGGGATTCCCAGATAGTAACCCAGCATAGAACTGGGAAAATGAACAGCAGACCCCAATCTTATCCAAAGGATTATTGACAACTGATTACCACTAGATGAGGAACAGCTGGCCCCCCTGAAACAAAGACCTCTAGATGAGCTGACTAGATTCATCAGATGGGCACATAGTGGGGAATGGCTGGGGGTGCCGACAACACAGCAGACAGTAGCAGGTCTAAAAGACCACATTTACAGGTTTATCTGAAACCAACTTTCAGAGCACCGAGTGCTTTACTTTCAGATAGGGAGGTAGTAACAACTCGCAGATGACCCAGTCCTCAGGACACTAAACTGACTGAAAATGGGGTTTCAGTAATGGTGCTGACTTGAAGAACTGCTCCTCCTTGTTTCCAGAGGTATGGGTTGCACTTCCCCAACCCAAGGCTAAATGAGCTGCTTTGAATAACAAAATAGGTTCCAGAGTTGGGGTCAGTTCCAAGCAGAGGTTTTCAAAGTTGCAATGTCCTGCTTTTCTCTAGTCTTTGATGGCTAACAGCATTCTGGAGAGAGACTAATCAACTGCCCTGGTGCCAAAGGGAAGGGAAGAGCTTAGAGTACACAGCCCATCCATAATAAATATGGAATGGAAGTGAAATAAATATGGTTGTAGCACTGAAAAAAAATAAGACTTGTATTTTATTTACAGGATGTGATAATACCCTCTCTCCATAACAAATATTTGTATAAACCCTTATTGTCTAAAATATTTATTTGTTAGAAATTCAAAGGGATTGTATTTATGAATCTACTATAAAGCTTTGTCTTTGATATAATTAAAAATATAAGTCAGCATGCAAGATAAGGTGGCCTATGCCTTTAATTCCAGCACTCAGGAAGCAGAAGCAGGCATAGCTCTATAAGATCAAGGCCAGCCGGATCTGCACAATGAGTTCCAGGTCTAAAATATTTATTTGTTAGAAATTCAAAGGGATTGTATTTATGAATCTACTATAAAGCTTTGTCTTTGATATAATTAAAAATATAAGTCAGCATGCAAGATAAGGTGGCCTATGCCTTTAATTCCAGCACTCAGGAAGCAGAAGCAGGCATAGCTCTATAAGATCAAGGCCAGCCGGATCTGCACAATGAGTTCCAGGCCAGCAGGGTGAGAGTAA
>NW_008335287.1:3703632-3716632 GCF_000622305.1 Nannospalax galili | reverse complement strand
ACATTTTTTAATGTGTATATTATATGAGAAGATATGCATATGAAAATTCACATATATAAACATGTCTAGTATAAAGTATTCAAATAGATATGTGTATGCATTATATGTTTTATATGTATAGTAGATAGATGACATGATGAGGGATATTAAATAAGTAGATAATAGATGTAGTTATTCTGTATATTTATTTTTCATACTTAGAATATTTCAGAGGAAATTTATAGCTAGTATTTTTAATTAAATACAACTAAACTTTTAGTCAAGATCATGTTGTAGTTAGTTTTGAGCTTGTCATAAAGCAGCAGTGGGAACATTTTATTTGTCAAGTTATTATTGTGTAAAATTTGAGGCTTTAATTTCAAGTAATAGCTATGTGTTTAGTTTAAATAGTGCCTATTAACAATTAACAAGAACTATAATATTTAAATTTGCTTCCTGCTTAAGTGAATATCTAATTTTCCATAATAATTGTTTGGTTAGTCTGAGAAAATCAGTGATATCTAGTCTAATATTCTTTTGAAAAAAAAATATCTGGCTGGTGATGTACATCAGTTTTAAGTATGCTTGCCTGGCATGCATGAGGCCCAGGTTCAATATCAAGCACTGCAAAATTGGGTGTGGTGATACAATCTTACAATATCAGCAATCAGGAAGTGGTATAGGAAATTAGAAGTTCCAGGTCATCTTCCTGGAAGATATACAGAATTCTAGGAAAGCCTGAACTAAAGATCTTTTCTCCACAAGAAAGAAAAGTAAAAAGACATCTAACTTCTTAGGACTATCACCACATTTCTGATGTGAAGTCACACAGTATTGTGGTTTCAGAAAGAAATGTCCCCCATAGGCCCATGTATTTGAACATTTGGTCCCCAGTAATCAGAAATGTTCCCTTAGGCTCATATATTTGAACACTTTGTCCCTTGTTGGAGGCACTGTTCAAGGAGGTTATGGAAACTTTAGGAGGTGGAGGCTTGCTGGAAGAACTACATCATTGTGGGTGGGTTTTGAGGGTGTATAACCTTATCTCATTCTTTTTTCTCTTTCTGCTTCCTGTTTATGGATAAAAATGTGATCAGTCAATTTCCTACTTCAACTTTCCCTGGATTATTGTTATGCCTATTCCATAATGATAGACTCTATCCTTCAGAGCTATGACTCAGAATAAACCCTTTCTTCCTTACATTGCTTTTGGTCATGGTATTTTATCACAACAATAGAAAAGTAACTAATACAGAAATTAGAAATACAGAAATGGTACCAGAGAAACAGGGATATTGGCTGCGATAAACATGGTCATGTACCTTTGTAGCAGACATCAGAACTTTGAACAGAGAAAACATTTGAATGTTTAAGCAGAGTTGAACCAGCTATTCTTATGGGAAGTTTAGAAAAGAGTAATGATGAGAGGAAACTCAGACAACAGAGGCTCCTCTCATAAGGTTCTTGAAATGAGCAAGGACTCTCTTAACAAACGGGCTGGTGGCCATTTGTGTGAAACTTTGATACAGAATTTTGCTGTATTGAATAAATTCTTCACTAAAGAAAATTTCATGTCAGCATAACATTGAGTCTATGGCATTGCTATGACTTATTACTCTTATGCAGATTTACAATAAACCAAAAGTGGGGCAAAAGAAATAAGAAAATATGTACTTCGGAAAGGAAAAGAAGTAGAAACCTCAAGATTGCAACCAAGGCATGTGCTGAAAAAAGATGTATTTGATAGTGAAGTTAGCACCACTAAAGTGGTCTTACTCTGCCCTGAACAATAGGAAAGGTGCCCCAAAATCAAAACCCCAACTATCTAAAGCTTCAACTTGGGCAAGGAAATAGTCTAAAGGTTTTTCTCTCCTAGAAACCAAATATTTAGGGAACATATTCTCCAGCCTCAGCATGCAAAAGCTGCTGTAACTATGTTCCAACACAGCCAGGCATCATCCCAAGCCGGCAGCACAACTTGGCAGTGTTGTATGCTTGAGAATGGATTTGGAGATAAGAAGACTGGACATAAGATTGAGAATGTCATAGATTCTTTTTCTGAGGTTTCAAAGAGTCACTGAGACTAAGCAACATGTGGTAGGTTTGGAGTCCTTAAGAGGAGGCTCTGAGAGGCCATTGTATGAGGCTGTGATGGTGAAGCCTGGGTTGTTATGAAGATCACAAGACGTTGGCAATGCCAGTGCCCTGAGACATCTATAAAGGAGAGATACATAAAGGGAATAGAACCAGCGTAAGAGAGAGATACATGTTTTAGGTGAACCACCTAAGTGCTTTGAAACTTAAGTCCCAGACAGTGAACATGGAGCTACAGCTACAGGATTGGGTGTTTGCCCTGCTATATTTCACCTAGCTTTGGTCCAATCTTTATACACTACATTCCCACTTTTCCCTTCTGGTATGAGAATGAATATTTAACTATCTATCTATCTATCTATCTATCTATCTATCTATCTATCTATCTATCATCTATCTATCATCTATTTATCTATCATCTATCTATCTACTTCAAAGGTTCACAGTTAAAAGATGGCCTTCAGTCACAGAAGAGATTTGTACTTTGGGCATCTAAACAGTGTTGAGACAGTTACAGACTATGGGGACATTTTAAGTTTGACTAAATGCATTTTGCATAATGAAATGGTCATGAGCCTATGGAGATATGGAGATGGGCCAGTAATATAGGCTCAAAGGGAGCTTGGAGATTAAAGAAGATCCATGGAGTCATTGGTAAATGAAACAAGGTTTATTTTCTCTGGGTGAGGTCACAAAAGCCTCTGGCCGGACAGACATAAGGTAAGAGTGTATATTCCTTTGGTTGCAATGAGTTTCTGTAGGAAATCACAGAAAGGTGACTTTGCCAAAACTGATTATATAATAGATTACAGCATTGTTTTCTTTTGTGGTGCCCATTTTGTGCTAGAGTCTTGAATTTGCCATCTTGACTCACGCAGGAAATGTGTATCAGTGCCATGTTGTCTAAATCTAAACCTTGTGGCCTTGACTTCCAACAGGGGTCCAGAGATGAAATGTGCTTTAAATCACATATATCCCTCATAGGCTCATGTATTTAAACATTTTGTTCCCAGTTGGTGCCACTCCTCGGGAAGATTATGCAATCTTTCTTTAAGAGGCGGAGCCATGCTGGAGGATGTATGTCACTGTGGGTGCATTTTGAATGCCCATAGCTTTGCTCTACATCTTGTTTTCTCTTTACTTCCTGTGTGCAGATAAAGATGTGATTACCCAGGAGCTTCTTTAACTGATGTCGCACCTTCTCTGTCACAATGGGCTATCTCTCTGGAACTCTAAATCAAAACAAATGCTTTCTTCCTCAAGTCTTGGTCATGTTTCATTATAGCAACAGAAAAGTAACTAATACAGGAATATATGCATAATTCCCAAACACCTGCAATTTAGCCAATAGAGTTAGTGTTAGAAACAGCTCTACTAATGTTAAAGTCAAACTTATGATAAGCTGGAAATTAAAATATATGCCATGTTTCTGGTCAACAGAGAATAAATGATGACTTTACCTTTACAAAAATGTCAGCCTACAACTCTCCATGGCAGTAAATTAAAGGTGGCATACAATATGCCCCTTGCATGCAAAATATCCTTCTACCAATTAATGTCTTACTTGTAAGTGTCATCGAATGCTAATTTTAAATGATTTTAGGACCTTGTACATTTTTATTGATGAATGTGTCAGAGAGGTGAAAGTCCTGAATAACTGTAAAAACTTCAGTACATAGCAAACAAAAGCTTTTAAGAACTTATAAAACAGAGAGATTAAACGTCAATTTAATTTCAGTGTCCCACCAAGAATGAATCTCTCATGTTACCATGTGTGATTTCTAAGCATTGTGACCTGTGCCACAGGCTCCAACCTTGCTTACTATTTGATAGGTTTTGTGTGTTCCCTAAACTTTTCAAATACTAAGGAAGAGTAATGCATGGGAAGCAAGCAAACAAAAATTTTCACAGTTGTCTTTGAAGAGAATATTTCTATTATTGGAATGATTATTTTTCTGCTTACAGGAAAAGCAGAATTACGAATTTTCTGTACTTCATTGTTGTTATTGAGAAACTATAAGTGACAATGCACTAAGTGGATGTGACTATCATAACATAATAGATACCGTAACAGAATAGAGTTTTATTCATGTACATGTGAAGGTTAATACTGGTTGGCAGATTTACAGGATCTAGAATCATCTGGATTCTGGGTGTGCCAGAGACAAATCCCTTGGTATATCTATGTGGGAGTTTCTAGATTGGGTTAATTCAGTTGGGAAGACTGGCTCTAAGCGAGGGCAGAACCATTTTGTAAACTGGGGTCATGGACTGTATGAAAAGAAGAAAGTGTGTGCGCACCAGAGAATTCAGCACTCTGTTTTCCAGTTCTGGATGCAATATGAACACCCACCTAAGGCTCCTGTGGCCATGACTTCCCCACCATGATCAACTGTACCTCAAACTGAAGTTCAAATAATGAATCAAGCCTTTCTTCCCTGTCCCTCCCTCCCTCCCTCCTTCCCTCCTTCCGTCCTTCAGTTGCTTTTGTCAAGCATTTTGTCACAACAATGTGAAATGTAACTAATACAAGAAATTGGTACCAAGAAGTGAAGTTGTTGCCAAGAGAAATGACAGTGCATTCCTGGCTTGAGAGGCTAAAGAGAAAATCAAGGGCTCTACTGGGAACTAGGCTGTAGGATCCTAAGTCTCACAGACTCAAGTGCATTCTGCCCATCACGAGGACTTGATGGAGGTGGAATTCAAAAGGAAAGGGCTACATTGGCAGAGGAAAGTTTAAGTTGATAGTATCCAGGCTGCATCATGGTTACTCTGTGCTTTTATTCAGAGAGAGAGAGAGAGAGAGAGTTTTTTGTGTGTGGTGTGTGTGTGTGTGTGTGTGTGTGTGTGTGTGTGTGTGAGAGAGAGAGAGAGAGAGAGAGAGAGAGAGAGAGAGAGAGAGAGAGATGCAAAATGTGCAGATTGGTGAGAAGAGTGTGTGTTTAAAGGCATTAGCAAAGAAGATGTGGCGGTGTTATATGAAGATAGTAGTTTCAAGTTTTAGTGAGATGGGCACCACTACAGAGGAAGCTCCTACTCTGCACTGTGCTCTGAGATCAAGACACACCTCTCAATGCTTTCATCTTGTGACCATTTAAATTTATTTGAAGGAGAGACACTAAACTAAGGATGCCACAGAAGTGATTCATTGGTTGCAAACAACTGCTTAGGAAAATATTTTACCAGGATAAGCCTGGAAACATAGAGAGGCGCATGATATTGCAAGTGTGTGGAGTCATGGAAGCTTGACCAAGATCCAGAATGCCCCTGAGGTTAGACATCATGTGACAGGGTTGGGGTCCACTTCAGAGAAGCCCCGAGAGGCCACAGTGTGCAGCTATAAAGGTGAAGGCTAAGTTAAAAAAGATACTCCAGTATGTTATAGATAAAAGAACCATGAGACATCTGCTGAGAACAGATGTTAGCATGGGTGGAGGCAGCCCAAGCATGAGGGGATGTATGCTGCACAGCCAGAGCTACCTACATCCTTTGGAACCAAATGCGATGAT
Organism: Nannospalax galili; assembly: GCF_000622305.1. Taxonomy (NCBI): domain Eukaryota; kingdom Metazoa; phylum Chordata; class Mammalia; order Rodentia; family Spalacidae; genus Nannospalax; species Nannospalax galili. The sequence goes on along the minus strand of NW_008335287.1, from coordinate 3,711,050 downwards.
TCCATCAGGAACTGCAGGTGTCAGTCTTAGAGATGAAGGGTTTGGGGTTTGCCTTGCTGAATTTCAGTCTTGCTCTGGCTTACTATTTCCTTGCAATGCCTATATTCCTCCCTTGAATAGGAATATTTATTCTTTGCCATTGTATGTTGGAAGTACATTACATGTTTTTTGATGTCGTAAGGGCTCCTAGTTAAAAGACTGTCTTATCTCAAAAGAGAATCTATGCTTAGACTTTTGAATGGTATCACAACTATTAAAGACTGTGGGGAATTTTGAAGTAGACTCAATGTATTTTGCATTATGAGATGGCCATGTGCCTATGGCGGGAAGAGGTGGAAACTGCTGTAGGTGGGAAATCAAGTCATGCCGTGAGGTCAAAGCTGAGGTAAAGGAGATTTATTTTACAGCCAGGTTGTCCCTGCACTCAGGGAGTGCATACAGAGAGCAGCCAAGAAGGGAGTTTGCAAGGACCTTTACGCACACTCGGGTGGTTTGCAAAAGCAGGAACACAAGGGACCAGTCATTGTGATTAGAACTCAAGTACATATTTGCATAAGTCAGTTGAAGTTCACAGTTGATTTCATATTAAACAGACCAATTAAATTGTTTTCCAATGCCAGAGCAAGCATCTGTGGTCAATTCCAGGAACTTTGGTCAATTCCAGGAGCTCTGGTCAATTCCAGGAACTCTCAGCCCCCTGGGGGTGGGAGGTAGTGTTGGGGAAACTGGAAAATAACTAGGCCAGGTCATGTAAGGTGGCAAGATGGACGTCCTCTAGTCAGGGGCCTGCTACAGAAACTTATGCCTTAGAAGTGATGCATCTGGGTGTCAAGTTGATAGAGAGCAAAGTTCTAACGGCTAACATAGATTTCCAACTTGAATTTAGAATCACCTAAGAGAAAAACATCCTCTGGCATGTTTGTGAGGCAGTTTCTAAACTGAGTTAGCTGGAGTAGTCAGAGGGCTCCTTCAAATATAGGTGACAGCATCTATATGTAGAATTCTTGTTCTGAATAAAAAAGAGAAAAGTGAGCTGAGCACCAGCATTCATCACTCCCTGCTTCCTGTGTGGATGTGATACAACCAGTCCATTTATGGCCCTTCCTCCATGACTTCCCCATCATGATTTCTCATAACTCAGATTGTAGTCAAAATAAACCTTTCCTTCTTTAAATTGCTTTTCCCTGGTATTTTATTACAGCAACATGAAAAGGAGCTAATATAATACACAATATTAATAAGTCTATAGTTTATTTAAAAAATAAACATTTTGCTACCTCTATATCAATTATTAGTTACGTAAAAACATTTACTTATTTTTAAATATTTTACTTATGTTATTTTTATTTTATGTGTATGAGTGTATTGCCTGCATGTATGTAAGTGTACCTGTGTTGTGCAATGATCGTAGAGGTCAGAAGAAGATGAACAATATTAATAAGTCTATAGTTTATTTAAAAAATAAACATTTTGCTACCTCTATATCAATTATTAGTTATGTAAAAACATTTACTTATTTTTAAATATTTTACTTATGTTATTTTTATTTTATGTGTATGAGTGTATTGCCTGCATGTATGTAAGTGTACTTGTGTTGTGCAATGATCGTAGAGGTTAGAAGAAGATGATGGATTCCTCTGGAACTGGAGTTACAGATGGTTGTTAACTGCCATGTGGGTGCTGGGAATTGAACCCTGATCTTCTACAAGAGCAGTCAGTGCTCTTAACCACTGAGATATCTCTCCAGCCCCAATATTTAGTTATTTTATAATATGTTGTTTTCTATACATGTTAGTGAAATTCTATGAAATGTAAAACATCTGGTATAAATTGTTTCAAAAACTCAAGCATTGCATTTAATTAATGAATATTTCAATTGTTATACTGACTAGAATATGATATTCAGAAAACATCACATTTCATAAATGGTTGTTTGAAAGGCTTCGTGTGTTTCACATTGTTTTCAGCATAAATGTATTGGCTGAAATATAATAAATTCTCCACTTGACCCTCTTTCCACATTGAAATCAATGATGTTTCAAGTCTCAGAAACTGCTATTTTACTACTCAACTTGAAGTGATTCAGTGACTTTGAAAGTTCTTAGAATATTTGCCAAAACATTACCATAAAAGTCAGGGTCTTTTTAATGGAATAATTTGAGGAGTGTTGGCTGTTGGTAGTAGTTCCTCATTGATGTCCTGATAGAATTCTGCACTGAATCCATGTGGTCCTGTGCTCTTTTCAGTTAGGATATTTTCAGTTACTGCAACTATTTGTCCACTGTTGTGGATTTGCTTAAATTATTTATGTCATCTTGATTTAACTTTAGTAGGTTGTATATATAAATGAAATTATCATTTCTTTCAGATTTTTCAGATGAGTGGAATACAGATTTTTAAAAATACAGATAGATATCTTTACAGTTTTCTTAATTTCTTGAGGGTATGTTGTATTGTTTCGATTTCCATATCTGAGTTTACTAATTTGGGTCCTCTCTTTCTTTCTTTTGCTTAATTTGGCTGTTGTTTTCTTTGTTTCTATTTCATTAACCTTGTCCTTAATTTTACTTATCTCTTCCCATCTACTCTTTTTAGATGTTGTTTGTTCTTGGTTTTCCAAAGTCTTCACGTGCATTATTAATTTATTTGTATATGTTTCTAATTATTTGCTGTTGGCACGTATGCTATAATTTTTCCTCTTAGGACTGTCCCCATTTGTCCCATTAGGATTTTGTATGTTGTGGTTTTATTTTCATTCAGTTCAAAGAATTTTTTAATGTCTTTCTTGATTTCTCCTTGATCTAATTTTCATTCAGTAATGTGTTGTTTAGTTTCCATGAGTTTGTGTGCTTTTTATCATTTTTATTGTTGTGGATACCTACCTTTATTCCTTTGTGGTCAGATAGAATACAGGACATTACACGATGAAACTCTAATGAATGAGAAATAGCTTTTTAAATGTTTAAAAATTTAGCCATCAATGAAATGCAAATTAAAACAGCTTTGAGATTTCATCTTATCACTGTCAGAATGGCTAAGTTCCATAAACCTAAGGATGAGAAATGATGGTAAGGATGTGGGGAAAGGGGAACATTTATTCACTGCTGGTGTGAATTCAAACTGGTTGGTTCAGCCATTATGGAAATCAGTGTGATTCCATAACAGCTAAGAATAGCTCTCCCATGTGATCCTGTCATATTATTCTTGTGCATATACCCAACAAACTTTATATCCTACTACACAGACACCTCTTTATCCATGTTCTTTTCCACTCTATTCACAATAGCCAGGAAGTGAAAATAGCCTAGATATCCATCAATGATGAACAGATAATGAAAGTATATTGCATTTACACAATGGATTATTATTCAGCTGTTAAGAAAAACAAAATTATGAACTTTTCAGATAAATGGATAGAACTGGAAATAATCATCCTGAATAAGGCAACTCAGACCCAGAAAGACAAATGTCACATGTTCTCTTCATAAGTAGATGTTAGTTTTGAATTTTTAGGTAGGTGTGTTTTAATTTGAAAATCCTTAGAGGCCAGAAAATTAATAAGGGGCAACAGGGAGAGGAGAGAGAGAGAGAGAGAGAGAGAGAGAGAGAGAGAGAGAGAGAGAGAGAGCTCACATAATGCAATAATACTAATGGGGACTAGGGTGTAGTGGGATAGCATGGGTGTAGTGGGGGATGGGAGGGGAGGGTAGAAGAGAGAGTAAGAGGAGGGACAAGTTACACTACAGGCCTTTGAAGAAGTTGTATAAAAACCTACTATAGAAGCTTCTTTCAATATTTACATATAAAATATAAAGAATTTAAAAGTATTACTTTAAAATAGAGGTTCAGTGTCCCTAATAGACACCACAGATTGGCAAATGAAAAACCCATTGCCGGGCATGGACTCCCTTTTTGGAGTTGTTTGGATGTCACAGACCTTCAAACAATGCAGACTGTTGCCATTGAACTTGGTTACCTGACAACACTTAATACTAAGATAGCTTTGCTGAAGACACTACATACAGGAGTCGTAGAACAAACAAGAAGAAATAAAGCTGGTACTGACCTTGAAGCTTCATCTTTAATGGCTAGTTTTCAAAGTAGTGGAAGGTGCTACACATGTTGCTGGAAGAAAAAAGTAACAACGTTACTCATCTCTCAACCTGCAACCTGCCAATAACAACTGGCTTGGTAAAATATGCCTACTTGTGCAATAGTGGCAAACATGTAATGGGAGTAACTAAAGACCTTCTGGTTGGATTTAAGGCCCACATCACAAAATGAAGTCCATACCTGACACTATTATCAGGGCTAACAACCTGTGTCTAGACAGTCACAGGTCATAGGGGAAAAACACCACTATTATTGTGCAAAGTCGACATAGTATTAAACTGACTTCTAATGACTTGTTTTTATACCAATAGAGTAATGCATCTCTCAACTCTCACGAGAGAAATTCTACTTGTGCCAGATAGTGATTAACACAGAGAATCACACCTGCTCAAGGCAGAGAATAAGTGCCTGAACAGTGCTCCGCTCTAGATGTAACACCTATATCACACCGTCTCTTCCAACGGCTCAGGGATAATTGTAGAAGAGGAGGCAGAAAGGTAAGAGTCAGAGGTGGTACATGAGTGTAAGGAAATCCTGTTGTCTGGATACCACGGGGCAGTTGCACATATGAACCACAATGACTCCGAGAACATGTAAAAGATTTGCGCAAATCCAAGCCATACAAAAACCCATCGTGGATAGGGGAGGTGGTCAGGAGGCCTCAGCCCTAACTGAGGATCTATTGGCAATTGATATCTAGTGGGAGAGTTGCAGCCAGTTTTCCTTCTTAATGTGTCATCTGGGGATTTGACCAGATTACAAGGGATAGACACATTCCCATGAGCATTTTAGAAACACATGTTGAACTAAATAGGCCTTAAAAATAAGACAAATAATAATAGAGAACATGAAGTCAGCAAGAGTTGTAGTAGGATGGGGGTGGAGAGAGGGTGGGGCATACAAATATGAGGAAAATACGTTATATGAAATCCTTGTACGATAAAAATATTTTTAAAAATGTAGCTTGATGATGGATACAGTAAGTCCTTAATGTCCGCACTCTTCACCTTCCTTGAAAAAAGGCAAGATTTTTTTCTATACTCATTCAATTTTACCACACTCCTTTTTGTTAAAATATACTGGTATTCTGTTGAAGTGTCATGTTTTTCTTGTCCGATGTATGTTTGTGTGTGTGTGTGTGTGTGTGTGTGTGTGTGTACATTTCCTGACTCGGAAAATTATCAGCATTGTTCTCTCTGCCTACACTATCCCATTAATGAGCTCTGCAAATGGCTGTCATGTAACCACATGTCCACCACTTATTCCTTCCTCAAACCTCAGATATTTTCAAAAGGTCTCTACTCATTCTTCCCTCCACCCCTCTTAAATATACTTACCACAAATCTTTTTCTCTTTTTGTGTGTTTATGTGTACATGTATGGTGTGTGTGTGTGTGTGTGTGTGTGTGTGTGTGTGTGTGTATGTACGTGCATGCAGGCTCAGAGTTGATGCTGAGATTCTTCCTCTCATCTTTATTTATTGAGGCAGGGCCTCTTGCTGAACTCAGAGCTCAAGTATTTGGCTAGTTTTTCTAGCTCGTTTTCCTAGGGGATCCCTGTCTCTGCCTCCTGACTACTCAGATTACAGCCAGGCTGCCTTTAGCACACACTCAACCTTTACTTGGGTTCTAGGGGTTTAATATCAAGTTCTCATGCCTATATAGTAAGCACTTTATCCACTGAGTTTTATCCCAGTGCCAACAAGTCTCTTTGTTATGTACTGTAATCACCTTAGTATTGAGAACAAAATATTTTAAGTATTTACATTAATTTTGACATTATTACTTAAGATTAATTACTTAATAATTAATCAATATCCAAATTAAATACTATATATAACTCTAATATCTACTAAAGAATCACTATTGTAGTAGAGATTAAATAAATGTATTGGTAAATGTGTTAAATATACAAGTAATATTTTAAAAAGTATTTTATTATTTTTTCCACTTTATTATTTATTTAATAACCACATACTTAGAAGAAGCATTTCATATTCAATAACAATTTCCTGAGCTAAGATGCATCTCTTTCAAAATTGGCTGTAAATTTTTAGGTTTACAGTTGAATTATTACAGTTATACAATATTGTACTCAGTATAAACCCTATAAGACATAAATTAAATGACGTTTTAACCTTTAAAAAGATCTCCATTTCATTATTAAAATACACAGTTTATTTTATGTGTATTGCCTGCATGTATGTGAGTGCACCCGTGTCATGCAATGCTGCGGAGGTCAGAAGAGGGCTTCAGATTCCCCTGGAACTGGTTTTAAGGACAGTTCGTAGCTGCCATGTGGGTGCTGGGAATCAAACCCAAGTCCTCTGCAAGAGCAGTCAGTGCTCTTAACCACTGAGCCATACCTCTAGCCCTACAAGTAATATTTTATGAACATTGTTCAAGTAGGTAGTTCATATTACCAGTTTATTCATTGGATTTGCTTTCACCAAGTTAATTTTTCATTCCAAATTGCATTTGAGATGATGTTCACTGAAGATGAAATTAAATGCATTGATTCAATCATAAATTTGACATAAAGAATGAAATAGATAACCCTTCCCCTCATGAAATACTATTGATTCTTCTGATGACTGATAATTCCAGTTGACATCTGTGTGTATGTTTATTAGCCTGACAATTCTCACATTGAATTAGGTGCATCTTTTTGAACACTTTGCCCTACTCAGTCAAAGGTTAACCTGGCCTTTTAAAGAGAATCACTAAGACTGGTGGGGACGAATCCTACTCCTGCTGCTCCAGCTGTTGCCTATTCTGCTAACTTGAGCTTTCAAAGCAGAACAACACGTAGCTACTGAGAGGGGGGGTTGAAGAACTACTTATGAGAGTAAGCGCTTACAGGACAGTTTTGTGTGAATTGAAATATAGAAACTAAAACAAAATTTAAAAAATATTATTTCAACTGCAGTCATTTTTTTCCCTAAAATATGTGTCTGTGGTCTTACTATTCGCAGACATCACTGATCTGCCAAAATGGAAGAGATGCTGAATTCCCTTTCTATTCTCTACAAAGGGCCATTTTTCTCTGTGATATAATGGCAATTATTCCTTAGCAGTAGTGATCATAATTTAGATGATCATGCTTTAATAAGATTTCTATCCCTTGATAACATCCATTTTTGCTAATGTCCTTGGCACATGAGAATTTTAGAGTTTTCACCAAGCTCTCTTCCATCAGTGATACAGGAAGAGATTTATGTGCAAAAATTCCATTAATATTAATGAGATTAGCACTCATAAATCTGATGTTACTGCTGATAGAGTAGATTCTGGAAACACTAAAATT
>NW_008335287.1:3677172-3703324 GCF_000622305.1 Nannospalax galili | reverse complement strand
GAGCAAATCGAGTTACTTTGTCAAATATATAAATACATAAAATAGTTAAGTACTGAAATAATTAACATATAACTAATTAGTTAAAGTCATGAAAATTCTGATAATTATGATAACAAAGAATTTAACACAATTATCCTTTTCATTCTGACAACTGTGTTTTCTTTCAAGCCAACTGCTGGGAGCTCATTTTTTATAGTGAAACAGTGTAGCCTCTGCATGTCATGTAAAGGACTGGATTTGCTTCAGTGTCTTTAATGGCAAGGTATTGGTTGGTTTGCTAAATCTCCTTATGACTACAATAAATCTTATCTGAAAATTTGCCATTCCTTAGATTTTCAATTCTGAAATTTTCCTATATATAAATATTCACATAATTTTGATTTTTTCTCCTCATACAGTTCAAATTAGACCTGATAACACTTGCCATTTACCATTATTTATCATTGTCTTACATTTATTGAGCATTTATTTTTATATACAGTTAAAGAGATGTCTTACCATCTTAAAGGAGTCACAGACTAGGTGAAAAGATAGATCTGCAAAATAGCAATGTAAATATATAATGGTAACTGTGAACAATAGGAACACATAGAGCAGTAATTCCATGAATTTTTGAGGCAGACAACATAATTCTGAAGAAGATAGTAATAACTGAAAACAGAATCCCTGACTCCTCCATTCCAATTAGCTTGTTTTTGAAACAGAATCTCAGTTTTTAGATATGTGAATTGGCTTATCAGATAAAAAACTAAGTATGATAGTATTCTTTTACCTATGTTATACAATATGGCAATTAACATTTTTTTCGTGGATAAAGAGGTTGCACTGCATTAGCTACCCTTCTCATTTCTGTGACCAAATATCTGCCAAGAAAAAGTTAGTGGAGGGAGGGTATAGTTTGGTCATATTTCCATCATAGGAAGTGGTGGCCACAGGAACTTGAGGTATCTTATCACCTTGTATCTGCAGTCAGGAAGCAGAAGGAGATCCATTCTGATGCTGAGCTGGTTTTCTAGATTTATCCAGTCAAGGACCCTAGCCCATGGAATATGTAACCTTTATTTATGGTAGATCTTCCTACCTTAATTAACCTAATTTAGACACTTAAGCACAGACATGCCCAGAGGTTTTTTTCAAAGGTGATTGTAAATCTTATATTAACAATCAGATTAACTGCCACAACTTCTCCCCCTTCAACTTGTCATTCAAACAATATCACTTTTATGTTATAACGTTCCACTCCCTATACCCAAAGGATGATGGCCATCTCCTGATGCAAAATGCATTCAATCTTACTTCTAAAGTTTCCAGAATGTTGAACAGTGGAAGCAGTGCTTTAAGGTCCCAACTCCAAGTTTCATCTGAGACTCAGGGAAATCTATTAACTGTGAGTGCTTATAAAAAGTAAAATGCTGCACAGTTCAAAAATTCCATGGTAAATCATAAATATCTCCATTCCCAAAATGGATAATGGAGACGAGGTAAGAAATAGTCAGTCTGAAGCAAGAACGAAGCCTAACAAGGCAAAAACAAAATTGTATATCTCTGTCTGCCACTGCGGCTCATGGCTCATGACGGAATCATTTGTTATTCTAAAGGCTTGCAGCCCCGCTCCTCTTTCTGTGCTACCTTTTGCAACCAGGAACTCTTTCTTGGGCTTGTTCCACTTCCACCATGCCTGCATCTTTCCTCAGTAGATCTCCATGACTGATATCTCCAACATCTTGATATCTTCATTTCAATTTAGGCTTCACCACTGCTTCTCACAGTGGCCTCTCAAAGCCTCCTTACAGATACTGAGCCTTACCATATACTGCCTGGCTTCAACAGCTCGCTTGACCTATAATACAAGAGTCTATGATCTTCTCAATCCTTTGTCTTCCATGCCTGAAAAATCATTACCAAGTGAACAAATTTAGCTAAGCTCTGCTGTCAGCTCAGGTGGGAGGCTGGCCTCCCTGGGCAATAGTAAAATCAGATTCTCTGTGCTTCTCTGGGCAGTTGATTTTGAGGAACAGGGGACCCCTTCAGTGGCGCTCTCACTCAAGTTCTCTCTTCTCTAATGAATGCATTTTCAAAAGATACAGGCTTCCATGGGTAGAATTTTGCCCCAGCAAACTTTTCTTGTAGTGCCTGTCAGTGCACAGTGCTGGGTTTCTCTCTAATGACATCAATGGCTTTGACAATTACAACTATTTTCAAGTCTGCTTTGTCTGTAAGATTAAATTTTTTCCTCACTAAACTGCACATTTTTTTCATGTCTTTCTGTTCCACTTTTCTGATTGTAGACCTGGATGAGAACAGTAAGCAGCAGCCGTACCACAGCCTGAATGTATCCTGTTTTGAAATTTCCCCCACCAAACTGATCAATGCATTATTGCTGTATTCAGACTCACTCAAGTTCTCAGGATGTTTAGATAATACAAGCAGGGTCTTTAACACAATATAAGAAGAATGGCCTAGCACAATCTCTGATAGAGTCCTTGTTTCCCACCTCCCAATCATCATTCTGGTTTTCTGTTGACTGCATTCTTCTCAACACTCTGGTCTTGCACCCTTCCCACAGAATGGCCTGTTAAGCTCTGCTTGCAATATTCTAGGGTTTCTCTAATCAAAGTTCAATTCTTCCACATTTCTCCTACAAACCAGTTTCAAAGATTTAATAACCACACGGTCAATTTTATCAGAAAAGTGCTCCACTTCTCAATAACAGTTATGGATTAGTTACTTTTCTTATTTTTATGAGCAAATACACAGTAAGAAGCCATCATTGGGAGGATTTATTTTGGCTCACAGTTCAAAGAGACACAGTCCATCACAGTGAAGAAGGCATGGAGGCAGGAACTGGAGCCAGCTGTTCAAATTCTATCCACAATCAGAAAGCAGAAAGAGATGAACAGTGTGCTCAGGCTGGCTCTCTCTATTCTTTCATATTTAATGCCTACATTTAGAAGATGCCACCCACATTTAGGGTAGGTCTTTCTACCTCAATTAACCTAATCCATGCACTACTTCACAGATAAGCCCGAAAGTTTATTTTCATGATGATTCTAAATCCCATTGGATTGACAAGATTGACCATCACATGCATGGAAAAAGAGAGCAATTTATTGGGTTTGATTATTAGAACATAGAAGGCTAAAAGATGGATTTGATCAGACCACAAGGTACTTTAGTGTTCAAAATGGAGTATCTTGTTTCTAATCCCCAGCTGTGTCTCTCACACTACCTTTCTGTTAGTCTTCTGAAAAATACATCTGCAGGTCTCACTGCAAGGCTTACTTGGCTTTGACATTTCATGCCCAGCTAGTACTTTTCAGCCTGTCATGCTCTTCTTTTACCCTATGCTTTATACACCAGACAAACTAAGTCTCTTGCAAGTTACCTGAGCCTGAAGTCTTTTTCATGTGGCTACAATGATAGCTGCTTTCCTAAGCTCAGTTCATTATTTTCTCTGTGACTGTTCATTTTGCCTCCAAATGCCAGCTCAAAGGCCACTGCGTTCATTCCTTTTTGCTGATATAACAAATTATCATACATTTTATGCCATATAATAAGAAAAAACACAATTATAGAAGTCAAATCTCAAACAAGTCAGGCCAATGCAAAGATGTGTGCACCTGATGATACTCTGAGTTCTATGAGGCAATATTTCCACTGTTTTTCTCTTGGAGCCACCTAATACTCTTTGGATCATAGTCACTTCCAAGATCCTCAGGATACTCCATGTTAGCCATCCCAGTGCCTCCAAATGACAAGTATTAATATAATCATCAATTTCTTTACTTGTGGGTAGAAAAGGTAATCTCTCAGCTATTTTTTTTTTCTTTTTGAGACAGAGTCTCCCTGTAGTTGCAGCTGACCTGGAACTCACTATGTAGACCAGGCTGGCCTCAATCTCTGCCTCCCAAGTTCTGGGATTAAAGACCTGAACCATTATGCCCAGGTACCTTAATCAGCAAATTCTTTAATTACAGGAAGAAAAAGTAACCTTTACTTGAGGGTAGAAAGAGTAATCTCAGCTATCCTTTAAAAGAATAAAATCAGGGGCTGGAGAGATTGTTCAGCGGTTAAGAACACTGGTTTTTCTTGCAGAAGACCCAGGTTTGAATCCCAGCACCCACATGGCAGCTGAAAACTGTCTGTAACTCCAGTCCTAGGGGACCAACAGCCTCTTCTGTCCTCTGCAGGCATTGCATGACACTGGTGCAGTTAGCTACATGCAGGCAATACATGTATACACATAAAATAAAAATAATAAATAAGAAAGTTAGAAAAAAATCAACCTTATATGAAATTAACCTTAACAATAGAACCAGACTGGAGGGCAGGCATAGTATGGCATGATCTGCCATATCCATAGGAATACAAAGACCTTCAGGAGTCCATGCATGTGGTTAGACTATATTCAACCGATTGTCTTAAAACATCTCTGCTAGAGCCATTAATTCCTTCAATTTTTCAAAATAACCAAAGGAAAATAATAGGGAACTCTGCTAATAAAACAAAAGAGAAAGCCACATGATCCAAATGAAGAATCTTTTAATTTACTTTCCAGATTACAGTAATTGCACTTATCAGAATCCATTTGGAATTATAAATCTTCACATCTTGACCTCAGCTATACTTTCCTCTCTTAGTTCACTTTAGAACATTTAAATGCAAAAAATTCAGAATCTTATATATCAGATATAGTGACTTAATGAAGAATAACCTGATAAGTAATTTCAAGAATACATTAAGGTGTTTCACTAACACCTAACCACAGATGAATTTATAGGCCTAAATGATATTACTTATATATATATCAGTTGACAGAGGATATTTTACACTTTTCTTAACCTCTTTTAAGGGAATGAATATAAATCAGAACCAGAAATTAAGAAGACTGTCCTTTATTTTTATCTTGTTAAAAACTGAAATGAGTCATGTGATATTGTCTGTGAGAGATTCATAGTATATTATACTCTTCTTTATTTGTGATAATAGAAAATGAAAGGCGTAAGTTTTCACTATCACCAGTCATTATCCACTACATATCTTATGCCAGATAAAGTATATGCCAATATAAACACTGACAGAACATTCATTACAGAAGCAGACTTAGATATATTTAGCATGTTATGCATACAAAAATATCTACTGCATTAATGACTTAACTATGATTATACCATGGAATCTATAATTTCTTAAATGTCTAAATATGAAAATACTTTACTAAAGATTATTCTGTTTATTTGCAGAACTGAAATTTTTTCAAAGAATGACAAAAAAAAGAAGAGCATTTGTTCACCTGTCTGAAGTTCTTAAAATGAGGAATTACTACAAATTATTGATGCTTAGATATAAGATATGGATCTAGTTTCTGATCATTTGCCTGAGGAAAGGGTTGCGGGTTGAAAACATGGCTACAGATATCACTAAAAGTTATAGAAATAACCATGTCTCTGTCAGGGGAGGGTGAGATGGGATCATGAAAAATACTAATCAAATATAATATGTAAAATCCTGACCAGATATCTAAAGCCCAGTGGAAATAACCAAAACAGTATACTATTTCTACATTTTCCCCTCCTCCAAAAAAAAAAATACATTCTTGGGCACTTATTGATTTCATTATATCTAAAGACTTTTTTTTCAGTTCATAATACAGTTCTTAGATGTGGATATTGTAGTTTAGAGAATGTATTACATATTTTTAAAAAATTTGATGCAGGGTCCTACATTGTAATCTACACTGGCTGGTCATCCCTTTATCTTTACAACCTCCCGCTGTCGGAATTCCATGCTCATACCATCATGTTCAACTACTTACAGAATTTATCAAGTGTTTATAAACACAATAGTAGGAGACAATATCATACCGAGCAAAGTGTATTCAGTGCTTGGCAATGTGTCAAACATGGGTTCTAATAGATGATTTGACACTTCCCATCTTCCTTCTGCTCACTTCTGCAAATACAAGATACTATAATTCCCTACAAATTTACCAAAATGTCATTGTTCATGAAGATCCATTATAATATGATCACTTATTCTTTGACTCAGATTTTATATATATGTAATGGCAGCATCACAGGTCTGGTTATGTTTTTCTATTTAAAGCAATAAAGTTAGAAAAAACAGCCAAAACCAATTTAATGGGGTGGGGAGAACTAGTATTGTTCTACACAATCTCTAACAAAGTAAGAAGCCATATCATAGAACAATCAAACTCATCAAGAAACTCCTTAGTTTCCCATGGATGAATTTCTCCTTGTGTCACCCTCCCACACACGACCTCCTTAGATTTGAACTTACCCATAGCCTGGGATCAGTACCATTTGGCCATGCAGCTGTTATGCTAAATCTACATCCTACTGGTATTGCCATGTGAAACAAATGTGCTTGTTTTAAATGTCTCATGTGAATTATGGTCTATACTTTATATACACCTATGGGTTGGGTGATCCCCCATTCTGGGATGGATAGCCTTTACTTGTAGTATGTCAGATAGGCAATAACTCACTTTAAAATACTTTTGTTCCTGAAAACAATCTTGCTTTGCATACCTCCTTTTATTTCTAATATTGAGGAATCTAATGTCATTTTGATTTAGTGATCTTCTCTATATATAAGCTTTAAAAATATTTTCTTTATTCCTTTTTTCTGGATTTCAAGGTGATTGACTTTATGTGTGTGTGTGTGTGTGTGTTTTTTTTGAGAGAGAGAAAGAGAGAGAGAAACGGTCTGTATGTGTGTGTGCTGTTTCATTTATTGTACCAAGTACTTTGGAAATATTTCAATTTAAAAACTAAAAACTAGATTTATTCCTGAACAAAGGTTTTTTTTCTAATATTTCTTTAATAATAGGAAGACTCTAGGGCTCTCTCTGTCTCTCATTATTTTTGGTATGAAGCAGCTATGATTCAGATATATGACCTTCTAGATTGATTTTAAGTTCATTTTATGTTTACATTTTTCTAGTTTTTAACCTTTTATTGAAATTTTGTGAATTTCATACATTTTGACCATATTCAGATGTCTTCAAAATCCCTTCTTTTCCCAGTCAGTTCCATTTTTCTGAGATATTTCTGGAGTTTCCTTCTATTGTTTTTTGATCAGACTTCCACAGTCTGTTTTCTTATTACATTATTGCAATATTTTTATTACTATGACAATATTAAATTTTTATTTCTGAATTAGTTCCAGTTATTGCAATATATTTTCTAGTTTTTCAGAATCAATCTTAAAAGTTTTGATATTTCTATTCACTACTTTTCCAGTTGCTGTGATAAAATGCCCAACAGAGGCAGCTTACTGGTTGTTTGGCTCGCAGTTCCAGGATACTTTCCTCAAGGAGGCAATGCTACCGTGAGTGACAAGCTAGTCACACAGCATCTGTAGTCAGGATGTAGAGTGATGAATGCCGGTGTTCAGCTCACTTTCTCCTTTTAATTTTTAATAGTCTAGGATTCCAGGCCAGGCAATGACACAATCCACATATAAGGTGAGTCTTCCCACTTCAATTAACCTAGAAAACCATTCACAGACATTTCCACAGGTTTGCCTCTTAAGTGACTCTAGATTTTATCAAGTTGACAATTGAGATTAACCATCACAACATTTTTTCTATTTTCTGATTGGTTAGATACTTTCCTCAAATGTCTATCAGTCTTTGGGACAAATATGTGTATTGGGAAACTCAGTGTGTATGTGTGTGTGTGTCTTGAAAACAAAACTCCTTACTGTGAGATGCCTAGCAATCAGCATCAGTATGTCTTTCCTCTTTATTTCTCAGAACTCTTGTGATGAATCGCCCAGCATGAATCTTACTCTCTACCTTTTCTGAATGAGTACAGGGGGAAAAGCCAGGCAGATGTGCACACATCCTCCATAGGACCCATTTCCCCTAATCTTCCTAGTAGTATTTGATACAGAACTTCCGAGGACATATCCAGTGTCACCTAGGTGGAGGGAGGTCTCTGAAGTACCATGAGTCAAGAGTATCTAGGGGTTTGCATTCCTCTATAAAAATTATTCCCCAAAGTCACCTTCAGCTCCTTGCCTCCAGTGCTTGAGAAATTTGTGTGTTTCTACTTGACATTTTGTTCTCCAGGCTTGGGTATCAACGCTTACTGTGTCCAACCCAGTTTTCCCCTTGCTACTCACTTTTAATTTTGCATAGCTTTATTTTTGACACCTGTCTAGTTCTCTTTAATATTGTCGACATTTATTTCTTTTTGGTCACATGTTTAGATTCTTTGGTTTTCCCCCAATTGTAGTGTGGTTCTAGAAGAAAGCATATTACCAATCTTCATTTTTACCTGGCATCCCTTTGGCTTTTCAAACCATGCAAATTTATTCCTTTGATAAAAATAAGCATAAATGAAAAATGTCATTCCTCAAATGTTGATTTTAGAGTAGCAAATACTAAACTATTGTGATAAAAATGCAATTTTACAATTTAAGAATTATATTTTTTCCACTGGGTTTCATGGATTCATTCTTCTGGTGTTATTGCTTCACAGGGTAAAACCTCATTACTTTCCTTAAATACCAGTCAGCATCAAACACAAGTGTCCAAATTTTATTCTCAATCCATAAATCTTTAAAAAAATAACTTTCTTGGGGTTGGAGACAAGTTAATAACACTGGCTGTTCTTGCATAAGACCCACGTTTAAATCCCAGCAGCCACATGGAAGTTAACATTCATACGTTAACTCCAGTTCCAGGGGATCTGACAACCTCTTCTGTCCTCTACAGGCATTGCACTTATACACATGCAGACATAACACTCATACACATAAAATAAAATTAAATAAAATTAAAAAATTTAAAAACTTTGTTAGTCCATGTTTGAACATAGTTCTTCACACTTAATAGAATTCATCGTGTTTCCATTTGTTTATTAGAATTAATTATTCTTTTATCTACCTCTGTCAAACACTCATGCATCATAAGTTCATGAATATTTACTTTCAAAGTGTTTAAAGGATCACTTTTTCTCAAAATTATTTTTAAAAATTATTTGTAGAACACTGCTTTCATGATTACGGATTGTCCAGATCGTGTAAGAAAAGAAAACTTATTGTGTAATAGACATACTAATATTTCTTGAAGCACTAACTTTGTCTTTTTTATCTTTAAACAGTCCTTTTGTAGTGGATTAAATGGTGTCCACAATAGATATGTCCATGTTCTGTATCATGGGGGCCTATGGATAAGTGCTTGAGATGAGATTTCCCTGTATTAGCCTTGTGGGCCCTAAATGCAATGACAACATCCTTATAAAATAAAGACAAAAGGCAACTGGAGACAGGCAGAAGATATAGACACATGGCAGAGAAGGCTGGTGACCCAGAGCCAGTGGCTGGAGTCACTGTGAACTATGGTGCCAACTCAAGTTTCACCAGAAGCCACCAGAAGCCAGTGGAGGTGAGAAGGAATTCTCCCCAGAGAATTAGGAAAGAAGCACCTCTGCCTTAATAAGAAGCTGCGTCAACAGTCGAATTTCAGAGGATACATTTCTGTTAAGCTACTAAGATTGTGGTAATTTGATATGGTAGGTCTAAGAAAAGGTTCACATCCCTATGTGCCTATTTAAGTAAGCAAATGGAAGATTGTCACACCTTCTGTTCCCCTGCTTGTCTTAAAGTCAGAGTTCCAAGGAGAGTGGAGAGTGGAGCCAAGATGAAGCGACAGGGGACTTGGGACCCCTCCCGCGGTAGTCTGACTGGTGTGCTTACTCAGGGAACTTTTCTTTTTATTGATTTTAAAAAATATTTTATTTATTTTTACTATTTTATGTGTATGAATATATTGCCTGCGTGTGTGTAAGTGCACCTGTGTCATGCAATGCCCGTGGAGGTCAGACGAGGTTTTGGACCCCTGGAACTGAAGTTATCGTTGGTTGTTAACCACCATGTGGGTGCTGAGAACCAAACTTGGATCCTCTGAAAGAGCAGTCAGTGCTCTTAACCTCTGAGCCATCTCTCTAGCCTCTGAGAGCAGTTTTCTGAGTGATTCAGAAAATTTGAACTTCTAGAAATGG
The DNA here is from genome assembly GCF_000622305.1 of Nannospalax galili. NCBI lineage: Eukaryota > Metazoa > Chordata > Mammalia > Rodentia > Spalacidae > Nannospalax > Nannospalax galili. The sequence goes on along the minus strand of NW_008335287.1, from coordinate 3,693,290 downwards.
TGGCTTTGGCTGAAGATAGTGGGGGTCTAATGTTTCTGTGATAATACCATGTTGTTAACTTTATTCCATGTAAGACCTGTCCTCTGCTGCTTAATTAAGCTGCATTTCCATGAGTCTATCAAACGTGCATTCTGTCATCAGTGCATGGTTCTTCATGCTTCAATTCAAGCCACTTAATTATTATTTTAAGCATTATTTAGATATGATTGACAAATATAAGTTGTGTGTGTAGGATATACAGGAGGCAAGTTACGACTTTTTAGAAATCTGCTTAGACTGTGAAGGATTATCACGATCAAGTTGATTAATATATCTCTCACATTACAGTTACCTTCGCTTGTGATGCAATCACAAGCAAAGTTTGAGGTCAACTCTTAACAAAAACTAAATCCATAATATTATGAATCGAGCCAACATAGTTCTATGCAAAACTGAAAATTTTCTATCACTAGTCAGTTAAAGAAATCACCATGACATTACTTATTTGTAAATTTTGGTTTTATAAAGGAAGACACCATAATGCTTTATGTTTTGTGGCCTACTCTTCAGTATTTGCTAAGCACATCTGACAATCAGCTAGCTAGATAAATATATTGCCCTCATATTTTCACTCAACAAAAAATATCTTCTATGATACTTAGTGTGCCAATAAACACCATGCAGTATAGTAGTGCATTTTTACAATTTATCTCTTCTTTCTATATGGTCACAGGTCATTTAAAATACAGTGAGCATTTCCATTATTCAGGCTTAAAAATACATCCCAGTAGATCCTTTTTGCTTTTTTCTATAATGACAGGAAGTCCACAATTTCATACATATTTTCTACCATTGTGAAATAATAAATATTTAAACAGATTGTCTAGAACAATTTGTACAATGAATTGCTATTAAACATCTGTATGCTACACTTCATGCTCAGTCCTGGCAATCTATTTTAAAAGATACTTTTCCTTTCAATTTTATTATTGAATTTAATTTATATTCCAATTCTTGCATCTAAAAAAACACAACTTACATGAATCAGTTTTAAATAGGATGAAATGCTTTTTACTTTCCAAAAAGCTTAGAAAGCAATAAGCTTAGAAAGCAAAGGAAATAGATTGGGCTCAGATATAAAACCCTGAGATGCACATGTGCATTTATTACTGAGTCAAGATAAATAACAATGCTTTTTAATTTCTAGTAAATGCCAATACATATGTCAGAACATGATAATATGAAGATAAAAGATATGGTATGGGATATTAGTTGGCTCAGTGGACAAATTGCTTGCCATTAGTGTGAGGCCTAGAATTTGGGCCCACAGAACCCACTCAAAGTCAGGTACAGTAGTGGTAGAACAGATCTGTAATCCCAGCATGCCTATGGTGAGAGGAGATGAAGAGATAAAAAGAATCCCTAAAAGCTTATGGGACAGTTGGGCTGTTAATATAGCAATGCCCAGAAAAAGTCTGCCTCAAACAAGGTGGAATAGTCCTCTGACCTCTACCCATATTCATACACACACACGAACATTTACACACACACTACACACACACACACACACACACACACACACACATCATATACAATAACACACATGAAGTACAGGGATAAAAATGCCTTTTTTTTTCTAGATCATGCTAATGTTGGTGTTATAATCCAGACTTGTCCATATTATGGTTAGTTTGTTCAAACCACTTCTTACAACAGACTGTCAGTATCTTGAAATATTGTAAAAACTGGATGAATTGATGAGTATTCACTCCTTACACATTAAATTAACTATTAAATAAAATTATAAAAGAATGTGTGATGGAGATGTAGGGAAAAAGTCTACAGTGCAAGTTCATCAGTTACTTAATTGTGATGCCCACATCCTTGGTTCCAGGTTCTGCTCTATAGCTGAGGCTTAAGTTTCAGGATCTGTTCTTTCTTGTCAAGTGTTGGTTCCTTCCCTCAAGGCAAACAACATCACTGCCACCAAAAAAAAAAACCAAAAACATGCATCTCCTAAAGACAGGGACAGGCACACATCCCTCTCATAGTTTTCAAGTTCAAGGAAAAACACTCACTTCAGGGACAGTAGAAAGACTCCAGGCCTTGTCTCTCAAGTTCAAAATGCAGAGGCGTGTTCTACCCTGATCCAGTGTGCTCCAGTGACTTAAGGTCAGATTATGCCTTAATAATGGAATCTTCTCTGGCTGGCATTTGCTCCATTTCATTACAAAATTTCCATTTACTTTGAACTTTCAAATAAACTAATTTGTCTCAAATCTTTGGAAATAAGTGGTTATTAGAAGAAAACACAAATAATACACAGCAGTATCTGAACACTGGTCAATCAGGCAGCAAACAAACACTTGGAGGGATGGTAATCCCTGGCATGCTGGCATATTATTTCATCATTTCTCCCACATACAGAGGAGACACAGATGCAGTGGGCAGTACTAGAGTTTGTGATATCTCTTGTATTTGAAAGATGTGATGATCATAGAAATTGCAAGGACATGGTGTTGACTTTTTGTGGGGAAAAAGGGTAAATATTGACCCTTTCAGATCATGTGCTCAGATCAGTGGATTCATAACTTGGAGCCAAAACGAATTTCAGAGCCCTTCACTGGAGCATTTAAAATGATGTCCCCCATCCCTCATTAAACATGTAGCCAGAGTACAGGCTTATGGAAAATATGGACAGGATCTGGTTATCTAAGTGGAGCTGCAAACATCAAGTAGAAAGCCTAAAATTGTTTTTAATACAACTCACTATCAAAGCTACAAAGCAGGAGTGTTTAACCTGTGGTAGTTTATCTCAGTTCTCAACTTGACTGGATTTAGAATCAACCAAGATGCACAACTCTGGCCATGTCTGTGAGGACATTTCCAGAGAGGTTTAACTGAGGAGGAAAGACCTCCCCTGAAACTGAACTGTAACTTCCTGTGAGGTAGGATCCAAAACAGACTAAAAACAGAAAAAGGACAAAGGAAACAATCAGAATTCACCTCTCCTTGCTTGTTGACTGTGAACCTAATCATGAACTGTGCTTGCCCCCAGGATTCCCCCAGCACCACGGACTGTATGTACCTTGAGATAATGAGTGGAAATAAACCCTTCCTTCTTAGTAGGTATTCGTCACAGCAACAAGAATAGTAGCTACTACAATAGCATCCAGATGGATTAATGACATATTCCAAAACCAAAATTGATCATGATAGATAACAGTGGAATATAACAACCTTACTCAAACAGCAACAATAATCATATTAACCATGATTGATATCACATCATTTTATACTATAAAATTAGGTTGTACAAACTTCCTGGGGATTGGAGTGGGTAATAGTATCCTTTCCCAAAAGACAATATGTATGCCGTACCCCTGATACTTGTGAATGTGACCATATTTAGAAAACAGGTCTCTAGTGATGCAGTTAACATAAGGATTGAAAAAGAATCAGAGTGGGGTAGGGTGGTTCCTAAATTGAATGATAATGAGCTTGAAGAGAGGCAGGACATACAGAAACACAGGAAAAGAGCCATGTGAAAGAAGAGGCAGAAATTAGTTATGCTGACAAAAGTCAAAGGGCAAGAAGAAGCTAGAGGAGGCAACGAAGGGGTCTTCTCTAAAGTCTTCTGAAGTGGGGCTCTGCTGACATCTCTGCTTGGACGCTGACCTCCAGCACAGTGAGAGACTATCTTTTTGTTGTTCTAAACAAATGTAAAATTGAGGTGCTTTCAACTTCATTAATATCACAGGTGGCTTTTGTGAATGTTCTTAAGAAACATAATTACCAGTGCAAATGTTGTGGAGGCCTGAGCCTGATAAAGTGTGGAAATGGAAGCCTGGCATGTGTTTTAGGGCATAATTGCCACTTGGAAGGAAAAATCAGATTTTCATACTTTTAGTGACAATTGGACTCCTGTGTGTTTACATAAATGTTAAATTTAGTTTTGGAGCTTAGTTTTCATGCTGTTGCCATGGACTAGATATCTAGAGGGAAAAGAATCAATCATCACCTATAAGCCAGAATTTCTATATCAGAGACTGCATATCAAATCAGGGACTTCAGATAGGAAGGTCTATTTTTGCTCTTAAATAATCTTATTACAATTTCAACATAAATTTTATGAATAAAGACAGTTTTATCATGAAAGCAAGTTCATCAATAAGAGTGAATATTTAAAGGTTATTAATTTTGCTTAATTAGCTCAACAGAGACTCATTAGCAAGCTTTCTCTATTTCAATTTTCTAGATTCTATTCATCCCTTTTCATTTGCAGTGAAATAGAAGTGATTCAAAAACACCAATTTTGTTAGTACTGGCAAAATCGTATACAGATTTGGTTCAGGTGAATTATACTCTATGTCACTGACCTCATGACATATTTTACATATTTACTAATAATAATCAATTTAAAGAGTAAGGGTTGAGATAAGAAATTTGCTTCTAATAATTAAAATTTATTGAAGATCATCAAAATTTCATTGATTTTTAAATTATCAATGCAGTAAAAAAGGTTTGTATCTAAATACAAAATCCGGACAAGGTTAAGTAAAATGAAGCTATCTCAGCTGGGAACCCAGGGTATGGAACACACACAAATATGCATAATTCACTCAACTGCATTAAAATTTTGCTGTCCATTTCTTCTATAAGAGACATGGGTGCCCACAAACTAGAGCTTCTTTTCCTGTGCTAAGTCATGAAAGAGTTGTCTGTCTCCAGAGTGCACATGTGACGCTTTTATTTGGAGCATTTTGGATGTAGGCTTGTAAATGTATTTAAAGAATTAGTTATGATCATCAACATTTCTGCTTCTTTAAGTAAAATCTTACAAGACTGATTATTTGATACAACACAGTAGTAGTGAGTTGCCATACCTGGCTATTGAAAATCTAAACATAGGTAGTAAGATTTGAAATGGTCAAATTAATTATGTATGGAAATACATACTGCAATATAAAATTAAAGTGACAAAATTAAAATTATTTACCATCTATCTAACATTATACTGATTTCATGTTGAAATTCTGAGTTTGACTATATTCAGTTAAAATATGGTTTTAATTTCATTCTGTGATTTTTTTTGTTTTTCATAAAATGCGATCTAGAAAATAATTCTACAAATATACTTACATCTGCAGTTCATATATAGATCACGCAATTTTCCCAGTGCACTGTATTATCAGTTTGATGTTTTTACTTTTTTCTTTCTTTATTTTCTGATTGTTGTTTTTGAAACAGTCTCACTGTGCAGCATCAGCTGGTCTGAAACTTGCTGTATACACCATCCCACGCTGGCCTTGATCTCACAGAGATCTGCGTGTCCTTGCCTCCCTGGCGCTGGGATTAAAGACCTGCACCACTGCACCAGCCCTTATTTAGTTATTAAATCTTAGATAAAATGAAGATTGAATTAAACTCAGTTATGAAACCATATCTACTGAGTGCCTAGTCATATGAGGCTTCATCTTAGTTCTCTTTTTATGATTAATCCTCATTATATCTTTGGAAAATTCTGTCATGGACCATTTTGTTGTTGTTGCTGTTAAGATTTCTAAGGTTTAAAATCGTTGTCCTATTCAAGGATAAGCATTTTACAGCCTCTTGTTCTCTGCACATTGGTCAATTGTGGGTTTTTGTGTTAATCACCATCTCTTGCATAAGAAAATGTCTCTGGTGAGAGTTGAGAGAAGCATTCATCCTCTGTGTAGTGGTTGCATTGAAGATGTGTCACTGAGGGTTAAGCATCTCACAGACACTTATTCTCTGCATTTGACAAGTTCTGGAACTCTGTAATAGTCTCTATCTGTTGCAAAAAGAAGCTTCTTTGATGAGGGGTGAAAGGTACACTTTGTAAATATGAGGATTCACATTTAGAATAAAGTAAGAATTTACTCTGGTCTAAGGATGTGGCAAAAGTAGATTTTCCTTTATATAGGGATGGGACTCTTTGTGGGCCCAGTGAAAGGACCCACACTTAAGGATTTTTAGAGACACAAATCAGACTCTCTATGTCATATTATATACATGAGAGTAGATTAAATTGGGTGGGAAACAGTCGGCTGAGGTGTGGATAAGGGAGGGGAATCTCAATTCCATCACACCATTGAATGGAAATCACAAAAATTCAAGGAAAAACGTAAAGATTTCTGAAGTTTAGACTGGTTCGTTGCCTTACTTTATATATAAGGCTTATTAAAATCAAAAGGAGCTGGAGAAATGACTCAGTCATTAAGAGCACTGGCTGCTCTTGCAGAGGATCCAGGACCTATTGCAGAGGCTAACAACATCCATAAATCCCTTATGGGGTATCTGATGCCCTCTCTGGATTCCAAGGGCATTGCACATAATGGGTGCACTGACATACAAGTAATCAAAAGTCATACACATGAGAAAAAAATAATTTTTTTAAAAGCTAAACTCAGAAGACAGAGCATTTATCTGCTGCTTAAGAGTTTTTCGATTGAAAAATTAATCTCTAGTGGAAAATGCTAGAGACTGCTTGTCATTTCAAGTTGCTACTTTTCTCACCATCATCCCAGAAGCCTTGACTTCAGATGAGTCCTGCGGGTCTCAGCCTACAGTGCTTAAGCACAGGGATGCAGTCCAGACAGAATTTTCCTCCAAAGTTGATGCCTGTCCTAGTTTGTTTTCTGCTGCTAAGATAAAACACTGACCAAAACCAACCTGGGGACGAAGATTGATTTCAGCTTAGAATTCCTTGGTCACTGAAGGAAACTCAGGGCACAGTAAACCAGAGGAAGGACTTGAAGCAGAGACAATGGAGGAATGCTGTGTGCTAGCGTGTTTTCCCTGCCTTGCTCAGTTACCTTCCTTATATAGCTTAGGCCCACCTAACCTGGTGTGTAGTGCCACACACAGTTGACTGGTCTCCTCTGCATCAATTACAAATTAAGAAAATGCCTTACAGACATAACCACAGGCCAGTCTTATGGAAGCGATTTCTCAACTGAGGTTCCTTTTTCCCAGGTGTCTGGTTTGGGTAGAGCTAAGAAGAACTAACTACCACAATTTCCTTTACATCCTCTCTCCCTAAGCTTTTTCTCTTGAAACCTGAATTTGAAGTGTGGAAAGTAACCATTTTGGACAATAGTGCAGGATTAAAACCACTGAGAAGAGAATAATAACATAGAGCAACCTGAGTTTCCAGAAATTTCACAGAGAAGATTCAGTAGAAACCCAGCCAAATGTCTTACTTCAGATTTTCACATGTGAAAAACATTAAAAAAGAAAATATTGTTAAATCATGAATATCTTTAGTCCTTAGCTATTTTGAAGTAATCTCAATTCCATTTGATGCCAATGTCTATTAAATAGACTTTCAGATGAAATAAAAATGCTCCTGAAATAGGTTTCAAATTTAGGGAAAGCAAAAGACCTTAAGAATAATGACAACTTAGAGCAAGAAACCAAAATATTTCAACCAAGGGACTTGTGGAGATTTGTGGTCATGCTAAGAATCACAATGAGTCAAAAGGATAAAAAAGGTATAAAGAACTCATGAAAATATAAATGACAAGCAAGAAGATTCAGTTTGACACAGCTCCCTTAGGGATGCAAGTGAAATCCTTTTTCTTGCATCCCAGGGATGCTTAATGCTTGTGTTTTAAGAAGTGTCACGTGAGGCTGAGTTCTCTTCTCTGTCCCACCTAGAGCTGGCATAAATATCTTTGTACATAGTGGATATAGACCCTAAGTACAACATGATCAGTACTTCATATTTTATTATCTTAAAGTCATCAGAATGAGAAAATAGGAAGATCAAAGTTCCTGTACCAGGTCTGTCTCAATCATGAGGTCAAGGACAATGGGAAAGACATGAGAGAGAATTCTTTTATTATTCAGCATAGCTGTGGGAAAGCATAGAGCTAAGAACAGCACAAAAATGCTAACAGTGGCAACGCCCACAAATGCCACGTGGACAGCTAGAACCAAATGGTGAAGCTACTTATTTTATTTTGTTATATCCTCAAGGCTTGATTTTCATTTTCCTGCCTTCAGACTGTCATTTTGTCTGAGAAGATTTTCATTACATTTTCAGCTGACAAGCAAGTGATAGTTTTCAAACCCAAAATTAGTTCTGTAATAGGAATCTTTGCTCAAGGCTCTGCCTGCATTTCTGTGGTAGAGCAGTGTCAAGGAAAAGTTCTGCCAGAGGGAATTCTCAGAGGTAGGGTCTAACTCTAGATTAAGAACTCTCACCTGGTTCTTCCTGTCTACCTAACCCCTTCCCTTCAGCCGTACTGCATTTATGTAAGCAGACTTGCCTTCCTGTAATTCTGACTGAGAAAATTCAGGGAGCATGTAAACTGACCATTATGGACAGTGTCAGCTGCTGTTGCTTTGTTGAAGTACAAATTGGTATTAAGACCAAATGGCTAAATCTTAAGTAGGCTTTCCAACTCTATTTAATGCATAACATTTTTAAGTTACTACAGCCCTGAGTGATGAGCTAAAATTGTTTCCCTAATTTTTACCAAGTGCACCAGCTGCATTATTTTCTTTGATTTATATATACTGTGCACTAAAACAAAACTTTCTCTTTAAAAAAATCATTGAAAATAAAAATCAAATAAAATAAATCTTACTTGGATTATTTTTCTCCGTGAAATAATGCTAGCATATTTAGGAAGTGGAAATTTGGCTTTAAAAGGATAGGTTAAAACAAAACCTAAGTATGATATGAATCTTTAGAGAAAACTGGGTTAAAGTTTTAAAACTAAGCAACAGTCCAAATAAACACAATAATTTAGAAGGCATCCTGTCTGTCTGCTCTCAATTATCTTAATTTTGAAGATACAGCCTGCTGGAAAAAAAAATCCATTCTGCTTAAGGAGTAAAAATTATTGTCAAATTTCAGCATTCCTGAGATACAGCTAAACTTCACGGAGAACCTATAAATATTTCTCAGATGATTCTGAATATATGAAGTGACTCTAAGTTAATGAAAATTGAATGGGGGCTGGAGTTTTTCCCCAAAGTCTAATGTTTAGAATTTTAATCTACCCTATTCAGTCAGCCCTAATTAGAGGACTTCAGCACTATGCAGACATCTATCACCACGATATGACTCTAGGGAGACATGTGTGTAATTAACCACTGTGAATACCTGCTGCTCTCTCCTTTCCCTTGTGGCGGTTAGAGGGAGATGAGTAGAGTCACCACATTGTGTAAACAACTGCATCTTATCCGTTTAATCATTTTACTTTCTTAAAACATTCTTGTTTCTAAAAGTTGCTAGTGTCTGTTCTTTCTTTTTAATATATACACTCATGGGTGTTTTTATCTCCTCACTGGAAAACAATAAAACTGTCTCTTTGCGAGGAGGTGGGGGACATTGCTAATTGCTCTATGAAGTGTGTACTCTGCATCTCAAAGGACACTGCTGCTCCTCCAAGTGAGTCCCTAGTGCCTATCCACGAAACACCTGGCTTTTCTTTGGAGATTTCCATCCATAGTACTGAGGGAGTCTGACCTTTCTTAACTCATGAGCTAATGACAAGAATTCCAAACATGTGTTATACCATAATTGCCTATCCAGATCTGTGTCATAAGCTTTGATTAAACACTAAGAGAAAGGTCACAATAAGATTTTTAAAAAAAGACTTATTTATGGAAACTAATGGATTTAGAATACTGTAGACCTGTAGTATAAGACAGATGCAGAGGGGGAGTTGGCATTGATGAACTTTAGATGTTGGAAAGTGTGTTCTACTATGTCATCAATTGTTAGAGTGAGTGGTGACTTCTGTGCAGCAAATACCAACATTTTTCTGGGCCAGACAATAGTGGGACAAGGGACAGGGTTGTCTTTTTTAATATTTTATTTACTATTCTTGTTTTATGTGTATGAGTGTATTGCCTAGATGTATGTAAGTTCACCCATGTTATACAATGCATGTGGAGTTTAGAAGGGGGTGTCAGATCCCCTGGAACTGAAGTTAGGTTTGGTTATTGGCCACTATGTGGGTACTGGGAAGCAAACCTCAGTCCTCTGCAAGAGCAGCCAGTGCTCTTAAGCATGGAACCATCTCTCCAGACTCCAAGGTTGTCTTTTAATATAAAAATGACAAAGGCCAACAAAATAATCATATCATTGCAGTTTTCCAGAAGAATGGTAGGCACTGAATTACTGCAAATGCAAGTGTGTCTCATTAAAGTTTCCTATATAAAAATATTCCCATTGAACAAGTCACATTAGGATGAAACAATATAAACCAGTGAGCCTGTATTAAATTTATTTGAAATATCAGAATAAACAATAAAAATGGTCATAATGAAGCAATAAATGGCCTTAGAACAAAATTTACTTTTGAGGCAATTTTTCTTCATAGAAGAAGCAATGCACCTTTAAGACATGATTTCTAAGTTTTATGCCTCCTAGACTAAAGACAAATTGAAGAGTTCTGAGAACTGTATGGAGCAGCTGGTGAATGAGAAAGTTCATATCTGAGAACAGAGGCAAAAGGACTTCCAATTAAAACATCCCAGCCTGAATGAGGCAAGAGAAAACAAAGCCAAGACTGGCCAAAGTTGAAAGGAGAGCAGAAGGAAAGAGAATTGGGCATTAGATTCATGGCTCAAATAAACAAGAAAAGGGATGCATGACCCTCAGAACAAACAAGCTCTTAGAACTGGACATAAAAGTCACATCCTGGGGCTGGAGACATGGCTCAGCAGTTAAGAGCACTGGTTGTTCTTGCAGAAAACCCGAGTTTGAATCTTAGCACACACATGGCAGCAAACAACTGCCCGTAACTCCAGGTCCAGGCCTGTTCTATCCCCTGCGTGACACGGGCACACTTATCTACATGCAGGCAACACACTCATAAAATAAAATAACAAATAAAATATTTTAGAAAAAGTCATACCCTGATAAGGTGTGACATCACACCCAGCTCCCCGTCTTCTGAAGCAAGGCTAGTTCCCGAACTCCTTAATCAGAAGGGAGCATACCCATGTTATTAAGACTCCTGACACTGAAACTTTGACAAGTTGGGTCCCAAGAAAAATCTGAGAAGGAAAACCTCTTTCAGCTATTTCAATGGATTTTATGTAACTCTTCTCTGACCCTTCCCCCAAAGCAAACTGTTGACTGGACCAGAATTTGCTTCCCAGAGGAAATTATTTGTGAAAATTAAGGCAATTTTTATAGATTTTAAATATGCCTTTATGCTTTCTTCTGTTACCTCCTCTCACTTCACCATTTCAGTCTTTTTCTCATTTCACAGTGATATAGGGAGAAATATTAGTAATGACATTTATGTTTGGGGGAGTCTTCATCCTCTTTTGCCTTGGCTATAATTTCCCTGAAATTGCTGTATACAATCCAGGGTCAAGATTCTCTCCCTACCATTCCCTGTCAAAGGATTCATATTATATGAACTCTTTTTCCTAATAACCAGTTATAAAGAGCCTTATGAAAGCAGTTGTTAACCTGATTTTAAAAAAGGAAAACCCAGTGACTATACCAAATTTTATTACATGTATTTAGCTGCCATTCATCATTCTTTAAAAATTCCCCAACAGAATAAAAATAGCATATCTAAAAGATTAATTTTGATTGAAAGTGAAGCCATTTGCTAAAAGAGTCACACTTATAAAGATGACACATGGACATTGCCTGATTTTTATATTTATACATAATTTATCATATAATTAGCAGTTTTATTCCTTCTCTGTCCTGTGTGGAGAATACAGAAGAACAGTTAGCGAGGATTCACCTTGTGAAGGCAGGTCCACTGAGTGACATTGGGCCATAGATACAACAGTCCTAGAAACTTTGATTTATAGCTATCTTACAATTACAATAGAACATTTTCCTATTACGATACCAAGTAAAGATGGCAGATTAAATCAAATTTGTTTTTCACAATATGAGTAATATGAATTGAGAATTTTTCAAGAAGTCATGGTATACAAAACTGTATAAACAAACCATTAAAAGGAAGACAAACACATTTTGTAATCTAATGTTTTTTAAAGTAAAATTAATTTTAACATATACATACACAAAATTACATGTAAAAATGGTTTCAGTTATATATAACATTGTTTATTAAATCAAATGAAACATCTGTCTTCTCAACTATTGATCAATTCTTTTTGAGGAAAACTTATAGTGTCATTTTTTATAGATTTTGGAATGCACATTATGTTGGTCAGCTTTCTGTCGTTAACAAACATCTTAAATAATCAGCTTGTAATGAGAAAAGGGTTGTTTAGCCACATAATCTTTAGAAATTTCAGTTTATGGACAGTTGGTCCCATGGTTTGGGGGTCTATGGTAGAATATCATGGCTTGAGTGTTTCATAGGGCAAAACCACTTCCTTCACGTCCAGGATGCCAAAGTGAGGGAGGGAGGGAGGGAGGAAGGGAGGGAGGGAAGGACGAAGGGATGGAAGGAGGGAGGGAGGGAGGGAAGAAGGAAGGAAGGAAGGAAGGAAGGAAGGAAGGAAGGAAGGAAGGAAGGAAGGAAAAAGGCTTCTGTTATTCCTTCCAAAGGCATAGCACAAAGGTCTGGAGAGCCTTCAGTAGGGTCCATCTCTTCAAATTCCCACAGTCTTCCAATATTGTCATACATGGCCCTAGAGTGCACACTTCAGGAACAAACCATAGACCAAACCACAGAACATGATCATCTAAAACAATTTTGCTGGGCAACAGTATACCAGGGCCTCTTGCTCCTAGGACTACACAGATCAAGCTTGTCCCACCAAATCATCTGCAGTTGCCAGCTTCTCGAGTCTCAACTTCTATGGCATGAACATTTTTAGATTACACATATGTGTGAGATCATATGATTTTTGCCTTTCTATGTATAACATTTTTCACTTAGTATTCTGATCTGTTGTTGCAAATTATAGTGTTTCATTCTTTTAAATTGCTGGATAGTGGATAGTATTCCATTGTGAATATATACTACATTTTCTTCATTCATCAGATAGTTGAAAGATAGTTTGGTTAATTCTCTCTCCTGGCTATTGTGAACTGTGCTGCAATGAACATAGGTGTACAGTTGTCTCATGAATGTACTAGTTTCATAGTGTTTGGATACAGATCCAAGAGTGGGCTTGATGGATCATACGGTAGTCCCATTTTTTAGTTTTAAAGGAGCTGCCATTCTCTGATGAAATCGCTGTACAATATAGAATTTTTCTAACAGTGTGCCTAGGTTCCCTTTATGTGGTCAAAATTTCAAAGCTGTTTCCCACTTGAACTGATTGAAAGGATTAGGAAGAAAACTTAATTCCAAAACGTTTTGTTTTCTCAGAAAAAAATTAACAAAGAAACCAAGAAATTAAATAAATTTTGAGAAATTGAATTTTATCAGAAGGGAAAAACATGGAAATTAATTGCAGAAGAAGCACAAAGGTCCTTCTTTTTTTTTCTTTTGAAACAAAACAAGGGTAGAATCACTGGTCTTCTTTGCACAAAATTCATCAGCTTACAATTCCTAAATAGGGGCCGCACCAGGAGAGAAAAAGGAAGTAAGAGTGATAGAAATAGTGCTAAGGTAGCATTTCATGCAGCGAGCAAAGAAAATTCCTGATTGCCTTCCTCTTAGGACACAAATATTGAAAAGGAGAATGAATTATCTTGGCAGAATGCACTTTTTCTCTTTGTGGAGTATTCAAGCTTTAGGTCACCTTTCATCTAACAGTGCTGATTCATCAGCTTGGAGAAAAGATTAAGTTCAATGCCAGGTGTAGTGGCATGCTCTTTGTGGGAGCTTGGTAAACATTAATCAAGGAAACTGATGACAATTTACCAAAACAGAAAAAGGCGTCGTCCACACATTCACAATATACAATAGAAACTATACCAACTTTGGCGTTAAATATGAACTACAATATTCAATAAAGTATGTGATTCTGTTCCTTTAGCAACCTATCTAGTGCAAGTTGACTCCTTTGACAACTGGTTGATTCCATGTACCTTGGATTTCTAATCACCTCAAGCTCTAAAGTTAAAGCTGAAATGAAAAAGGAAGCTAAAGTACTGATGGTTGTTTATCCAAATTGTTAAATAAGTTCTTTATACACAATGAAAGTGGTATTGGAAATTGGAGATGTGAAAGTCTTTACTGGATCTTAATATTTGATTTAATTACAGAACATTTAATTTTCTTAACTCAATAAATGAATGTCTTTGGCATTTAATATCAGCCAAGTTGTAAAGCAACAAAAAATACCTCTCCTATGAAGTACTAAAATCATCAGTGTTACTACTGTGTGAAAAGACTGCAATGAGGAGACAATGAGAAATGGGATATATTTGGGTCCTACAAGGAGGGAGGAAAGAAAAGCAAATACCACTCAGGTACTCTGTGGATTCTTTCTTAGTACCTAACTTAGTCTTCAACCGTTTTTGGTTAACAAATGAAATATTTGCCAATGTCACATATTGTGTGTGAAGGTGGGTATATTTTACTGCTTGCTGATTTTCAGTTCTAAGCACATAGCCTCAGGATCTGGGCAGTGTTAGCCCTGTCACTTCTCAGCTGAACAGTGTCAGTAGCATGCATACCTGGGAGATAGATTCATGATTATTAGAATCCATAACAACGTTGAAGTAATGACCACAACTATATAACCATGATGAAGCCCCTGTTTACCATTGGTTACTCCATTGTATTCTTGTTAACTTATTTTATTTTGTGATATAATAGTCATTTTTGCTTTCTATTTAAATTGTAATCCATTAGAACAGGAATCTTGATTATTCAGACTGGAACCTAAAGCTTTCGTACTGTGTTTGTTTACACAGATTAAGTATATAGTAAATGTTTGTTAGTTTGAAAATTAAGTCAATGAGTTTATCATGAACAGAATCACCATAAAGAAAATCATATTTGCTGTTAGTAAAAGATACTGTGCCCATTATGAAGTTTTCATAAAAATAACTCCTAAATAAACATAATATGGTAATTTTTCCAAAGTGAAGGTGGATACAGTGAAAATCACAGGAGAGAAAAATGAGCCTCCAAAGTGAAAGTTAGGTGTTCAGGCAAAAGATTTATTTCTTATTTCAGAAAATATAATAATTTAAAATTCAATTTTCTTCTATTTATATCTCTTAATGTTTTATAAAGAGTAACTGGAGCCACATTCTTTATATCTGTTTTGGTTGAATAGGTACTTATATTAACGGACTTTTTCTCATAGGTTGAACTCTTTGTACCTTACCTGACCCTGTGCTGACATTTCTTTCCTGAAAAGCACTCTGTGGGCTCCAGGCCCTACTTCTTTTGTTTCTAGTTAGGCCTCTTATTTCTTTCATAGCTATTCTTAAGACATCGGCCTCTGCCTATTATTTCCATGTTAGTTTTCCTCTGGTTCCGTTCTTAGCTTTATTTCTTGCTCGTGGTACAAATCTCAAAAGTTATCTCAAAACACCATTTTCAATTCTTATAGGAACACCTAAGACTTCCTAGTTTCTATTTTAGGTATTGATTTCTCTTTATTTCAGAGAATACATGCAACTGATTACCACAATTCTCAACTAGAAGGAGAAAGACATGTTCCCCTAATCCAGTTCCAGTTCCTCCATGTTTATACAGAAATCTTGAAATCTGTTCATTCTCTTGCTGCCACCCAGTCAGCCAAAATTATTTTGTGTTTTTCTTAATTACATCCTGCAATTTTGTACTTTACCTCATATGGCCATAGAATATTCCACGCTGACATCTGAAAGACTTTAGAGTCCTGAGGCAAGTGTCTTTGATTGAAACAAGGCTTTCTTTCTGAGCTAATTTCAATTATGAAGTCAGAAAAATATCTCTAAAACTAGAACGACCTTTTCACATATTTTCACTTAAAATGTTCATAGCTTCTCATTCCTCTTAAATGAGAACAGCATCTCAGGGAAACTGCACATTTATTACCAAAAATCCTGTTTGTAGGGACCTCATATTTGGTTTCATTCACTGCTCCACAAACTTAAAATTATGAATAATCTTTGAACACGGAGTTCCACAATTTCCTTTTGCACTGTGTCACAGGCCATAGAGCCAGCTCTGCTTCAAATTTAGAAATCTTAATATAATTAATCAGGTTTACATAATCAGATCGCTGGCACTTTCCTTCAACTACTCCTTTCTCTTCCA
>NW_008335287.1:3672402-3677035 GCF_000622305.1 Nannospalax galili | reverse complement strand
TGTATGTCTTTTTCTCTCACAACAAACACACACACACACACACACACACACACACACACACACACACACACACACACACCTCAACCATTTGGTTTCTCTTTCTGACCATTTCATGAACTCATTGCCTAACTTATTCAGTCTGTGGATTTCTGTTTCAATACTTGTTTCTGGGAGAAGCTTACCTCATATAATGCTGTAGTTAGTCCCAAACATGTGGCTTGTCTCTCTGGCATGGTGCTAATCCACTCTACAGGAAAAGATGGTTTGCTTTATTGTACATTTAGATGGATCCTAAACAAATGCCTATATTTTCTTTTATTCATAATATATTATATACTTTTTATTATTGCAGATATTTATAGCCACATAATTTCTGAATGATTAAAACCATTGAGAATTTTATTTATTTATTATTATTTATTTTTATTTAATAACCACATGATTAGAAGAAGCATTTCATTACAGCTTTAACATATTCAGTAACAATTTCCAGAGTAAGGATACATCTCCTTCAAAAGTGGCTGTAAAATTTTGTAAATTCACAGTTGAATTAATACAGTTATACAATATTGAACTCAGTATACTGAGTTAAAGTATACCCTTAAAGACATAAAATTGGATGAGTTTTTTTTTTTTGCTTAGAAGAAGCATTTCAATACATCAGCATTGATATATTCAATAACAATTTTCTGAGCTAGGATGCATCTCTTACAAAATTGGCTGTACGTTTTTACAGTTATACAATATTGTACTCAGTATAAACCCTATAAGACATAAAATTAAATGAGGTTTTAACCTTTAAAAAAGATCTCCATTTCATTATTAAAATACACAGTTTCATACAGAAAAAAATTTTAATGCAATTGATATTAAGATGTTTGCTCATCCGTTTCTAAACTCTATATATCAGATTATTAGTAGTCACAGTCGGTAACCTTCTATGCTCCTAGGCATCTGAGAATGAATATAAACTCATCACGTAGATTTCAGTGATAATGCTTTTCACATCTACTAATTATTAGGGAGAGGAACAAATTTTTATGCTTTGAAGAATTATTATTTTTTAATCATTATATTTCTTTTTTTTTTAATAACTACATGATTAGAAGCTTTTCACTACAGATTTAACATATTCAGTAACACACTCCAGAACAACAGTACATCTCTTTCACAAGTGGGTGCAAGTTTCCTTGTTCAAAAGTGGCTATAAAATTTTTAGATTCACTGTTGATTAATACAGTTATACAATATTGAACTCACTATAAGCCCTGTAAGACATAAAATTGGATGAGTTTTTAACCTTTAAAAATGATCTCCATTTCATTTTAGAATATATTGTTCCTTGCAGAAAGACTCATTGTATTTGCTACTAATGCTGAGATGTTGGCAATTGCATCTCTAATCTGTATGTATCTGATTATTACTAGTAATAAGCAGATGCACTTGGATCCTTGGCGCCTCTGTATGTCTATAAAGTCATCGGGCAGATATCAGTAGTATTGTTTATCACCTCTACAAATTAGCATTATGTAAATTTCCATGCTTCCTCCTCAAATATAATACATTTTTTAAAACTTTGTTGATATTTTGTGTGTGTGTGTGTATCACACAGAACATCCCAAACCATCTCAATCAACTATACACCCACTTCCCAGATATCACCCTCCCATAGCCTCCATCCCTCCACTAGAGCTCTTATACACTGATATCTCTCCTACTGTCTGCTGTGTTGTCGGCACCCCTAGCCATTCCCCACTACTTGCATTTCTGGTGAATCTAGTCAGCCTATCTAGAGGTCTTTGCTTTAGGAGGGTCAGCTGTTCCTCATCTAGCAGTAATCAGTTGTAAATATTCCTTAAGATAAGATTGGAGTCTGCTGTTCATTTTCCCAGTTCTATGCTGAGTTACTATCTGGGAGTCCCTTTGACCACCCTGGCCAACAACTCAAAAGAAGGTATCGCCTGTCTGGCATTGTTGCTTGTTATGTATGTAGCCTTTAGCTATGCATATGGCCTCTTAAGAAATACTGGCCCCTTTAATCTTTGGTTATACTTTCCTTTTGGGTGTTTAAGGCCACACAGTTGGCCCAGATAATCCAATTTATTTTTACTCTTAAGGTCATTTGAGGATCAATTCCTCAGGAGTCACATGGGCTTGGGAGGAGCCCCTGGCTCCTTTCTTTTACCAGTTCTGCCTATGTGAAGATAAGTCAAAGGTCCTGCTTGACCATGGTTGGCTTCGCTTGGAAGCATGGAGGAAACGATTCCTCTGTGTTGACCCTCCTCTTTGTAGACTGGACACTGGTTCAAGTCCATCAGGTGGGGTATCCACAGCCTCCTTGACCAACAGGACAGGTGACCCACCACAATTAACGGACATTTTGAGAAATGCTCATAGTCCCCTGGAACTAGTCAACCTAAAAGGGCAAGGAGCAAAAAGTGTCCTTTATGTCCCTCTGACCAAATTAGTATAGGCCTCAAAGTATGTCTGTTAATCATCCAAGAAGGTTAGTTCCACCAATTTGGTAATTTTAGTTACTGTGTGTCACATAGACAAAACTTGTGCAAAGGCCAGTTGTTCTCATATGAACCTTACCTAGACATATATTTCTTGATCTGCTATGTATAATTTGTCAGTAGATTGTAGGAGTAATATGGTTCCCTCTGGTTTTCAAAACTATCTAGGCATTATTTATCTCTAGCCTTGTCTCACCCCTCCATCATGGTTTTCCCACTTGAGGTGTCCCCATTTCCCCCCTTTCTCCCTTAATAATATCCTTCTCCTGTGGTCCTACCTCTCTGAGCTCCTTCTTTCCCTTTCTCCCCTAGGTTCCTTGTATACCCTTCCCTCCCTCCTCCCTTAAACTAACCCAATTTTTATCCCTATCTCCCTTATTAAGGCCTGTTTCCTGTTTCCTACTGTTCTTCTCTTTCAGATTCTTTCTTTTCCTTGACCTCGCTGTTTCCTTTCCATTATCCAGGTTCCTGTAGTTATGTCTGGTTACATACTCATTTATCAGGGTCTCATTCTAGGATCCACATATGAAGGAGAACATATGTCAATTTCGTTTCTGAGTCTGTGTTACTTTACTTAGTATAACAGTTTCTAGTTCCATCCATTTACCTGCAAATTTCATGATTTCATCTTTCTTTACTGCTGAGTAAAACTCCATCATATAAATGAACCACATTTTCATTATCCACTCTTCAACTGAGGGGCACTTAGGTTGCTTCCATCTCTTAACTATTGTGAAAAGAGCAGTAACAAAAATGGATGTACAAGTGTCTCTGCAATACGATGAGTTCTTTGGGTATACGCCAAGGAGTGGTATAGCTGGGTCAAATGGTAGGTTCATTTGTAGTTTTTTAAGAGTTCTCCACACTGCTTCCCATAGGAATTGAATCAGTTTGCAGCCCCAAAAGCAGTGGATGAGTGTACCCCTTTCCCCACATCCTCTCCAACATTTGGTATCATTTGTTCTCTTTATCTTAGTGAGTCTGACTGGCATAAGATGAAATCTTAAAGTGGTTTTAATTTGCATTTCCAAATTATTAGTGATGTTTAACCTGTTTTAAGGTGTTTCATAGCCATCAATACTTCTTCTTTTGAGAACTTTCTGTTCAGCCTTAGCCCATTTTTAATTGGGTTGCTTCTCTATTTTTTTATTTCATTATATATTCTGGTAATTAAACCTCTGTCGGAGGTGTCGCTGGTGAAGATTTTCTCCCATTCTGTGGGTTTTCTGTTTGCTTCCTTGGTTGCCTCCTTTGATGTACAGAAGCTTTTTAGCTTAATGAGGTCCCATTTGTTAATTCTTGCCCTTGTTTCCTGAGAAATTGATGTATGGTTTAGGAAATCCTTTCCTACACCTATATCTTGTAGGTTATTGCCAATGTTTTATTCTAATAGTTTCAGAGTTTTAAGCTTTACATTGAGGTCTATGATCCAACTGGAATTGACTTTTGTGCAGGTTGAAAGATAGGGGTTTAGTTTCATTCTTCTACAAGTGGTAATCTAGTTTTGCCAACACCATTTGCTGAACATGCTGTCTTTCCTCCAGTGAATATTCCTGGAACCTTTGTCAAATATCAGGTGACTGAAATTGCATTTACTCATATTTGGGTCTTCAGTTTTGTTCCATTGATCTATCGGTCTATTTTTGTGCCAGTACCATGTTGTTTTTATGATGATAGCTCTGTCATACAGCTTAAAATCTGATATAGTAATCCCCTCGGCATTGCTCTTAGTGCTAAGGATTGTTTTGGCTAACCAAGGTCTTTTGTGCTTCCATATCACTCTTAGGATAGTTTTTTCTAATTATGTGAAAAACGTCATGGGGATTTTGATTGGCATTGCGTTGGATCTATAAATGACTATAGGTAGGATGGTCATTTTCACAATATTAATTCTTCCAATCCATGAGCATGGGAGTTCCTTCCATCTTCTGAGGTCTTCCTCAATCGCTTTCTTTAAAGATTTAAAATTATCATTATAGAGGTCGTTAATGTCTTTGGTCAGGTTATTCCGAGATATTTTATTTTTTCACAGCTATTGTGAAGGGGAGTGTTTCCATGTACTCTTGCTTAGATTGCTTGTTATTGGTATATAGAAAGACTACAGACTTTTGTGGATT
>NW_008335287.1:3669875-3671293 GCF_000622305.1 Nannospalax galili | reverse complement strand
AGGTTTGTTTTGTGCCCCAGTATATGGTCGATTTTGGAGAAAATTCCATGGGGTGCTGTGTATGTCCTTTGTCCTTTGGTGCTTGGGTGGAATACTTGGTAGATGTCTGTTAAGTCCATTTGATATATGTTATTGTTTAATTCTGATGTCTCTCTCTTTACTCTCTCCTCTGTTTACCTATCTAATTGAGGGTATTGAAGATTGATTTGAGAATTAAGAATTAGAATTGCTGTTCCTGCTTTTTCTTTATTCTTTCTTTATCACTTCGAGATAGTGTCTGTCTTTGAAAGTGGGATGAGTTTCTTGCAGACAACAAAAAGATGGGTTTTGCTTCTTTCATCTAGTCTTTTAAAGTCTATTTTGTCAGATATTAGAATTGCTATGCCTGCTTTATTCTTTGAGAATTAGAATTGCTGTTCCTGCTTTTTCTTTATTCTTTCTTTATCACTTCGAGATAGTGTCTGTCTTTGAAAGTGGGATGAGTTTCTTGCAGACAACAAAAAGATGGGTTTTGCTTCTTAATTCGTTCATCTAGTCTGTGTCTTTTATCTGGGGAGTTCAGTTCGTTAATATTTAAAGTTACTAATGAAAGATGAGTATTGAATCCTGTCATTTTTATTTCTGTTTACATTCTTGATATAGCTGTACTTTTCCACAGTTATACCTTCCTTGGATTTCTATCTGCAACCCCTTGGGTATAGTCATTATTTTCTTCTGCTCTTTGTATTGCTTCTAGAACTCTCTGAAGGGTTGGTTTCGTGGACACGAATTCCTTAAGCCTATTTATGTCATGGAAGATTTTTCTTTCCCCTTCGACTATAGTAGACTTTTGCCTGGGTGTAGTCATCTGGGTTGGCATCTGTGTTCACTTAAACCTGGGAATACTTTAGTTAAGGCTCTTCTGGCTTTCATAGTTTGCACTGAAAAATCAGCTGTAATCGTAATGGGTTTTCCTTTATATGTGACTTGTTGTTTCTCTTTTGCAGATTTTAGTATTGTCCCATTGTTTTGTAAGTGTAGTGTTTTTACTCTGAAGTGCTGTGGAGAGTTTCTTTTCTGGTCCTGTCTGTTTGGTGTTCTATATGCTTCTTGTATTTGTATGGGCATGTCTTTCTTTAATTTTGGGAAATTTTCTTCCATGATTCCATTGTAGATCTGGTCCATGCCATTGTCTTGGGATCCTTCTCCTTCCTGTATGCCTATGATTCATAAGTTTGGTCTTTTTATGGTGTCACACAATTCCTGCATATTCCATTCTTGTGATTTCTTAAGTTTTTCATAATCTTTGCTTGAGTGTTCTAGTTCATACACTTTATCCTCGAGTCTTGATACTCTGTTTTCCATTTCATTCATCCTATTGGTGAGGCTTTCTCCTGTCCTTTCTAACTGGCTTATGGAGTGTTTCACTTCGTTCTTTA
>NW_008335287.1:3638915-3669829 GCF_000622305.1 Nannospalax galili | reverse complement strand
ATTCAGAAGTTTATCCCTATCTTCCTTCAGCTCTATGATTACCTTGTTTGTGTGTTCTTTAAATTCACTGCATTCTTTTATCATATTCATCATTGTTCTTTTGAGTTCCATGTACTTCATTGTCTCTAGGGGGTTCTCATTGTGCTGCTCTAGAGGATTACTGGTATTTGGTGGGGATATGTTATTTTTGTTTTTCATGTTTTTATTTTTTCTCTGTCATTTTGATATGTGGATTTCTTTGGTAGTTTCTGATTCTTGTGTGAGACTCAAGCCTTCAAGTTTAGGTCTACTTTTTTGAGTGAACTTTGTATGTCTTTGTGCTTTACTCTTTTGGCATGAAAATACTGGTTTGTCTAAGCTTCTGGTTCTCTCTTTTGATTTTATATTGGAGTGGCCAGATTGCTTTTGTCTTTAGGAGTTCCCACAGAGGCCCAAGTCTGATGAAGATCAGATGCTCTCAGGCTTTCTCCTAAGGTCTGAATCCCTCCAGGAAAGATTTTGGCCTCAGGAATTTTGGGGTTGGACTGGCCTGGAGCAGGGCCCAGGAAAGATGTTGGTCTAGGGCAGTTGGTGGCTATTCCACCCAGATATGCAAAGGCAGATGGGGTGGGAAGTGGCCCCCAAGGGCTCCAGGGGACTGCACTGAGGAGCTGGGTTGGTCTGGATGCAAAGGATCAGAAATAGGAAAGGTCAGCCCCCCACATCCCAGAAAGAGGCTGGCGTGTGGTGCGGGAAGTAGAGTTAGGTGAGGGAGGGGCCTGGCCCAGAGTGCTCCTGGCGACCAGAGAAGGCACTGAGTTGGTCTGAATGCAAAGGATCAGGAAGCAGTGGTGTTTCACCTGGTGTCTGGGGTGCCAAGACAGGACCCAGGCTAGGAGGAGAGACTGGAGGGGAGATGGGAGGTGAATGAGGCTGGGGGAGTCGAGGCACAGAGGGCACAATGGACTTACCCTGGAGAGAGACCTGTGGGTAGGAGAGAGGCCTGCAGGTAGGAGAGAGGCCTGAAGAGGGTCCTGCAGGCCCAGGCCCAGGGAAGCAGAGGGAGATGAGGGCGGGGCCAGGCCCAGAAGAAGTGCTCCTGGGGACCAGAATGCACTGAGTTGGTCTAGATGAAAAGGATCAGGAAGCAGTAGTGGTTCCCCAGGTGTCTTGGGCCCCAAGACAAGGAATGGGACAGGACCCAAGCTAGGAGGAGAGACTGGCTGGGAGATGGGAGGGTGAATGAGGATGGGGGACTCAAGGCGAGGCAGCTGCTGAGGACTTACCCCTACCCCGAGAGAGGCCTGCAGTTCAGAGAGAGGTCTGTGGGTCTTGTAGGCCCAGGGAAGCAGAGCAATTGGATGAGTTTTTAACCTTCAAAGATCTCCAGTTCGTTTTGATATATGCTGTTTTCTACGTTTTTAATACTACTAACACTTAGATGTTTGCACATGCCTCTTTAATCTCTGTGTATCTGATTATTACTAGTCACAGTCAGTTACACTCGGATCCTAGGCACCTGAGTATGGATATAAGTCATCAGGTAGGTTTCAATGGTAATGTTTATCACTTTTGTTAATTAACATGAAATAAATGTTAATGCTTCCTCCTCAAATATGTCTTGTCTTTTAATTTTTTTGATTTTTTTGTGTGTATCTCATACAGAACATCCCACACAATCTTATTCATCTATATACTCACTTCCCAAATGGCACCTTTCCATAGCCACCCCCCCACTGGAGCCCATATACTCTGTCATCCCTGTTACTGTCCACTGTGTTGTCAGCACCCCCAGGCATTCCCCAGTGCTTGTCTGTCTGCTGAATCTAGTTAGCCTATCTAGAGAGCTTTGTTTTAGGAAGATCAGCTGTTCCTCATCTAGCAGTAATCAGTTGTCAATATTCTTTTATATAAATTGGGGTCTGCTGTTCATTTTCCCAGTTTTATGTGAGCATATTTTTACTCTTAAGACTTATAGAGTACCATTTTATCATTTTTATTAAATTTCATGAATTGTATACAGTATATTTTATCATATTTAAAATCCCTCACCTATTGGCACCCCTGTTACTACCCAACCCAATTTTTTTATGTACATATAAATACATTTGTGTATGTGTATGTGTGTGTGTGTGTGTGTGTGTGTGTGTGTGTGCCTAAAGAGTCAAACCTGTGGCCCCAAATGTCCTTTAATTCATCCATGTGAACCTGGTCAACTTACCAAGAATCTCAGCCATAAATAGAACTGACCCCCCTCCCTGCAGCCACCAGTTGCCCATAGTTCCTCAGGCAAGAGTGATGCTTCTTACTCCCTTCCCCATAGCTATACTGGGATTTTGTCTGGCTTGAGCATTAGTGGGACTTGTGCATGCTGTCACAATTGCTATGAGTTCATATGAGTAACTGACCAGCTGTCTGCAAAACTCTGTTTCCTTGTGGTCTCATACCACCTCTGGCTCTTACAATCTTTCTTCCCTCTCTTCCACAATGATTAATGAGCCTTGGGAGGCAGAATTTTGATATAGGTGTCATAGTCAGAAATAGGCACTTCATAGCCTCTTATTCTCTGTATGTTGACCAGTTGTGGGTCAATATGGTGTTAATCAAATATCTGCTGCATAGGGAAGCTTGTCTGGTGAGATTTGAGGTACATTAATCTATGGGTATAACAATAAGTCAGTAGGAATCAGTTTAATGCTATACCTACTTAGCAGAATAATAGTAGTAAGCTCTCCCCTATGGCCTGTGACCTATCTAGTCTCCAGTTCTTAGGCCTGATATCAATTTCAGG
Source organism: Nannospalax galili (assembly GCF_000622305.1). Taxonomy (NCBI): domain Eukaryota; kingdom Metazoa; phylum Chordata; class Mammalia; order Rodentia; family Spalacidae; genus Nannospalax; species Nannospalax galili. The sequence continues at coordinate 3,667,059 of NW_008335287.1, read as the reverse complement.
TAAGGACTTTATTCTATGAATCACACCTTAAAGCCAATTAGGAAGTGGTTGATTACACACATATGTGTGTCTCTATTGCACCACTAGGCATGTCTTGTCAAGCCAGTTGTTGCTGTAGTTCATAGTATTCACAGCTGGGTAGACTGATCATTAAGCTTCTCTTCAGGTAGTATGCAAAGCACTTATAACATTATGAAAGCTAAACAGTAGAGATAAAGTTTTGAAATCAGTACCAGCTTCATTTCTCCTTATTTGTTCTACAGCTCATTTATGCAGTGTCTTCAGCAGTATGGGTTTAGTGTGAAGTTCTGTCAGGGTAACTAAGAACAGGGGCAATGGCCAGTATTGTCTGAAGGTCTATGGGGTTCTCGGTCAACAGATTCAAAAGAGGGAGTCCATTCCTGGAATTGAACCTTTACTTTGCTAGTCTATAATGTCTAATAGGGGCAATGGGGGAAATGTCTACCTGTTGTAAGGCAACTCCCTTTAATCTCTTTTTATAATATATATGCATATAATTTATGAAGCTTCTATAGTTGTAGGTTTAGGAAAAGTCATATGGATTACTTTGCCACTTGTGTCCAATATTTCTTGATGATATTCAACTCTTACTATTCCTCTTAACTCCTCCTAGGTCCACACCACCTCCCTATCTCCCTCCCCCAATTCATATTCTTTTTTATTTCCCTTAAATAAATGATCAAGTCCAATTGTACTACCCATATACCTTGGACGTGAGGCTGATCAGTGGAGCATGGGTGGCCTACCATGCATGGGTCACACCCTCAAAGAAAACCGAACCTTCCTCTCTCAGAAGCTTGCAGTTGTCAATAGTTGCTCAGCTAGGTATAGTAAATTGTGACCATCTGTCCTCCATGATGAGATTTTGTCTGACTTGATGTCGTGCATACTGACACAGCCACTCTAAAATAATCTGTGCAACTGCCCTACTGTATCCAGAAATCCCATTTTAATATCGTCCTCAATGACTCTGCCACTTTTCTATAATGATAGACGAGCCTTAGGAGGGGTGTGATATAGATGTCTTGATTTGGGGCTGAGCATTCCATAGTCCTTTGTTCTTTGCACATTGACAAGTTGTGGGTCTCTGTATCAATTACCATCTACTGCCAAAAGAAGCTTCTCTGATGAAGGTTGAAAGATGCACTAATCTATAGATATAATGATAAACCACTAGGAGTTGATTTAATACTATGTCCATTTAGGATATAATAGTAATAGGCTCTCTCACAAGATCTATGACCTATCTACCACTAGGTTCTTAACCTTAATAACAATGTAGATACAGGTTCTGTCTTGTAAAGCAGCCCCTAAATCCAGCCATAAAGTGGTTTTGTGCTCCCACACCATTCATGCCACTATTGCACCAGTGGGCATATCTTGCTAGGCCTCTGGTTATAGTTCACAACATTCACAACTGGATAATACTTATAATTACTTCTCTCCTCTGGTAGTATACATAGCACTTTCCAGCACTATGAAAGCTAGCTAGTAGGGATGAAGTTCACAGGTAGGCATCAACCTGATTTCTCTACATTCTATGACTCAATATTTGATGTCTTCAGCAATAGGGTTTTATCATCACATTTTTCAGGGTAGCCAAGAGCAATGGAAATAGCTTATAATATTTTGGGGTCAATGGAACTTCACTGACTAACAGTACAAGAGGTAACCCATTCTTTGCTCTGGGCTTTTTATTTGATAGCCTCTAAGGTCTGGGAGTGGCATCCCCCCACCCTGTCGTAGAATAAGTACCTCCTTTTAAACTCTTTTAATGTATGTATATGAACATTTTAAGAAGCGTCTGCAGTACTATGCTTCCATATGACATGTTTTTTATGTGTATGAGTATATTGCCTGCATATATGTAAGTGTACCCATGTTGTGCAATGTCCATGGAGGGCATGGAACTGGAGTTATAGACAGTTTTTAGCTGACATATGAGTGCTGGGAATCAAACCCGGGTTTCTGTGAGAGTAGCCAATGTTCTTAACCCCTGAGCCATCTCTCCAGCCCCTCCATATGACTTTTTCCAAAAGCATTCAATATTAGTTGTCCTCCCCATATTTTCTCATCTTCCCTGCCCTCCTATCCCCATCCCACTTAATCCTTCCTGTTCCATTATCCCCTTTTCCCATTTATATCATGACATTCTATCTTTTCTCCTGTGAAGGCTCTCTTCTGTGTCCCCTTACTGATTTCCTGATATCTACAAGTATTTTAATTTAAACCCACATATTTGAAGATTAAAAGCAAGCATTTACATATTAAGAGGGAATGTGTGTTGTTCGCCTTTCTAGGACATCATTACCTTGCTCGAAATGACTATTTCCACCTCCATTCATTTATCTGCAAATATCAAGATCTCATTTTTCCTAAAAGCTGAATAATATTAAACTCTTTAAATTTATTTTTATTACAAGTAAACATTTGAATATTAAATTGTCTGGTTAATGAGACCCTCTGCAAGAAAATATAATATGCCATCGTGTTCCATTGATTAGAGTTGCATATCTACCAAATTCAGAGACAGTAAGCTCTTAGGTTTTCCTTCTGCAAATATTCTGAGAAAAGTGACCTTTTATATACCAGAGCTCCAATGTTTTAAATAGAGCATCCATCACTGACTGTTCTCTTTATTTGATGTTAAAGGGCTTGGCTTCAGAATCAGACAGATATTATTATTAAAAATTAAACCCTATTGTTAAATAGGCCTTATGATAAAGACTAAAAGAAATGAAAATTTGAAGTTTAATTTTGTAATATTATCACAGTAGTAAAAGATAGTCCTTATTTGTTCCATGTTAATAAAGTCTGTAGAAGAAAGTACACGAAGGCATTGTTTTTAAATAAAATTGCAGAATGTTATGGAAAGTTGGGAAGACACTCGGAAGAAAGTTTCTGCAAATTCCTAAAGAAAACTCAGTTAGCAAACATTTCCTGCCTGAAACATTTTTTGTCCTAAAATTATCATGTTGAGTAAAATAAGACATATATAGAAAGACAATTATTAAGTTTCCTTTTATAAGGAAAAAAAATCACATTAAAATAGAGGGGCACTACCAGAAGGAACAAGAAGGTTACAAGGAGGATGGAAGGGAGTGAGTCAAGGTAATATGGGGCTGGAATAATCAAAGTACAAAATAACTATTGTGAATATATATATATATAGCTATATATATTGCTATATAAATAAATATATATGTATTGCTCTGATGCTTATTCTCATGAAGTTCTTCACACATGTTGGAAAGAACAGAACTTATTTGACTACACATTTTTCAAGGCATCTGGACTCTATTACCCTCACTCACTGACAGCCTCCTCATTATCACCATTTTCATGAAATAGTATTTACTAAAATCCAGTACATTAGACATGCTAAGGGAACTGCAACAGAAAAGAATCAATAGTATATTTTAACTTGATTCATTTACATTTTTATCAGATTTTTGTGAATTTTTTTCCTTGAATGTCCTTCAGTGTGTGTCCATCCACTGAGCCCGCCAAGAGTCCCATGCCTGGAAGACACTGTCTCTCTCCCTCCCAGCAGCCATCAATTGCCAAAAGTTCCCTAGGATGGGTGGGATTTCTTACTCACTTCCCCATTAAAACATGCTAAATGTAATATGTTAAGACATAGAAATAAAAATCCCACATGATTTAGCTTCTAAACAAATTCTTTTTGAAAAGTCAACTAAATAGGAAAAGCATATGGGGACAGGAGACGGAAGAATGAGGAGGAAGACAGATGCACGGAGAGGATGGGGCTGTCTAGAACTATAATGCACAGCTTGAGAACCTCTAAAAATTAAATAGTATTTGTATACTGAAATTTTTCTAAAAAGTAGATTTCAGATGCTCTTATAATGATGGGCAAACTATGGAAGGTGATGAATATGTGAATGTATTTGACCATAGTAATCAGTCTTATTTCATATGCATACATATATTAAAAGATGATACTGATTACCTTAAATATGTGCAACAAAAATAAATTTTAATGCAATGACCCGTCAAGCCAAAAAATTACATGGAGCAGCGTTAAGTGCATGTAACTGAGTGAAACAAAACTATCTGAAATGGATGCACAGATATTATGCTTATTCAGCATGAAATTCAGTATGAATTTAAGACTTTCTAGAAACGTAAAGTGAGAGATTACAGAGAGCAGTGACTTTCAGAGACCTGAGGGGTATGAATAGATGGATAAATGGATGGAGTGCAGGACCTGAAAGCCAGTGAACACAATGCACTAAATACTGTAATGATGGATGATATCTTGCATTTACTTTTAACAAAACCAATAGACATCTCAGAGTGAAAACTAATTTAAACTATAGTCTTTAATCAATAATAATTTATCAGTAGTAGTACATCACTTTTAGCAAATGTATCCAGTATATGACACATATAAGAGAAGAAATCTATTAGAGAAGAAGCAGGAACACCCAGCTCTGTACTATTTGCTCCATTTTTTGTAAACCCCAACCCACTATAAAACAAAATATGTTCATTTAATAAACAATCCTGAGCTTTATTAAGGGAGAGTCCAGGACTTTTTCATTGTTAGACAAACATAATTTTGATTTGGCTTTTTAAAACTCTTCATTTACCATCTACTAATAGTCCATCTCCAGCCACTACCTAAGAGCATTCTTTACCTCAAGAAAGAAAACCAAAGAATTAGGTGAAAGTTTGTAGATAGTATGAGCCTTAGTGAAACTAATGTAAAACAACAAACATAAAACAATTTGTAGAATGATAAAGCCCAAGACCCCCACCCCCACCGCCCAAAGAATCCTGTGATCACACATCTACCACTCAGGAGAAAGACTGTGTCCTTGACAAAGACATGGCTCCAGCACACACAGATATGCTCTCAGAGGCAGTATTACATATAGCCTTATTTGGGTACAACTGGGAGGGGCATCTGAGTCAGACAGCACTCCTGAGGAAAGCTGGGACAAATGAAGACAGAAAAGTGTTTTGGGTTGTTGTTTTTTTTTCTCCTGAGGAAATATCTCCTAAAGCAGAGTTGTAAGCAGCCTTTGGAATTCCTTCCCTGTGGCCAAGTGTTTCCATTTTCTGAATACATAACCAATTCCGTCATTAACACCTTGAAACTTCTATATTTTATCACAGAAGAGAGTATTTCTCACTTTGGGGGAAAATCTAAGTGATTTGCTTTGACATCATTCAAAATAGGATGGAAATTCTTTTCAAGATTCCATTTAGGCTTTGCAGATCTAGGGTGAACTTTTGGCTTTTCGGGTTTTCTTCAAGGTAATGACAAATTTTCCCCCTGGCCTGACCATGTATATTCCTGCATTAGAAATGGAAGCCTAGTTAAACAAATCCTTCCTCACCCTGTGCTAACTTCTACACTGTGTGTTCAGTGTTGTTGCAATCTTGGCTAATTATTAAAGTTCACTATTTCACTCACCATTTTCCTTCAAAATTAGATGAAAGTAAGTAAAGCTTGTCTTAAAGGCCTAATTTTTCAAGCATGTCATGGTTATATAGGTTAGAGAAGAATTGTTTAATTAGCTAATGTTTGGGAGCTTAATCTCCTGCTTCCTTTAAGAATAGAGGTATAGGCCTGGCATGGTGGCACACGCCTTTAATCCCAGCACTAGGGAGGCAGAGACAGGCTGATCTTTGGTTGTTTGAGGCCAGCCTGGTCTACATAGTGAGTTCCAGGACAGCTGGGGCTACAGGGAGACCCTGTCTCAAAAAGAAAAAAAAAAAAAAAAAAAAAAAAAAAGAATAGAGGTGTATGGGTTTTCTCTTCACTTCTTTGGTTGCTTCTTTTGATGTACTTGAACCAGTGTCCAGTCTACAAAGAGGAGTTTCAACTCCATGCTTTTAAGTGAAGCCATCCACTTATCTTTGGACCTTTGGCTTATCGTCACACAGATGGAAATGGTAAAGGAAAGGAGCCATGTGACCCAAGCCCATGTGACCCCAGAGGAACAGGTCTTTAAATGACCTTAAGAGTAAAAATAAATTGGTTTATCTGGGCCAACTGTATGGTCTTAAACACCCAAAAGAAAGTATAACCAAAGATTAAAGTGATCAGTGTAATTCTTTAAGAGTCCATGTGTATAGATAAAAGCTACATAACAAGAAACAATGCCAGACAGGAGATACTTTTCTTTGAATTATTGGCCAGGGTGACCCAAGAGACTCCCAGATAGTAACCCAGCATAAAACTGGAAAATGAACAGCAGACCCAAATCTTATATAAAGGAATGTTGGCAATGACTGCTGCTAGATGAAAAAGAGCTGATCTCCCTAAAACAAGGGACTCTAGATAGGCTGACTAGATTCAGCAGATGGACTAGCACTGAGTAATGGCTGGGGGAGCTGATAACACTGTAGACAGTAACAGGGATGACAGAGTATATGTGCTCCAGTGGGGGTGGGGGAGGCTATGGGAGGGTGAAATTTGGGGATGCGGGTATAAAAATGAATAAGATTGCTTGTGATGTTCAGTATGAAATACACACACACAAAAAATCAATCAATAAAAAAAATCCCCCCCCCCAAAAGAGAACAGATGTAATGTGTTACACTTCTGCAGAATAAAGAGTATAGACACTATCAGGTGTGGAATAGGTCCACAGTATATGCAGAATTTAAAACTGCAGAATGAGGCCTTACAGTGATCGATATGATCGCTTTACATTCAGGATAATAGTGATGACTATTATGAAGGGCTGGCTATCCAACACCAATTGGCCCACACTACACTCAGTATGCCCTTTCTAGTCAGGTATGTCCAGGTAACTTTGGTGGGCTAATTGTGGACAGAGATGGTTTGTTGTCTCTGAGCAGAAGTATGAAGTTTCAAAGCACAGTGGTCATTCTTCCTTACCAACTGTTCTGCTAATGTTTAAAGGGATGAGTTGAGTCAAAATTCTGGAAAATCCAAGAAACTAAAGTTTGGCGATGCACCCACCAACCTAAATCAAACACAAGGCATAGACAAAAAGTATAATTTTGGTGTTTTTAGCTAATGAGATTTGGGGATCGCTACTACAGTGTAATGTGGTTACCTTGTCCTACATGAAGTGAGATAAAAATTGAGATTACAATAATAATTTGAAGTTAATGATAGAAATAGAAGGTGAACAATATCCTGAACGGAGATATCACACGCAAGGATACAGCAAACTTTCAAATTTGACAAGGAGAGAAAACACACAGAATTAATAACTTATTGAATAAAATCACCACTGGAATCTGCTCAAAGAATGATTTTTACGGTATACATCGAAGACAGTGAGCTGAGTTAGTGAGATGCTTCAGGAAACATATCTCATACACTGCAAAGAATGGAAGTCTACTCTCTCTAGGGAGCCACTTCCTGTGGAGACTTCTCCCTAGCCCTGCTTCCCACCACCCAGTCCTTTCTGCAGTCTATATCCATTATCATATGTAGGACTGCTCAACTCAGGATTTTTGACCTCCTAGAAAACATGCAGAGTTTTGCTTTGATGTCTTCTGTAACCAGCACATACGTGATTTCAAAAGTGGACAGAAAGATTAGGCTGCATGTAATGTGTAGGCAGTAAGAACTTTGGTGAAACTAATGGTCTAGTACAAGCGAAGACTAACAGAAAGGCTGAAATGCCTTTAAATATTCTATTTGAATAATGAAAACTAGTAGTTAACTTTTAAAAAGATTTTGTTTTTATTTATGTATAAATGTGAGGGCACGCAACATGGTTATGAATGCCCTCGGGGGCCAGAAAAGGGTTTCCGGCCCCTAGAGCTACAGTTACAGGCAGTTGTGACCTGTGTGAGTTGGGTGCTGGGAACTGAACTTGGGTCCTAAAGACATACAGCCTGCCCCAGGTGATTTTTTTTTATTATTTAGGGTATGTGGGCACATAGTTCATCTAATGAAACTTTCAAATTTACTATAAAAACATTCTCTGACGGAGACTCTATATTTCGCCTCAAAAACCAACCAACTTATATCTTTAATTGCAGAATTCTGGCCCTAAAAAGTGTTGCTGGTCACTTTAAAATTCTCTGTAGGTATTTGCAAGTCCTTTCCTTCCTTAAGACCCAACGTTGGAACTACTCTTGTTTCATAATTTTTCTTAAAATAATTAATAAAGCAGCTTTACAGAAATAAACAATTCTAAGAAAATTTGAAAAATTATTTGTCATAAAATAACAGCCAAATTTTATTCACTAATTGGTTGTTTTAGAGTTAGTATGAAAATAATTGTGCTATAAATAGTCTTGCAAAATGTAAATCTAAACCTGTCAGGCTAAGCTAGGTAGAAATTTATTTTTTTATATTCATTAGTCATGAAAGATATTCAGATTTGCTTCAATGTCATTTTAAATAGCTGAACATTTCTCTATATGCAGATTCCCTGCAGGTATTGGAAATAGAAATTCAAAAGTATTAAGTACCATATTGTCTAGAAGCATAAACACAGAGAGCAAAGTTTTACCTTTGGCTAAGTTAATGCAAATCTTGGCATACTCATGAATATATTATTTTTATTCTTCTGGGTCTGAGATTGTCCATATCAGAAACAGAATTTTATCCCACTTATCCTCTGGATATAGTATGTTACATATGTACCAGTGTGCACATCTTTTTGATCTTTTTCTTTTTTCCTGGTATTACAACATTTAGCTGGTAGCTGATTCTGATAGTCTGTGAATTCTCTCCAGCTCTCAAATGGTTATGCCATGAAATAACTATCATTCCAATGTAAAACATGGCAGAGTTAAAATATCTGGCTCTAGCAAGCTTCTGCTCCAGGGTTATCAGACTAGACATACTGATGGAATTGGTCAGTGAGTTCAGTGCACCACTAGCTAATTCTATAGAGTGATGCTTCCTTCATGGAAATTGATAGTCTGTTTTTTTAAAAAAGAACCATGCAGGCATTATGTAGACAAATTCGAATTGACTCCACTTTTTATAAATGTGTGCATGTGTGTGTGCACACTTGCACATATGTGTGTGTGTGGTGGGAGTTTGTAATACTTTGCTTACTGCAATCCTTTCAAAGAATAGAAAATACAGAAAACAGCTAGACATATCAATCAAGAAAATGTCGTGTTTTCTCTTTTCTCTAAAATAGAGGTACAGTTTTCATCAATCCTTTGGCTTATATTCTTATTCCTTGTATACTTTACTGTTGTCTTTGTTTTCATGGACCCCTTAGAATAAATGTAGATTAAATTGCTGGGATGGTGAGATGGCCTATATGTATGTATTGGCCAATCTACAAAACAAGATGACATTAATGTACCTAGTAGTAAAGAGAGATTACACAGATCATAATCCAAGTGCAAAATGTCCCAGTGACTCCTGGATTGCTAACATTTACCCAGTAGTTGAATAGTCAACTGCTTTAGATGAATTGGCTTATTTAAACCTTTCCTCACCCCCATGGGATGTGGACCTCATCTGAATGTGAGGAAAGCCATATTTGAAAGGTTAAATCATTGCCTTTAAATTTGTAGCTTGTATTCCTAAACAATATGCTGTAACAATGTGGGATGTTCTTAAATAGGAGATTTTCTTCAATGACAGGAATATATATTTTTTTTAATTACCCATGGAAAATTCAAATATAGTCTTTTTATCGCTAGCGAATATGAAAGTGAATGCAAAACATCATAATGTTGTCACCAGAGAGAGCGGTGTTTGCAACATTCATTAGGTGACTGTGATCTTATAATCAAAAGAAAAAAAAAGGATGCCACAAAGAGGAATGGAAAGGAACTAATACCATTTCTTAGGATTATCACATGACTGTGTTTGAATCATCAGATAATAGGCTACAAAGAATCAGAGCTACTAGGTTATTCCATTTCTTTACATAAAGCACTCTTACTCTTTTTAGATATAAATTAGTGCAATCATATTAAATATCATGCGCTGTGTGTAGAGTTGGGTAATGATCTCCATCAAATAATGAGTGCAGAGGGTATACTTCTCGCCAAGTGCCTTCTGTTCCAGCTGTTTCTACTTATCTTAATTTTCCTAATTGGGTTACAATTAGGCTGTGAATGAGATGTTAACATGGGAATTGGAGCTTTTCAACTAAAGGGTTTACTTATTTTATTGTTTTGTGCTTCTTAACTTCAGAGGCCCATTTCTTGCTACATGTTAATTAAAAAATATTGCACAGTGTTTGAGACAGGCTTATGGTATATACAGACTAGGCTATTTGTGTCTCCATAGATCTAACAACTTGGTTGAAAGAAAATTAGTGCTGGAGCATATGATAGAATATTATTTAAAACTGGGTAGTACCTTACATTGGTTTCTGGTCTCTTTTCCAGCTCTGATTTTACTTCCTAACACGAAAGCTGTCAGCTGGCCAAGGCTGGCATTGGAAAATGAAAATGAGGTCTTTGTTGTGGAGAATTAGGAATCCTTGCTATTCAGAATTGATCCTCAAATCAAGAGCATATGCAGTGCATGGGAGGCTGTTGAAAAGACAACTCAGGCCTTACTACAGTGCTGTTCAATCCAAATCAGTTTCAACAGGCTACAATTCCAAAAATCCCACTAGAACTTAATTTTAGCAGCAAAGGAAATTCCAAATTTTAGAAAGTCATGTCATCATGCATTTTGGTTATTTTTTTTTTAATCTCATCTTGTTAAAGCAGAACTGATACTTTATAATTTTTTATAGGTTTAAAAGAGTTTTTTTTTTCTTTTTTCTTTTTTGGTCTTTTTGAGTCTCCCTGTAGCCCTAGCTGGCCTGGAACTCACTATGTAAACCAGTTTGGCCTTGAACTCACAGAGATTCACCTGCCTGGGCCACCTGAGTACTGGAATTAAAGGCACATGGTTTAAAAGATTTTAACATGCATATTATAAAAAAACACGCAACTGAAGTTAATTTGAGAAAGGGTATTATGTTTTCAAATGATGCTACATAAAGCATTTTTTCCTTTTCCTTTACAGTTTCTTTGTTTCCTTCTTCACTTTCTGTTTTTGTTTTGAGACAAGGTCTCACTCTGTAGCCTAAGCTGAAACTCACTGTGTAACTCAGGAAGCTTTGAGCTAGTGGTATCCTTCTGCCTCAGCCACCAAAGTTATGGGATTATAGGGATAAGCCACCATATATGGTTGAAAATCTAATTTTCTTCTTGTCTATAAGTAAGTAGCACTATGAAGATTAGATTTTAAATGGATAGTACTTCAAGTCTTCACACATACTACCTAACTTTCTTGACATTCCATTTAATACTTAGTCATTTTATTTTTGACAAGTGAATTTTACTAGTTTAAAATTATAATGACAAAAAAAAACATTCTCCAGAGAAGCTGATTCCAGCAGAACACAATCAAGTTTCTTCCGAGTGCCATCTGCTGCCATCCCAGAGTGTCAGGTAAACGTCTTGGACTTCCCTTGGAGAAGCAGGACATGTTATGAAACTTTTCATCATGAAGTGGCCATTTCTTCACCTGTCTCCTTGTATTACCATTTTTATCGAGTCTTTTTTGCCCTTTACTGTCTTGAGATTTGAAAAAATTATCCTAAAGTTTCTTCTATGCTTTAATTATTAAACATGGTTACTGACTGAGGAGATGTTTCTTGTCTCTAAAACTAGAACTGGTGTGATGGCTAGGACTGAATGTTTTGGGACAAGTCACTCGATGTACTTATGTTGAATACCTCTGGCATAATTTACCAGGCACTTTACCTTACCCACATTATCATTAACTTTGCAATACCTGTGTGTCCCTGGCAAAGTCATTTTGTTCCCACTACTTACCAAATCATGCAGTACTACCTCTCAAAGAACTCAGGGATACAGGAGCTAGGCTGTTGACTGCTTCTATAATTGCTATGGTGCCTGAATATGTCATTTGACATTGGTTTTAAGGTTACAATAATGAATGCAATGTTTCTCTCTTCTCACCTGCTGCATGTGGATCAAGGCAGTAAATTTTGGGTCCATTTAATCATGGTTAGTTATATTATTCCCTATTTCTATAGGGTCTCTTCATTGGGAGCTCATGTGTCCCTGATCAACAGCCTTTTTCCATGTACTAGTGTTCACAGAAGTTCACAGGATACCTCTTCCATTGTCTGTCTATGGCCTTTAGGCAGGCTTCATAGCCCAGGCAAAGGGAAAACTGCATGGAGGAGAAGGGTAGATGCACCCAGAAGAGCATTATAGTGGGACATAACATTGTTTCTCAAACAGTGAAAAACAACACCTCGCCAAAGCCCCACAACCAGCTGGAACCAATAAGGTGGCACACAATACCACTCTTTTGATTTGTGATACTGGCATTTCTCTATTGTCTGTTCCCATCTTTCATCTGATGGTGTGACATATCCAAATGCTCCATGGAAGTACAGAGAAGAGGAGTAACTGTTCTGGGAACCCACATACACCCATTCTTGAATGGCATGCTTGCTGCAGTTTTGAAGAATCCTCCTGTGTCTTCCCTGTATTAAGTTTGCATACGAAAAGCACTGGCCCAAATCCCCAGGAGTGCAAGTCCTACTGAGAAAGCTCCTACTCAGCCTTTGAGTGTGAACTTTCACTTCGTAGTAATAAAATCTCTCCCAATCACTTGCTTTCTCTCTCTGAATGCTTCCTTTGACAGTGACAAGAACCTGGAAAACTAAGTACAATGATCGTTCTTTCTTCCGGAGACCTCACCAGGCCAGAAGGTAACTGCCTCTTATGATACTTGCTTCCCGCGTCAAGCACTATTTTCGAACAGGGATCTCCTTTCTGTTTGAACCTTAGTGTAACATGAGAGAACATCGTAGCTTTTATACAGTGTTCTTATTAAACCTGTGTTAAATTGAATTGAAAGCAAACTGAAACCTTTTTCTCATGTTCCCTCCTTGGTTGGTTTTGTTCTTCTTACTGTGGGAGCCCTCTGTAAACAGGAAAAGTACTTTCCTGTATAGGACATAACTGCTGATATGAATGAATGCCTTTCTTTGAACACTGAGAACCGCATTTCTATCACTGCCTCTCAGTCCCAGCACGAGCACACAATCCAGTCCTTATTTTATATTACATATAAGAATAAACCTGAAGTAATACAGGCATACAAATCCTTCCTTGGCTCTCTAATTCCTTTTAAATTTACTTATTTCTATTTTTATTTTACGTGTGTGAGTGTACTGCTTTCATGTTTGTAAGTGTACGTATATTGTACAATGTCCACAGAGGTCAGATGAAAGAGTCAGATTCTCATGGTTGTTAGCTGCATGTGGGTGCTGGGAATCAAACCCAGTTCCTCTGAAAGAGCAGTCATTGCTCTTAAGTGCTGGACCATCTATCTAGCCCCATTTCTCTAATTCTTTACTTTATAAAAGGAATTTTGAAAAAACATAGCAAAAACAAGATTTATTATATCAAAGGTTAAGATAAATACTTGGCATATTTCTTTACTTAAAAAATTTAATTATATCCCAATAATTTTAATTTTAAAATATAATTTATTCAGTTCAAATTGTTTTAAGAATTAAAGATAAAGAAAATTAAAAACCTCTATAAAAATTTCACCTAGCACTAAGGTCAACAATCAATAAGTAGGACCTCATTAAATTACAAAGTTTCTGTACAGCAAAAGAAATAACTAGAGAAGGGAAGAGGAAACCCAGTGAGCGGAAGAAAATCTTCACCAGATATACATCTGACAGAGGATTAATATCCAGAATATACAAAGAACTCAAAAAAGAAAGAAATAAGAACATAAATGACCCAATAAAAAGATGGGCAATAGACCGAAACAGAGAGTTCTCAAGCAAAGGAAAAAAATGGCCAAGAAGCACCTTAAAAAGTGCTCAATATCCTTAGCAATTAGAGAAATGCAAATCAAAACCACTTTAAGCTTTCATCTTTCTCCAGTCAGATTAGCCAAGATCAAGAGAATGAAAGACTCCAAATGCTGGAGAGAATGTGGAGAAAGAGGAACGCTCATTCACTGCGGGTGGGAATGCAAACTTATGCAACCACTTTGGAAAGCAAGGAGAACCCTCAAAAAACTAAAAATACCACTCCTTGGCATATACCCAAAGGACTCATCATGAGATACCTGTACACCCATGGTTGTTGCTGCTCTCTTCACAATAGCTAAGAAATGGAAACAACCTAAATGTTCCTCCATTGATGAATCATTAATGAAAATGTGGTACATCTACTCAATGGAGTTCTACTCAGCAGTTAGAAAAGATAAAATTATGAAATTTTCAGGTAAATGGATAGAGCTAGAGAGTGTTATACTAAGTGAAGTAACACAAATGCAGAAAAGCAAGCAATGTATGTTTTCCCTCATTTGTGAATTGTAGCAACAATCCCCTATATGTGAGTAGATAAATTCTGAAGTAACACCAGGATCCAGGTAAAGGAAAAGATACATGAAGGTAAAGGAAAAGAAACAACCTGAAAGGGAGATAGTAGGGAACAGATGCTACCTGAGGGAGGTGGAAAAATTGTAATTGGCAGGAAGGCAAGGAGGGAGGGACATGCAAGGGACCATGGTGTTGGAGAGGGAGGGAAGTCAGGAACGGAAGGATGGCAGGAGCTGGGAGGTATTGGGGGGAGGTGGGATGGTGGGGGCACTGGTACTGGGAAAGGAGGGAGGAGAGAGGCCAGACAGGAGAAAAAAAAGTAGAGATGAGTGAATCTTGGGGGAGTAGGAAACCTAGAGGGAAAAGTGATGCCCTAGAAACCCTATGAGAAATGCATGTAGAGCGTCTGATCATTAATGCATATGTACACCTAGGAGCTGCTTGGAAGGGAACGCAGTGCGAGATAGAGGAGACCTACCTCCCTTAGAGCAACAAACATGTCATACAGCACTCATCAAAGAAGTTTCTTTTTGTAACAGATGGAGGCTGCTGCAGAGTTACACATCTGATCAAGCGTAGAGAATGTACACCTGGGGGATGCCCAGTACTAGGTAACATATCTGCAATCAAATCTTTACAACCAAGGCTCATGGAACATAGTGGAATAAGGGGTAGAGAGAGGGCTAATGCACCCCTCAGTTCTCACTAGTGAGGCTTCCATGTACGTCAGAGTGCATTACACACAGAAGGCCTCAACTAGCCAAGTTTTGGAGAATAAGAGACTGTAGAGTGCAGGATGGGACTCCTATATGGAACCTCACCCACCCATGGCTCAGGGATCATTGGAGAAGAGGAGGCAGAGATTGTAAGAGCCAGGGCTGGTTCATGAACCAAGGAGATAGACGTTTCCAGGCCAATGTAGGCTTGCTCATGTGTACCTGTGTCAGCAGTGGTGTCCAACACAGGACCCATGTCAGCTTAATTAAACAAGGGCCCAAAGGGAAGGTGAGAAATAGGTGACGGGTCAGTACTAGATCAAGAACTATTTGAGACTGGTTGCTGCTGGATGAGGGTGAGCATGACTTACATACAAGGACTGGATGGGCTGACTCTAGAGGACAAATTTGCACTGAAGGACATTTGAGTACCAATGCCTGAATGAATAGGACTCAGCATGTATGGCAGAGTGCATAGGGTTCGGTGGGGGAATAAGGGGAGGCACGGATTGGGGAGGGGGTCTAGATGTGAGTGGGAAATATTGTATGAAATTTTAAAAGCTAAAAATAAATAAATAAATAAATAAATAAATAAAATTTTACCTTGCTTTTATCAGTTGTTGTTGCTGACAATGTCAGGAATACTTAAGTTTTATATCAACCAAAATTCTCTTTATCGTTTCCTCATCTGAGTGCTGTTTGCCTCCAGGAACCCAAATTAGAGGCTCATTCTTGCTTTCAGATATTTTGTCAAGTATAATGTTCTTGAGGCCTTTCTTGCCCAATACCTAATAACTCCCCTATTCAAAATTTATCGACCTTCTGTGATAGATTTTTCTCTATAATAATCATTTTCATATGTAGAATATATACTTAATATATAGGTAGATAGATGGATGACATATTGTAGCTTTTCACAGCTCTAATATAATCACACAAGAGTACTATATGTCCAGTACATAGAATTGTGTCTGTAACTTAGCAAGTGCTACATAAGTATTAGTTGAATGAATAAATAACAGATAAATAAGATGTAACATTATATATCATGCCCTAACTCCCTAAGGATGTCTTTGTGTAAGAACATTGGGAAGGACAGGTCTGAAATCCTTTAGGAATCGTTTGTTTGTTTCTTTTGTTTTGTTTGAGACAGGGTCTCCCTGTAGCCACAACTAGCCCGGAACTTGCTATGTAGACCAGGTTGACCTTGTTCTCACAGAGGTCTGCCTGACTCTGCCTCCCAGGAGCTGGAATTAAAGGTGCATGCCATCGCACCAGACTAGATACTTTATGGATGTTTAAGAATCTTTGTTTACCTTCTACTCTGATGCTCTGTAACTTCTTGTTTTCTTGATTCAGACAGATGAATTCATCAGTGGGGCATGTTAAACAGAAGTACCTGCTTAAGATTTACTACCAGTGACAGTAGAAATTATGAATCATCAGAGTCAGCAAAGACAATTCAGTAGAAAATATAGAAGACCTTCTTTCAATGTTGATTTTGGATTTCTTTTATTCCTCATAGCTACTCTACTGTGAGTTTGTTGGAAAAATTGGGATTCTTTCTCCCAAATGTGCTCAACACTCCAAAAAAGCATAACATTCTGAGATGTCCCTGACGCTCATCACCGATAAGAATTATTAACAGAAACAGGCAAGGGACGGAAATGGCAAGCACTCAAGACAGTTTCAGTGGAGATGATAGGCTGGACTTCAGATTCCAGGATAAAAGCATAGACCAGAGGAGAGAAGCAGATACTAGATCCTTTTTTCTTAACTTTAATGCATCTTGTATGTGGGGCATTAAGGAAGATATCATATACTGATGGAGTGACCTGAAATCTATCTTTTCACAATTAAACGTGGTACTTTCAATTAAACATGATTCTTCACACTGGTAATTCAAGCTTCTGTGAAAATATCAAAATGTGAAGCATGTTGGTCAAGGCTGTGACCCTGAGAAATGTAAATGACCCACTAGCGCAGTGCCATTATATAATGACAGACAATTCCTCAGATGGAAGGGAAGCATCTTATTGAACTCCGAAACAAAGGTTAGAAAGCAAAAGACGACTTTCGCATTACCAGTCACATTTTTCCTAATCTCAGAGTGAAAAAAAAATATTTTTCTTCTTAGTTTCTGCTGAAGGAACATTATGGACTCTCAGTGACCCCAAAACCCTGCCACCATAAGTGCATTTTTTTTCCTCTGAAGCAGAGATAAAGAACAAATAAGGCTTCCAGTTTTCAAAGGTGAGAAGCAAATGGCTTTATGCTGTAAGAACATGCTGATATTTGGAAAAAGTCAATTAAAACGAGTTGAGACCCAAGCCCAAGACCCACAGAGAAATTTTCTCTATGTGGCTTATATAATTGCTATAGATTTTCCTGCTTTATTTTTAAAAAATATCCCTTGATTATATAGTGTGTCTTGTTTCACTGCTCTCCAATATGGCAGAAATCTTTGATGTTTGTGGATCCCTCTCACAAGACACTATGTATTTTATCAAGTAGATGTCTACATATTCTATTTCATAGACATAAGATTACACAAAGTTGGATGAAATTGTAAACTGAGATGCTTACTATTATTTTGACTCCCATAGGAACATCCTTGGATTTTTATGATAATTCACATTCTATCTTTAGTATCCTACTTCTGTAGTTTATACAATTATTTTGTATTGTTAACATGAATGATTTGGGTGAAATGATCAAAAATAAAATTTATGCTGAGCAATTACAATTTTCCACAGGTTAATTTACAATTATTAGTGTGTGGGACCACTGTATGAAGTATATGTATATTCATAATACAACATATTATGTGGTAATAAACATGTGTGAGATCTCCAGATCTCAGCCTTCAGGGTAGAAGTTCAAGCAAAAGAGCCTATGGTCTTTTTGCAAACATTCACCAAACAGGCGAAAAAAATTTGGGAACACAATTTAATTCTAAACAAATGCATACCAATACATCTTAAAGCTTTCTTAAGAGGATGTGCTCCACCCAAAGATTCTGGACTGGATGTCAATTGATGGATTCCAATTGTGACTGCTGACAGCTAATTAGAGGGAGGTGATTATTAATACAAATAATCTGTTTTCTAGTGAATAAAATGGACATATTACCAGTTGTGTGTAAAATAACCTTATAGCCTCAGTGTTTACCTCTGAGATGATCCCCAGGCTTTCTTGAAGTCACGTTCTGGCACTGGAACATGATGGTGATGAACTGTACTGGTTTTTAGTAAACTATAGTGTATTTTGCCAAATTTTCTACATTGCTTAGGAATGAGTTACCAGTTTATACTTCTAAACTTAAGCATCTTGACTGTAGCTGTGTAACCTGTAAGAAAAACAATAAAACACAATAAATTTTGTTCATCAATTTTGAAAACAACCTGTGTCTGATGCTGTGCCTGGGATGTCAGTCGACCACAAGAAATCTTGAGTCTTTTTAGCTACTGAAGCCTAGTGGTTCTCAGATACAGCTGACAAACTAATTTAAATAATTTATGTTTACTTTAATGTTCTCCTTTCTTGCACTAATTTGGATTAAGGCACTTGAAAAACGGAACACAGGAATGGTAATAAAAAGATTTTCTCCATTTTCAGAGCTGTTCAGCATATGAACTATTTTAGAGAATATTATATTTCAAAATGTGAAGGTCCATAATTTCTAGTGATTTTTTGAAGAAAAGAAAAAAATTGAGTTAGCGATACCTGCCATCTGTCTTGATCTGTCTTGACTCATCATAACAGGGTTTCTTTGGCTAGAAAATGTCAGCTGTGTTGAGGCTTAGCATCATATTATCTCCTTAATAAACCTGCAAATAAGAAATTTCTCAGTGAATGAGCAAGTAGTTGTTCCCAATTTACAGATAATAATTCAAGTTCCCATTTGGGGAATAGTCAATTTAAGAGTCTGTAAGTCTCTGCTCAGCTTGGCTTCACTAACATTTTATCAATTAAACTTTCCATATCACCTACTTAAAGACAAGCAGCTTGTAGTTCAAAAATAATAATTATTATTAATATACTTAAAAATATTCATTCATTTGATTCTCTATAACTTATGGTTTCCAAAATAATTACATTTAGCTATTTCTACTCCTGTATAGGGCAATCCTCTGAGCATAACAACCCTTATCTTCAGAATAGCTGTAACTATGTACAAGAGACCCTCGAGATTGGGCTTGGTTATGACTGGACTGTTGATGTTCTCTCATGGAAGGAAGGGATGGGAAGCATCATTGGACCTTCGCCTAATAACAGTCACCAACATCCTGTACCTCCTGGTCATTTGCATTTCCTTAATTGCACATGACCTTGTGTTTCTAGGAGGTTCTAGAGCACAGAGTGTGTAACATCAACTAAAGGAGGCACTCTCTGCAGCTATGAGGAGGAGTGACTGCTTTGAGGTCACCCACACCCCTGTAAGCAACCCCTCACTGTGATGTGATATATTATACTGTATACTCAGGCTACCTGAACATGTGCTGCACATACAGTTTTTATGACTATGCTTTCAAACTGAACAATCAACAGTTCAAAGAGAAATACTAATAAAGATCATTTACCAATTTTCCATTCTCCCATATGCTTTAAATCAAAATTCAAGCCTCATCATTAACTTAGTTTTAAAACCCTCTGTCATATACACCCACATTAAAAGTGAACCGTCACTTCCTTTAGGAACTTTCATTGTTGTTCACCTGTAATTCTTTCATCATTCCAAATAATCTATGTTGAACAAGAGTTGAAAGTGTTTTCAGTTTTAAAAGTAACTCTGCTTTAAATAAAGTGTGTCACATAAATTCAGGTACAAGGAAATCAGTCTGTGACGCTCAGGTGTAATACTCCCTCCGTAGCTGAAGGTCTCGGCTTTAGCTTGCTTACACCAGTGTATCAAAAAGATAGTTTCCATTCCTTATGATTTTAAGGTCATATTTTAAAATTATGTTTGGATATTCAATGCCCAATTCGTTCAATGAGGACAAGATTGAAGTATCATATTTGTTCTTAAGTGTTGATATCTAATGAGAAACAATCAGACTGTTAGTCTTTAACGTGATTTAAGGAAATTTTATTGTATTCAATGTGTAGATATCAAACAAAAAATTGCAGGCACTGATGGGAAACTATAAATTCAATGTTGGGAACTATAAACTAAGAAACAAAGAATGATGATGATTTTCTCTTCTAAATCAGAGGAATAATAGAGAAATATAAGCTTTCAAGTATTCTACAAACTCAAGAAATGTTAGTACATACATGAAACAAACCAAACAGCAAACATCTAGGATTGTTCATTAGAACTAGGTAAATCATTAGGCAAGTTTTTTTTTTTTTTTTCATTTCAATGGCCTGTGGAGCTTAAAGCAGTGTACAGTATGTTTCTCTTTCCTTGGGTTTGCCTGTCATAAGGGAATTTGAGGTCATATGAATGTTTTTATTTTTTTCTTTTCATTTCAAATGGTTTCTTTTTAAAAAAAAATTTACAAAAACTTTATTGAGAATTTCATACATGCATATAAGATATTTTGATCAAATCCATGCCCACTTCCTCCCCTCCCACATTCCTCCCTCTGAAGGCATAACCCTAAAATCTTTTTCTTTTTTTAAGTCTTTTTTTGAGACAGGGTCTCTCTGTAGCCTCAGCTGGCCCGGAACTAACTATGTAAACTAGGCTGGCCTTGAACTCACAGAGATCCGCCTGCCTCTGCCTCCCAAGTGCTGGGATTAAAGGCATGTGCCACCATACCTGACAACCCTAAAATCTTTTAAGGAATAGATACAAGCTCCCAAATACTTGTTTTAAAAAGAGAGTGGCTGTTTCATGATTTAAAAGTTGGTAACATCAACGCTTTCTTATAAGGTGAAGAAAGGAGAATGAGAGTTTGATTTTATTTTACATGTCAATTATCTGCTGTACATGTAAAAATGCACTGAAAAAAAGCAGGCTTGTTGTTTTAATAGCCTACTTAAGGAAAATGTGAAACAAAAATACATGATACTAATCAACAAATCCTATAACTGGTGCATGCATATATACACAAATATATGATTTATTATATATTTGAAAGGAAAAAAAGGTGAGTTAATTTACTTTGGAACTACCTATGAATGGTTTAAATTTACTAGATTTTTCCTATTTATTTTTAAGTACAAAACTCATGTTAAAGATGGTGATATTAGTGAATCTGATATCTGTTACCTGTCATAGAAAATATAAACTTGTGCTTCATTGATGGTAAGGAAATTATTACAATACATTTCTTAATAAAGTCCATAACTATAATCAGGTATTAAAACCACATGAAATAGGGGCCAGTGATATAACTCATTGGTAAAGCATTTTCCTGGGATGCTAATGGCCAGGGCTCAAGTCCCAGTAACCAAAACGAATTAATTTATAGCAGAACAGGGGTTAGAAAGAATACTAATGCATCACTTCACTCCCAACAGTGAAGCTTCCTCTTGCAACAGAGTGCTATGCACACAGAACGCCACAAGGGGGCAAGGTTTGGTGAATAAGAGATCGCAGAGTGTGTGTTCCCGGACAGGACACATATTAAACCTCACCCAGCCATGGCTCAGGGACCATTGCAGAAGATGGGGCAGAAAGATGGAAGAGCCAGGGTTGCTGCATGAACGTAAGGATACAGAAGGTTCCAGACTTCAGGGAACTTGCTCATATGAACACATGCATAAATAATAAAAATAAAAACAAAAACAAAGACATAAAACACATTTGAAACCAAATAATTCTTCTGGTTATGTAAAGTGTCTTACAAAACCAAAACTGAATTCCCTAGTAGTATCATTCAGAATAACACCAAAAGAAAACAAATAAAAATACAAATAACTTGAGAAATAAATTAAGTAAAAATAGTAGGAAACTATATACAGGATTTATTCTGTGCCATGTGCTTAACTATAGGTTTTGTGAATTTATTTATACAAATCTTAAAGAGATGGCTTATTATTTCTTTTGTTAAGAAGAGATAACATGGAATCACAAATGGGGTTTCCTGCCTGGACTGTGAAGGAGCTGGGTGTAAAGCCAAAATGGTTGCTTCTGGAAGTCTTCAGAACAGCAAGGCTGCCCCACTTTCTACAAACATGATGCTTGTAAAGACACAAGAATAATGTGTGATGTCTTTGCTCTTCATTTGCTAACAAATGTCCACAAACTTAATGGTTTCAAACAAAACAAATTTATTGCCTTAATTCAAAACTCTGAAATGGTCTGTGGGCTGAAGTCAAGATACTGGCAGAGTGCTTTCCTTTAAAGGAGTTCTTTGGCTTAGGGATGTAGTGGCAGACTGTTCATCTCCTGTGTGCATCAGGACTCTGTCTCCAGCATCACACACACACACACACACACACACACACACACACACGTTGTTTTATTAGTTATTGACTCTTTTTTTACAGAAAAATTCATTTTTAATGCAACTGACATTAAGATGTTTGCATATGCATTTCTAATCTCTATATATCTGATTATTTCTAGTCACAGTCAGTTACTTTCTGAGCTCCTTGGCATCTGAGCATGGATATAAAGTTGTCAAGTGGATTTCCATGGTAATGTTTTTCACATCTATAAAATACTAAGGAGCAAATTTTTATGCTTTGAAGAACTATTGCTACTATGTTAATCATTTTTTAAATTATTAATAATTACATGATTAGAAGAAGCATTTCACTACAGCTTTAACATATTGAGTAACACACCCCAGAGCAAGAGTACATCTCTTTCACAAGTGGGTGCAAGTTTCTAGGTTCACAGTTGAATTAATACAGTAGTAAAATATTGAACTCAATATAAGCTCTGTAAGACATAAAATTGAATGAGTATTTAACCTTTAAGAAAGATCTCCATTTCATTTTAGAATATATTGTTCCTTTCAGAAAGACTCATTGTTTTTGCTACTAACACTGAGATGTTGGCACATGCATCTCTAATCTGTATGTATCTGATTATTAGTAGTCATAATCGGTTGCACTTGGATCCTGGGTGCCTGTGTGTGTCTATAAAGTCATCGAGTATATTTCAATGGTAATGTTTATCACCTCTACTAATTAGCATGACATAAATTTCCATGCTTCCTCCTCAAATATACATTTTTTAAAAAATTCGTTCATTTTCTTGTGTATGTATATCACACAGAACACCCCAAACCATCTTATTCAACTATACACCCACTTCCCAGATTGCACCCTCCCATAGCCTCCCTCCCCCTACTAGAGCCCTTATACTCTGATATCCCTGCTGCTGTCTGCTGTGTTGTCGGCACCCCAGCCATTCCCCACGACTTGCCCTTCTGGTGAATCTAGTTAGCCTACCTAGAGGTCTTCATTTTAGGAGGGTCAGCTGTTCCTCATCTAGCAGCAATCAGTTGTCAATATTCCTTTAGATAAAATTGGGGTCTGCTGTTCATTTTCCCAGTTCTATGCTGGGTTACTATCTGGGAGTCTCTTTGGCCACCCTGGCCAACAACTCAAAAGAAGGTATTGCCTGTCTGGAATTGTTGCTTGTTATGTAGCCTTTAGCTATGCATATGGACTCTTAAGAAATTATATTGGTCCCTTTAATCTTTGGTTATACTTTCCTTTTGGGTGTTTAAGTCCACACAGCTGGCCCAGATAAACCAATTTATTTTTACTTTTAAGATCATTTGAGGATCTCTTCCTCAAGGGTTACATGGGCTTGGGAGGAGCACCTGTATCCTCCTGTTCTTCTCTTTCATGTTCTTTCATTTTCTTTACCTCCACGTTTCCTTTCCATTATCCTGGTTCCTGTAGTTATGTCTGGATACATACTCACTTACCATGGTTTGGTTCTAGGATCTACATATGAGGAGTAACATATGTCGATTTTTTTTCTGAGTCTGTTACTTCACTTAATATAACAGTTTCTAGTTCCATCCATTTACCTGCAAACTTCATGATTTCATCTTTCTTTACTGCTGAGTAAATTCCACTGTATAAATGCACCACATTTTCATTATCTACTCATCAATTGAGGGACACTTAGGTTGCTTCCATCTCTTAGCCACTGTGAAAAGAGCAGCAACAAACATGGATGTACAAGTGTCTCTGCAATAGGATGAGATCTTTTGGGTATATGCCTAGGAGTGGCATAACTGGGTCAAATGGTAGGTTTGTTTGTAGTTTTTTAAGAGTTCTCCACACTGCTTTCCATAGGGGTTGAAAAACTTTGCAGCCCTCCCAGCAGTGGATGGGGGCTCACTTTCCCTACTTCCTTCCCAACATTTGGTATCGTTTGTTCTCTTGATCTTAGCCAGTCTGACTGGGGTAAGATGAAATCTTTAAGTGGTTTTAATTTGCATTTCCCTAATTATTAGTACTGTTGAACATCTTCCAAGATGCTTCACAGCCATCTTTATTTCTTCTTTTGAGAACTCTCTGTTCAGCTCCTTAGCCCATCTTTTAATTGGGTTACTTCTTATCTTGATTCTCTGTTTTTTGAGTTCGTTATATATTCTGGATATCAAACCTCTGTCGGATGTGTCGCTGGTGAAAATTGTCTCCAATTCTGTGGGTTTTCTGTTCGCTTCCCTCGTTGCCTACTTTGATGTACAGAAGCTTTTTAGTTTAATGAGGGCCCATTTGTTAATTCTTTCCCTTGTTTCCTGAGCAATTGATGTCTGGTTTAGAAAATCCTTTTCTACACCTGTATTAGTAGGATTTTCCTAATGTTTTCTTCCAACAGTTTCAGAGTTTCAGGCTTTACATTGAGGTCTTTGCTTCATTTGGTATTGAATTTTATACAAGGTGAAAGATAAGGGTTTAGTTTCATTCTTCAACAGGTAGAGATCCAGTTTTGCCAGCACCATTTGCTGAATATTCTGTCTTTCCTCCAATAAGTAGTCTTGGCCCCTTTGTCAAATATCAGGTGGCTGAAATTGCATTTACTCATATTTGGGTCTTCAATTTTGTGCCATTGATCTATGGGTCTATTTTTGTGCCAGTACCATGTTGTTTTTATGACTATAGTTCTGTAACACAGCTTAAAATCAGGTATAATAACCCCCCAGGCATTGCTCTTGGTGCTCAGGGTTGTTTTGGGTATCCAAGGTCTTTT
This sequence comes from Nannospalax galili, assembly GCF_000622305.1. Taxonomy (NCBI): domain Eukaryota; kingdom Metazoa; phylum Chordata; class Mammalia; order Rodentia; family Spalacidae; genus Nannospalax; species Nannospalax galili. The sequence continues at coordinate 3,641,881 of NW_008335287.1, read as the reverse complement.
GTGCTTTCATATGAATCTTAGGATTTTCTTTTTCCAATTCTGCGAAAAATGTCGTGGGATTTGATTGGCATTGCATTGAATCTATAAATGGCTTTTGGTGGGATGGTCGTTTTCACAATATTAATTCTTCCAGTCCATGAGCATGGGAGGTCCTTCCGTCTTCTGATGTCTTCCTCAATCTCTTTAAATATTTAAATTTTTCATTTTAGAGCTCTTTAATGTCTTTGGTCAGGTTCATTCTGAGTTTTTTTGTTTGTTTGTTTTTTGTTTTTCCAGCCTATGTGAAGGGGAGTGTTTCCATGTGCTCTTTCTCTGATTGCTTGTTATTGGTATATAGAAAGACTACAGACTTTTGTAGGTTAATTTTGCAACCTGCCACTTTACTGAGCGTGTTAATAATTTCTAGGAGTTTCCTGGTGGAATTTTTGGTGTCTCTTAGATATAATATCATATCATCTGCAAAAAGTAATGATTTGCTCTCTTCTTTTCCAATTATTACTCTTTTAACTTCCTGCTCTTGTCTTATTGCTCTTGCAAGAGTTTCAAGCACTACGTTAAAGAGAAGTGGAGATAATGGACAGCCTTGTCTGGTTCCTGATTTCAGTGAGAATTCTTCCAATTTTTCTCCATTTAGAATGATGTTGGCTGTGGGTTTGTTATTTATGGCTTTAATTATGTTAGGTATGTTCCCTCCAGTCCCTTTCTCTCTAGGATTTTGAACCTAAATGCATGTTGAATTTTGTCAAAGTCCTGACCATGCGGTTCTTGTCTTTGAGCCCATTTATACGATTTATGACATTTATTGACTTATGAATATTGAACCATCCCTGCATCTCTGGGATAAAGCCAACTTGATCATGGTGGATGATCTTTTTGATGTGTGTCTGTATGCGGTTTGCAAGTATTTTATTGAGAATTTTTTCATCTATGTTCATTAAGGATATGGGTCTATAGTTTTATTTTTTTGGTTGTGTCTTTACCTGGCTTTGGTTTTAGAGTGATGCTGGCTTCATAGAAGGAATTTGAGAGTTCTCTCTCCATTTCTATCTTTTTGAATAAATTAAGTAGTGTTAGATGTAGATCTTCCCTAAATGTCTGATAAAATTCTGCTGTAAATCCATCTGGTCCTGGGCTTTTTTTAGTCGGGAGATTTTGTATTACTGTTTCAATTTCTTTTTTGTGATATGGGTCTGTTTAAGCTGTTAATCTCTTCTTGGTTTAGTTTTGGTGGTTCCCATGCCTTTAGATATGCATCCATTTCTTTTAGGTTTTCAAATTTAGTACCATATAGGTTTTTAAAGTATTCCCTTATAATGTTCTGTATCTTTCTGATGTCTGTTGTAATGTTTCCCCTTTCATCTCTGATTTTGTTGATTTGGACGTGCTCTTTCTTTCTCTTGGTTACCTTGGCTAGCGGTCTGTCAATCTTGTTTATCTTTTCAAAGAACCAGCTCTTGGATTTGTTGATTCTTTGTATCATTTTCTTTGTTTAAATTTCATTTATTTCAGCCCTGATTTTTGTTATTTCTTCTTGTCTCCTAGGTTTGGATTTCATTTCCTGTTGCTTTTCAAGTGTGGTGAGTTGCAATGTTAAGTCATATATTTGTGTTCTTTCCGATTTTTTTGATGTAGGCACTTAGAGCTATAAACTTCCCTCTAAGGACCACTTTCAGCATATCCCAGAGGTTTTGTTGTGTTCTGTTATCCTTTTAATTTAGTTCCAGGAAATTTTTGTTTCTTTCTCCTTAATTTCTCTTTTGACCCATTCATCATTCAGGAGTGTGTTGTTTAATCTCTATGTTTTCGTGTGGTGATAAGTGTGTTGTTTAATCTCCATGTGTTCATGTGGTGATTAGGGCTTCTCCGGTGTTGATTGTAAGCTTTATTGCATTGTAGCCTGATAGAATGCACGGAATTATTTCATTCTTTTTGTATTTGTTGAGGTTTTTTTGTGCCCCAGTATATGGTCGATTTTGGAGAAAGTTCCATGGGGTGCTGAGTTGAAAATATGTCCATTGGTGCTTGGGTGAAATACTCAGTAGATGTCTGTTATATCCGTTTGATATATGGTATTGTGTAATTCAGATTTCTCTCTGTTAACTCTCTGCCCCATTTACTTATCTACGGGAGACAGTAGGGTATTGAAGTCCCCTACTATTAATGAGTTGAGATTAATCTGGGTCTTAAAATCCTGTAGTAGTGTTTTTATGAAGTTGGGTACACCAGAGTTTGGTGAATGTATGTTCACGATTGTAATATCTTTTTGATTTCTTGCCCCTTTGATGGGAATAAAGTGGTCCTCTTTATCTCTTCTGATTAATTTTAGTTTAAAGTCTATTTTGTCAGATATTAGAATTGTACACCTGCTTTTCTCTTAGTACCATTTGCTTCGTATATTTTTTTTCTATCCTTTCACTTTAAGATAGTGTATGTCCTTGAAAGTGAGATGAGTTTCTTGCAGACAACAAAAAAGATGGGTTTTGTTACTTAATCCATTCACCTAGTCTGTGTCTTTTGACGATAGATTTCAGTCTGTTAATATTTAAATTTATCACTGAAAGATGAGTTTTGAATCCTGTCATTTTTTATTTCTGTTTACATTCTTGATATAGCTGCACTTTCCAGAATCCCTTGGGTATAGTCATTCCTTTTTTCAGCTCTTTGTATTGCTTCCAGAACTCTCTGAAGGGCTGGTTTTGTGGATGTGAATTCCTTCAGCCTATTTATGTCATGGAAGATTTTTCTGGTCCTATCTGTTTGGTGTTCTATATGCTTCTTATATTTGCATGGACATGTCTTTCTTTAATTTGGGGAAATTTTCTTCCTTGATTCTATTGAAGATCTGGTCCACGCAATTATCGGGATTCTTCTCCTTCCTGAATGCCTATGATTCATAAGTTTGGTCTTTTTATGGTGTCACACAATTCCTGCATATTCCATTCTTGTGATTCCTTAATTTTTCATAG
>NW_008335287.1:3614893-3638881 GCF_000622305.1 Nannospalax galili | reverse complement strand
TATCTTCCAGTCTTGATACTCTCCCATTTTATTCATCCTATTGGTGAGGCTTTCTCCTGTTGTTTCTAATTGGCTTACTGTTTCACTTCGTTCTTCATTTCAGCCTGAGTATTCTGCAATATTTCTAACTCTTTTCTGAATTCATTCAGAAGTTTATCCCTATCTTCCTTCAGTTCTTTGATTTCTTTTTTTTTGTGTTCTTTAAATTCACTGAATTCTTTTATCATGTTTAAAATTGTTCTTTTGAGTTCCATGTCCTGGATTATCTCAAGGGGGTTCTCACTGTACTCCTCTAGAGGAGTATTGGTATTTGGTGGGGATATGTTATTTTGGTTTTTCATGTTATTAATTTGTCTCTGTGATTTTGACATGTGAATTTTTTGTTTGTAGTTTCTGATTCTTGTGTGAGACTCAAGCCTTCAAGTTTAGGTCTGCTTCTTTTTGTGAACTTTCTGTGTCTTTGTGGTTTACTTTTTGGGCATGAAAAGCCATTTTGTCTAAGCTTCCTGTTCTTTCTTTTGATTTTATATTGGAGTGGCCAGAATGCTTTTTTCTTCAGGAGTTCCCAGAGAGGCCCAAGTCAGGTGAGGATCGGATGCTCTCAGGCTTTCTCCCAAGGTCTCGATCCCTCCAGGAAAGATTTTGGCCTCAAAAATTTGGGGGTTGGACTGTCTGGGAGCCGGACCTAGGAAAGATGCTGGTCTAGGGCAGCTGGTGGCCATGCCACCCAGAGATGCAAAGGAAAATGGGAGTGGGAAGCAGCCCCAAGGCCTCCTGGGGACTGCACTGAAGAGGTCTGGATGCAAAAGATCAGGAAGAGGAAAGGTCAGCCCTGTGTCCATGAAAGAGGCTGGCAGGTAGTGCAGGCCCAGGGAAGTAGAAGGAGGTGAGGGCGAGGCCAGGCCCAGAGTGCTCCTGGGTACCTGAAAAGGAACTGAGTTGGTCTGGATGCAAAGGATCAGCAAGCAGTGGTGGTTCCCAATTGTCTGGGGCAAGACCCAGGCTAGGAGGAAAGACCAGCAGGGGGAGATGGGAGGGTGAATGAGGCTGGGGTAGTCAAGGCTCAGAGGGCATGATCGACTTACCACAGAGAGAGAAAGAGAGGCCTGTGGGTTGTGCAGGCCCAGGGAAGCAGAGGGAAGTGAGCTAGTTTTTGACTCTTACTGAAAATCTCTTTTGGATCATAAACTGAATTAAGTCATTGTGGTTGCTGGGATAAGGTCTCCCAGCAGGGTTGGGACATGATGGTTGGGAGGAACATCTTCAGGGTACTGTGACTACAGGTACAGTTGATCTCTGCCTCATAGAAACGATGGTGGGCATACTGTCACTGGAATACATTACCTGCTTCTCTGGTTTAAAGTATTAAATCAACAAGAGCAGACTCTCTGTAAGTCCTTATAAAAAATGGTCACATTTCAATGATGAATTTTGTCATTATTCCAGGTCACTCACTTACCTTGTTGAGCTTTTTGTTTCATTTTGTTCTATTTTAACTTTCCTCATAGAAAGCTACATAAAAATACATTTAATTATACTTTAAGCAAACATATATTCTTGCTTTTCTCCAAATGTTGTATTCAAACTGGTATTATAACTTGTATTTAGTATGGGAAAAATGGAAGAAATTTATTTTTAACATTTACACAAATAGTAAATCAAATCATGTCTGTTTTTTGCTCTATTTTAAAACTATACCTTCTAATTCAGATTATCTAACCTGAGAAATAAAAGCAATTACTACATGGAAACAATTATGGGAAGGAAAATAATCATTCTGAATGGGATATACATGGCACTGGTGATGATATGACATCAATGGAAGAAGAAAATAAATTGAATGATGTCACCAAGATTTATGAATCGAGATGTTAAAACACACAGCAGCAGTGTTTCTCAGCTTTCAAAGCAAATCACTTTCTAAGGAGCTCTCATGACATGCATTTTCTTTTTAAATTTTTGTTATTCTTGTGTATTTGGCATATATGTTGAGTGCACTTGTCTTGTTATTCTGTGTCTGAAAGTAAGAGGACAGTTTGCAGGAGGCAGTTTTTCCTTCCTCTATGGGTTCCAGGGATCAACTCAGGTCATCGGGCAAACATTTTTACCCACTTAGCCTTCTCACTAGTTCTTGACATACTTTTTTCTCATTATACCCTTCTTCCCATTCCAGATTTATTACATATCTGTTTATATATGTTGGTGGGTCACCAGCTGGTATAATTTCTATGATTTTAGCACCTGAGGAAATAACTTGCATACCTTTGGGGATAATATCACCCACAAGGAGCTTCTGTGTAAAGGTGTGACATATATGAATGGAACCTGAAAGGTTAGTACTCAAAACTCCTCATCTGGCTGACAAGGAGGCAGAGAAAGAAGGACATAGATTTGTCAGAAGGAACACACACTTAATAGGCACATGAAGAAAATCAAAGAAACATAAGGTGTAGAGTTTGGTCAATTTGCTCTTGTGCTCAACTACTATGGATTAAAACTGTGGGAAAGGAAAAAGCCAAGTCTCTACTTGATAATTAAGAGATGTTGAGCTGTCAACATACTTGGGTTTTACAGCTTCCTCTGATATACACAGAATGTAACATTATGTGATGATTTATAAAATAACTATTACGTTACAATAATATATAATAGAAAAACATCCTATGGAGAGGAGTTCAGCCACAGAGACTTAAAAAATGCAATAGAAGCCGAGACTTGTTTAAAGGTCAGCCTCTTGTATGCTCTTGGTATTTTCACAGAGTCAGAGCTTGTTCAACAAAGAGGAGTTCACAGCTGTCAGATGCTGGCATTTCGAAGGGGAAAAGACATCTTTATGAAATAAGACAAAAATCTCTTCATGTACAATCATGTATTAAATATTACCTTAAACAGAGTATTGAATTTTTCTTCTTATTTATGAAAAAGTACCTCCTATGTTAGTGTAATAAGGGAAAATAAAAATGATAGTTTCAATCAGAAAGTTAAACTGCCACATGAAATCAAATCATAACCCTCATCTTTGTGACAAAAAATATTTAGCACATTATTAAAACTATCACAAAATTGTAATATAATTTGATTAGATTCCAGTGTTTAGAGAGAGGAAAATAAATTATTTTCTTTGGTTATGGCAGGGATAATTTCTAGAAGGCAAATTGTATACATTTCTACTTGCATGTAGGAAACCACTAATTAAAACCAGAGGGATGTTCTTGGTCCAGAGTAGTATTCTAAATTGCTTCATTTGGCATACCAACTGGGGACTGAACAAGGGCCTTGTTCATGTGAACCAAGCCATCTGCTACTGATCACTCTCCTAAGTCTGCATGCTTTCCTTTGAACACATTCCTAAAATCATAGAAACATATAAAGTAATACAAATAGTATAGACTTCACAAGGAAAAACACAGTAGTTTTCTTTTTTTTAAATTTTATGTGTATGAGTGTATTGCCTCCATGTGTGTAAGTACACCTGTGTAATGCAATGTCCATGGAGCTCAGAAGAAGTTGTCAGATCCCCTGGAACTGTAGCTACAGATCGTTGTTAACCACCATGTGGGTGCTGTGAATTGAACTTGGGTCCTCTGCAAGAGCAGTCACTGCTCTTAAACCTGAGCCATCTCTCTAGCTCCAAAACACATTAGTTTTAAGAGGTGATCATAGTAATAGTCTGTTTTCTATCTACCAATCACATATGCCACAGACTCAACAATTTTAAAGAAAAGAGATTTATTCTGGCTCATGCTCTAGATGTGCACTATCAATCAAGAGGCCTCATCTGATGATGCCTTCCTGACTAGGAGACTCCAAGGTGGTGATGATCACCAGGTCAGAGATTCAAGCACTTGTGTGTCTCTTCTGGTCTCTGCCTCTTTTAATAAAGCCATCAGCACATCATCAAGGGTTAGGCCCTACGGCCCTATGGGCGGTATATAATGCTAATCACCTCCCAAAGGCTCTACAGATAAGCACCATAGTTTGCCTAAGTTTTTAATCCTCTTGATATCTCAGAAAGGAAACTAAACTAGCTCATGAACACCTAAGTGAGGGACACAATCCTGGCAACAAAGAACCATGTAACGCAAAGCAGATAATTAGAATTTGAAAGAAAAATCAACCGTGTGGTTATGTCTGTTTACTGAACTAGAAGACTAGTTCAGTAGTTGCCCCCTGAAAAACCTCCACATCCTGTGTCTCACAGTCAGTAGAATCAGGTGCCTGTCTCCAACTCCTTTCTTAAGAATTTCTTAGGAACTTCCTGCTGCTTTTTAATTTTTATTTCATTTAATTATGAGCAGGTTTATTTAGTCCTGTTTCTAAATTGACTTTGATTTTCACTTGTTCCCAACTCAACTCATCTCACATCCCATTGAGACCCTCTCCCCACAAGCCTTCAACCTACATTTTTCATATGACATTTTACTTCTAAGCATCAACTACATAAGACACCCTTCCTCTAGGATCAGGCTCTGTACTTACAAACTGACATCACTGGCTATTACTCTGGCTGGGAATGCCCTATAGGAATCAGACAGTCCAAGGCAGGCAAGGTGACTCAGTGGGTAAAAGCCTCCTGTGCAAGTCTGAGAGTCTGAGATTGATCGCTGGCATCCAAAGGAAGAACGAATTGGTTCCTGGTAGCTGTCTTCTGTCCTACACACACACACACACACACACACACACACAGAGGCACACACACATGCACACACATACACAGAGAGAGAGAGGGAGGGAGAGTGAGAGATTAATTATAATAATGATATACCAAATTTAAAAACAAATCAGTTATTCCTTTGTTTATCATTTACTCATCTTGAAATATGTATTGAATAGGAAATTAGAAAGAGAATTATGCTAGACTTTGAGACAGTTGTGATAGGAAAAAAAAGTTCCTGATGTGTCACAAATTCTGCATAAGGAGTCATAAAATAAATAATTTACAGAAAGAATTATTAGAATGATTAAGTTTTTGATAATACTACAAAAGAAATTAGAGAGCAGTCTTACTATGTTACAAAAAAACTTTTCTAGTCAGGGAAAGCAACCTCAAATAAAAGGAGACTAATCTGAAGCTAAGACGAGAGAGAAGTTCACATTTCTTCTTTTGATATTATTATTATTATTATTATTATTATTATTATTATCATTACTACTTTTTTGGTCTTTTTGAAGCAGGATCTCCCTCTAGCCCCAGCTGTCCTGGAACTTACTATGTAGACCAGGCTGGCCTTGATCACATAGAGATCAGCCTGCCTCTTCCTCCCAAGTGCTGGGACTACAGGCGTGTGCCACCACACCCGGCTTATTATTTTCATTTTATGTTTATTGCCTACGTGTAAGTGTACCCATGCTCTGCAGTGCTCCCGAAGTCAGAAGAGGGCATCAAATAGCCTGAACTGGAGTTATGAACAGTTGTTAGCCATCATGTTGCTGTTGAGAATTGAACCCAGGTCATCTGGAAGAGGAGCCAGTGCTCTTAACCACTGAGCCATCTCTCCAGCTGCAGAAATTCACTTTTCAAACCATAAGAAGAAAATCAGTGCAGAGTGAGACAGACCCCAGGAGAATTCTGGCTCATGACAGGAGGTACGAAGTGGGGGATAAAGAAATGTGCACATGATGGTTGGCAGAGGTCAGGCATGGGGCACAATGTGGAGACACATTAACAGCTATCAAGTTGCAAAATACACTTTAGGTTTTTTTAATTGTTTTAAAGATTTTTGGAGAATAAATTGAGGATTACAAAAGTGATGTCTTGAAATGATGTAGCGAAAAAAAAAAAAACCCTGCACAATGCTGACAACTGTAAAATAAGTAAGAGTTAAAAATTCCTTTCAATTTCTCACAAAGATGAAAATAAAGCAACCAGAGACACAGAATTGTCACCTCTGAGTTGTATCCAAAGTAAACGAAGCTGACATTAATGTGCTGATAGTACATGTGGCACTGTTCCCAAAATCCAACAGGTAGAAAAAAGTGTAAATATTTATCAGTGGTTAGCTAGATAGACAAATAGACTATATACATAAGGTGGAATACTCACCATTAAAAGCAAGCATATTGTCATGTGCAGCAACATGTCCGAACCTCAGGACATCACACTAAATGACAGCAAATATAAATGCTGCATGAGTCTATGTATTTGAGGTATATTTGTCAAATTTGTGGAAATAGAGAGCATATGGTTGTTATCACAAGCTGCAGAGAGAAAATGGGGAGCTGTTCTGTTGAGTATAGAGTTATATACATTTAGAAGACAAAAAGACTGCAGATAATAATGTGACTATAATGTGAACAGGCTTAACACTACTAAACTGTACACTTAAAGCTGACTAACATGGTAAATTTTATAGTGTATGATTTTGTCACAATAAGAAAAGTGATTAGGATTTATTGCCAGCTTAAAAATGCTTTAAATTAGACTGTGATACCGTAGATGAAGAAAAAAAGGTATATGAGATCAGAAAGTGGAGTTAGGCATGAATATTTATACACCTAATGAGTAAAATAGGAGTCATAGAAGCTGGAGTGTCTGGATTATAGAGGCCGAAGAAGAAATACTCAAAAAAGATCTATAACTAAATCTAAACTTTTAAGTGTTTATTGGACAAGCTGAGGAAAATGAGTAGACAGCAAGGACTGAGAAAACATTATATTAATAGGTACACTTTAATTCAGTTAGTCAATAAAATGGACGTTTTCCAAATCCCGTGCTAGCAATACTAGCTAGATTAAAATATCATATGCAGAGAATCATAAGCTAATCTTTAAAAAATAATTTGTTTTATTTTTATTTTTTATGTGTATGAGTGTATTGCATGCATGTGTGTAAGTGTGCTTCTGTTGTGCAAAGCCTATGGAGGTCAGAAGGTGTTGGATTCTCTGGAATTGGAGTTACAGACGGTTCCTAGCTGTCATGTAGGTGATGGGAATCAAACCCAGGTCCTCTGCAAGAGCAGCCAGTGCTCTTAACCACTGAGCCATCTCTCCAGGCTTCCAATTAAGCTAATCTTACACTTAATGATTACCAAAGAAACTGCCAATACAACTTTAATGAGTTCATTATTTACCCTGATTTACACAAACCTGGTCTTACATAGATCAGAATAAAGTTTCTACATGAGCAGCTGATACCCAGCTTCACGATCACATGTAAGTACCTAGTTGTGCTAAATTCATTCTCCGGATTCTAAACTCCTTGGGGGTTGGGTAGAACCAAGAGTACTGTTACTTGCCTACAATCCCAGTACCACAGAAACAAGAGAATCCTAAATTTGGTGCTTGCCTACAATCCTAGTATCACAGAAACAAGAGAATCCTAAATTTGAGAAAACAAAAATTACAAATTCCAATCACGATACTTTTAAAAAACACAAACTAAAATAATACAGCAGTCTCCTTACTTACAAAGAGACCTACAAAGAAACCGTTGTAATAAAAACCATTGATTTCACCTTCATCTTCATTCCAGCAGCAATTAAGAAAAATCGGAATTGTATTTTCCTTTGTGTTAGCATATTAAATATGACTGACTTTCACTTTTATGTGGTTTATTTTGGAGCAGAAAGAAGACAATAGAGATTTTATTTTTATTGCAGGTAGGTGATACGTGATGCCTGAGAATGATGAGTTAAGCTAAATATTAATGTTTATACAGATTTACACTAAGTCAACTTACTGTGCAGTTTCACCATAACCTTCAACATTTTTGTTACATAGTAACAGAATATCTGTTGGGGCTCAGCAGCCATAATTTTCACAGAACAGGGGCATCTTTCAAATCAAGCTGTTTATTTTTTCCCTCTTGTCACACTGAATGTAGTTTGTGCTCAGAGCCATCAGCAGAGCCCCTCACTGAAAACTAGCTTTAAAGTTACTGAACGTAGCACTGAATACATGCCAAATGAACTTTTCTTGTTAAGAAATCAGAATGAGATCTTAGTTAAATGTATATTTTACTGAATATTGTATCATATTACTTACGTGTACCTTACTCACACTGTTATTCTTTAGAACTCTTCTGCTAGGAGTACCTGATATTATGAAATTTCTCTGCGTTCTGAGTCACAGAAACAAATGAGAGTAAATCACACAGTTTGAAGTAATTCTTTTTATTTTATTTTAGTTGACATAGTATAGATTTACATATGTGTGGGTTACAGTGTGATGCTTGACACATGTATAGATTTTGCAATCATAAATGTTTGAGGCAATGAATATGCCAATTGCCTCAATTTGATTAAGCTACACATTTTTGGAAACTTTACAATTATAAATTTTGGTTGTTAGGCAAATACCTACTTGTGTAAACTTTTCTTTATTTTAGACCACCATTTCTCTAAGTTTTTTCTTAATGTTTGTTACTCAGTAAAAAATCTATAATAGTTAAATTTATATGTGAATACACAGTAATTATATTAAAATATATTAAACAATATTAGATGATAAAGAGGATAGAGATGTAATCCGTAGTACATAATATTTAATCTATGATAACATTTTTGATACATATTATTAATTCAAATTTAACTTAATATCCTATTACTTCAAGTAATGATACAAATATTGACTTAAAATCCTGAGTTTTTCCATTTAAAAATTTGTTTCAAGGTGCTAATGCTGCATAAAGGTTTGAAATATTTCTCATTTCTTTTAAACTGGGGCACATTTCCTTTTCTGGAATAAGTCAATATTAATATTTAATTTAAGTCAGCACTTCAGTAAATGTGCCCTTGCCGTTGAAGAGATAAATTACTGCCTTAGGAGGGAAAACAGAGAGCACGCACTTCACTTTCTATTTAGAGAAACGCTGGAGTGAGCAGTTGTGACATGCTTCGCTCCATCAGCTAGCTTTTGGAAAGTACTTTTGGAAAGACTTTAACAAAGGAAAATAAATCTCATGAAATTATTGCATGTACTGAAACTGAACAAACAAAAGCAAAAGAAACAAGGTGTGCCATTAGAGATATGGCAGAAGATTAGTAAAACTTTTAGTACTCTATTTTGTCAAAACTTAGGTAAATGAATATATGTCATTTATACATTTTGCTCATGTCATTGCAGAGGTCAGCCATTTTCATAATTTATTATCATACAGATTCATTTGCTCATTTTTCTACTATAGTTCAATATCACAAATGAATTTTAATACAGTAATTAATTTTTCCAGTGATAAAAATTACTTTGATCCCTGTGCTAAATACAGGATCAAATCTGTGCTCCTGGATAAAAGGAAGCCTCATAAAGTAGGAAAGCTTCTAAGAGGAATTGGAGATCTTTAAGTTATTGAATACAGATGGTTTAGAGTGTCTTATATGCAACTTACATGCAATAGGATTATTTACCTGAAGGATGACTCTCACCACTTTGTTATAACTAAGAACTGATAGCTGAGAGAAATGGCTACATTGTCTAAAATTAGATCCTAGGACCTTGTGCGACCTCTGTCTCCTGAACTGTGAAGGATCCTTGGGAAGTCTTTCTTAAACTTTATCTTAGGCATGTAGCCGTATTTCTGACTCAAAATGGTCATGGGCTCCCATAGACCTTCAGTCTTCTATTGCTCACTTGAGAAAGTAAAGCCATGCTATCACATAACTTTATCCTACCTATCAGTCCAATTCATTAAGCTTCATGAATTGCTCATTAAGTTTTAACATCTACTAAAAGTGGCCATATGCCAAATAATGAGGGAAGAGGAAGAGGCAACATTTCTAGCCTGCCATCCTGTCTCATCTAAAGTGTTGGAGGTTAAAAAATAATGTAGGATGCTCATGTGAATTTTAAGCAATTCTCTTTTTTCAAACAAAAATAAAAATGAATACAGAATGTAGGAAAGGAAAATTATTTGTTACTGTTTCTTCTAATCTTAGATTTCTAGAGTTCAATTTTATTAAAAACATAACAACTACCTGTTTCTGGGCTTATATATTAGGTGCTTAGAAGTTGATGCTCTATCCCAACAAGTAAAATGCTGAGCAAGTTGAAAAATCCACTACTCTTCTTAGATCTGTAAGAGAAAAGAGATCATAGTAAAAGCCACTGCTTCAAAAATTGAAGGAAGAAATGGAAAGTCACAAAGAAATGGCAGAGCAGGACATTTCCCTCTGGCCATCCCATACATGCAAAGGAAAAAAGGAAGGAAGGAATGCAGCTAGGCGTGCTCTTGTGATTTTCCAAGCCCAGGAACACAACATGCTGAAAGATTAAGATCTACTCAGGATGTTATCAAATCTTCTCGCCCTGTATCCACCACCACATCGCTAAATGCTTATTTACCATTGTTATTTAAACTTCATACATCATGTCCAACTTTTGACCAAATATACAAGGTATCCAACAAAATATACTAGGTATATTAACAGACAAAATCTTATAATTCCACAGGGTGTCAAGGACACTCAGATTGGGAATTTAAAGAACTATTCAGTAAGGGCATAGATAGGGAAAAGCAGACAGCAGGCAAAGGCATAGGAACAATGCAAGGAGAAGGATGAAGATTATGAAAATGAGAGTGAAGAAATGCTAGAGAGCCAAAAATTAGAGGTGGCAGGTCCTTCTGATGAACGTATTTTATTCACGGACTAGACCCGCATTAGGAAGTCTCTGAAACGGAAGGAATACCAATGAAAACTTCCAAAACTAAAAACAAAGAGAAAAGAAACCCCTCCATTCCAAATTCAAGAACTGAAGAGCAACTCCACAATTTTTGACATAGTCTAATAGACATGAAATGTCAGGATATTCACAAGTTTAAATTGAGTTGATAAAAACAGAGAGAGAGAGAGAGAGAGAGAGAGAGAGAGAGAGAGAGAGAGTTCGATATCTTAAGTTAAATAGATGTAAAAATCCTCAAAAAGTTTGGGCAAATCAAATCCAACAGAACATCAAAAAGATTATTTCCCTTGATCAATAAGAATCTCCCCAGGGATAAAAGAACACCCCACTATACACATGTGAATTAACATGATACCACATCAAGATGATCAATGGTGTGATCATCTCAACAGATGCAGGACAACATTTGATAAAATACAACATCCTCTCAATAGAAATTTTGGATAAATTGTATATATACAATGTTTGGATTTCAACATACTAAAGGTCATATATAACAAACCAAAATCTGCTGGATGGCAAAATTGCTGAAGTCCTTTTCTCTTAAGATCTGAAATAACACAAAGGTGCCCACTTTGACCATTTTTATCTGGTAGTGCTAGAAATGTTGGTCATTAGGCCGTAAAAAAGAAATAAAAGGCATCTAAACTGGAGCAGTGGAGGTACAATGTGACTATTCCCAGATGATGAACTCTTATAGTCAGAAGCCCACAAAAGTTTCACCAAAAACTATTAGAACTAGTAATTGAGTCAAAAGAGTTGCAGGATATTGAACGAACATAAAATATCATTAATGTTTACATTTTTGATATTACAGTAAAAATAAATCAAATCAAGATTGCAATACAATCTGTCATTAAGCCTAAAAATCTACAGAGGATTAAGTTTAACCAAGAGGTGATATCTCTCTGCAATGCAAACTGTACAATGTTGGTGAAAGAGATCGAAAAAGGAATGGTATCCATGCTGGTTTGATTTTATCAATGTGACATGACCTAGAGTCACCTGGGAAGAGGAACCTCAACTCTACAATTACGCAGGTCAGGCTAGCCTGTGGACACATCAGTGAGCTGTATTTCCAAAGTTAGTTTTGCTTGTAGGGATTCTTTCAAATCATCCATTGATTTATCTGAGAGTATGAGGTAATTTCTGATGTTATTACAAATTTTAAAAATCTCAGAAATACTGTGACCAAATTTGTCTTTCAAGAATATTGAACTACTATGGAATTTTGCATATTGGTGCTGTATCCAGAAATATTAAATTAATAAATTTACATTTTAATACTACTCTAAGGATGGAATTTCTCTTATTTTCCTAAGGGTTGTTAATTATTAACTGACCAATTATTTTTTTTCTATATTAAGTCTATCTTTTCTTTCTCCTTATTAATTGACATAGATTACTGAAATAATTTCCTAATATACATAGGGGCTTTTCAATCTGAAAAGTTGTCATGTGATTTTCCTTTCTTGTAAGTTCTGTGGAAGGCCGTTTTATCAAAGATTTGCTGAAATGACCAAAAGTTTTTTTTTTTTTAAGTTTTGTGGGTATATATTTTTTTTGCTTTGTTTCTAAGGAACTTTATGAGATTGGCATTAATTTGAGTTTAAATATGAGGTAGGAAACAAAGTAGTGAACTGCCTAATCATTGTTAAGTATGACTCTGATCCTTTCTAAGCAATTATATTGAACATGAATTTTTATAAGGAATGTGCATATTGCTTTTTATTTAATCTGAAAATACTTTCCAAATATTATTTAACTTTATATTATACATTTAAATTTTTAAATGATGTAACAATTAACATATGTATATTTACGTGCATCACTATATTGTAAATTTTTATTCAGAATATGTGACATCTACTTTTCTTTTACTCCCCCCCCACCAATTTTATTATTTTCTCTTATTTCATTAGGATCTTAACAATTCTACTTACAAGTTTTCTTCCCTATGTTTCTCTAGTGATTACAAAATGCTTTCGAATACCTAAGTTTGGGATAAGCTAATTTATAAAACAGTGCTTTTCCTACTTCCTAGACAATGCAAGGACCTTGGAACATTTTAATATCACTTATATTTTGCTATTGTTCATGAGTATACTCAGTACATATTACTTTAATGTCTTTACTTTCAATTGCTAAACGTCCCTTGAATTCATTAGTGAATTTGTATTTTGTTCTTGTTTATTTTCTACAATTCTGTATTTCTACTTCTTAGATTGCCTATCAACAAAAAACTCAGTGCCAGGTGTGGGAAACCTTTCGAGTTGCTGGTCAGGGGAACACTAGGGGCACTCAAAACAATATAAGTTATTGTTATTACGCTTGGTTATCTTCCATAACTTAAAGGTAAAATCCTATTGCTGAAGACACCCCTCACTTAAGAAATAGGACTTGGAGGAATCCAGCTGGAACTGACCTGGAACCCTCCTTCATGAGGACCAGCTCTCAGTATTGGAAAATGCTATGCAAGCTGCCAAGGGAGAAAAGAATCAATAGTCCTACCCAACTGTCAAACCTATAAACCACAACCATTGCCAGCTCATCAAGATACCCCCTAATGATGCAATAGTGGCACTTTTATCTTGGGGGATAAACAGCAGCTGCCTAACTAAACTTAAGATTTGCTCAAATGGAGGGAATTCATGCCTGGTACTGCAAAGCTGGCCAAATAGCCACAGCTGGAGAAGTAATAGACCCTAGAGAAGAATCTGCAACTGCCATTTTCCTAACCTGATGCAATTTCCAACTGCAATCCATATACTTATCCTTATATCTTCAGATAAGTGCAGCTCTCACCACTCATCAAAGAAACTTCCTTTTGCAGCAGATGGAGACTATGACAGATACCCACAACTGGTCAAAATGCACAGAACAGGTGACTATGGGGTGACCAGCCCCAGTTAATGCATCTAAAATGTAACCTTATACCTGAGGCTCAAGGAACATTGTAGAAGAGAGGGCAGAGAGATTGTAAAAGCCAGGGAACCAAGATGCCTTCTGATAGGTAGTATATTTCAGACATGACAGAATAATAAGGAAAGGAAAGGTTCACAAAAAGGGGGGGGGGGTGTATGAAGAGTTGGAGGGGAAGAGGGAGAAAATATTCTGTAAGTATATTTCCTTAATGAGTTAAAGAAATATTTCTCTACTGTATACTGTTGCTAATTGGTTCTTGAACAAGTCTATTGTACGTTGCTTACTATATTCCAAATGACTACATATTTTCCTAAAATGTTTTTCTCATTTTCCGTTCACTTTTTCATCAGAAGCTGTATATTACTTACCATCTAGTTCACCAAACCTGTCACTTACTGTATGTGCACATTGCAAAATTTAAAACTTACCCTCCTCCTTCCTACTCTGCTGGATTACCTGAAGAAATTTCCCATGAGTATTTTCAGTGATTGTCAAGATTCTCAAAATATGTGCCTTATTACAATAATTTATAAATTACTTATAAGTACGTAACTATTGTTTAATGTTTCTCACTCAGGTTCTTAGCATTTAGCCCTAGTTTATAACTTTTATATATTTCTATTTTATTCCTTATTTTAATTATAAAGAATTCAAGAAGACCTATTTTTTAGTTCTGTTTGATGTCATAACAAAGAGAATTGTCTTAACAAAGAGAATTGTCTTTTTCTTCTTCATAGACAATTAGATTATCTGAATATAAATTTAACATAAGATAATATCTTCTTTGAAGTTTAAGCACTCTGGGTGAGAGCTGGCTAAGCTCTGGTTTTACACATGTTTTTGGTTTATTGAATCTAGAATTGTTCCTAGATAGGCAGGAGATCAGGATATGTTTTGTTAATCTCTGAGATTTGAGTTTTACCATTATATTTTATAAAATGGCTGAAAGTAATACTTACCTTCTGGCATTTTTTGTTTGTTTGATTCTTTCTGGGGATAGCACAGTAAGAAATCAGCAAATGCCTAAGTAAAATTAATAAGAGGACAACAAGCTCACCCTTAGGTGGGCACCTTACTGGTGGTGCCTGTCAGCTCAGGATGGCTTGGTAGTTCACTATTGATTTCAAGGTGTGTTCTTCCCTGCTTTCTTTTAAAGGAATACAATTTTTTTTCTATCATTTTCAGTTTCTTGTACAGCAAATTACCCTCCTATTGTTATCCATGGAAATACGAAGTGCAGGCTACCACAATGACAATAGACAGATTTATGCTAATTATCAAAAAGGAACTTCCTTCACTGATCCAGGAATTCTTGAATTAAGACATTATATTAAACTAAGATATTGTAAATTAACATAATAAAGCTTAGAATGGAATTACTTTTTATAGGCAATACTTTATAATACAAGTGGCTTACCCTAAGAAATTAGACATTTCTTCATCTCTTGCTTTTCAATGTCATTTAAAAGTTTGATTTTCTGATTACAATTCAGAGTTTTAACCATTCAGCCATACTTTATTCAATAGACTCAAATCTGAAATTGCTTTCTGCAAAGCTCATGACTAATCATGTAGCTTCCCTTTGTTTAATTCAAGAACCATGGTAATATTTCCCAGTCAATGGTATAAAAGACAATCATTTCCATTGCATATTATTTGATAAAATATATGTTTATGTTAGTAAAGCATTTCAGCTGTTTACTTACTGAAAAGTAAATAAAGTCTTTCATCAATAATCACTTCTTTTTACTTTGTCTTCTTTCCTGAAGATATAACTTTATGTCTCATGGAAAAATTTAAAATTCCTGTTGTTCTGGTTAACGTTAACTGTCAACTTGACACAGCCTAGAGCCACCTGGAAAGGAAGTCACAGTTGAGGGAGTTCCCAATTCAGACTGGCTTGTGAGCATGTCTGTAGGGGACTGTCTTCATTACTATTTGAGTTCCAACCCACTCTGAGCAGCATCATTCCCTGGGCAGGTGGGCCTGGACTGTATAAGAAACGTAGCTAAGCATGGATCTTCTAGTGAACCAGCAAGAAGAGCTCCTCTTTGTTTTCTGCTTGAGGTCTTGCCCAACTTCCCTTATGATGGATTGTAGTGTTTAAGATTAAATAAACCCTTTCATCCCCTAAGCTTCTTTTGGTCACAGTGTTTCATCACAGCAACAGAATGAAACTAGGTCACCCCTCTTTTCATGCAGTTACCTATAGGAGTATTTTGGAGTCAAATTCACTAACATACACACGAATTCATGAGCACATATCCCATGTAATGCATGCATGTTTAGATTTAAAGCAGATACCTGAGGTTAATCCTTACCAGCTAGGAGCATGTCATGAAATTGTGCTGTGGCAGAGTTACGTAATTAGCCTGATATAGAAGCACATAAAACACATAATTTTTCCTTTCCCTATTGTTTTCCAAATCCATGATCAAATTACCTTCATAATGTAAAAGCAGGCATAGAATTTAGATAATTTGAGACAATTTACAGTAAATGGATATAATTTGCTTTTAAGCAAAGTTTTCCTGAAAATAAATCCTTTCCTATACCAAGAATAGTCTTCTTTTTTTAATGTGTGAAAGACTTTGTAAGCTAAAATATGAGGAGCTAGAAAAATTGATTATGCAATGTACTGTCTCTACATATCTTGTTGAATATTTTAAAGCGTGATTAAAGTTGCTTCTGAAAGGAATGCTTTTCTCTTGTGCTATTTTGGGTGTTAATTATTTTTAAGAAAACAAAAATAATCAAAACCTTATTTAAATAGTCCACAGAGGTGAGTGGAATGGCTGTGCATAGCCTGAAAAATTACTAATTCCTCCAAAAAAAAGTGAGCCTACAGAGAGTAAATCAGCCAGGGGTAAGAGGAGGAGCACCATGAGAAGAGGGGTGGAGCCTGCTGCAATACGGAGAGTGAACAGGTGGAGAGTTAACACAGCCATGTTGGAACTCCAAGAGTGATTGCCCATTTCTTTGTTAAGTCGTCCTTTCCCAAATGTTATATAAACTATGCAAAATTCTAATAGGATGCCTTATGTCATCTTTTAGCCCTGGGCCTCAGAGGGTGTGGGTGTGAGTCGCCCAAGAAGGGAGGAAAAAGGGAAAAAATTGGCGAAACATTGTGGCAGGCAAAGAATATTGTTATATACCCACTGCATGTGTAAGACTAATGTAGAGACTGTCAGTAAGTTCAGGTCCATGACACATGCTGTAATCTGGACATTGGAAGGTTAAGGCAAGGGGAGCATGAATTCAAAGCCAGTCTGGGTAAGAGTACATTTTAGACTAGTCTGGGCTTCATAACAAGTTCTAAGAAAGCTTGAATATATAGGGAAATACTCCAAACAAAACAAAGAAACAACAATAATCAAAAAAGATAAGAAAAAATCAAATAAAATGATTAATAATAATAATAATATAATTGGTGTTTTTCTCATAGGCATCTTGGGTTTTCCTGAATTAGTTGAAATTTTTCCTTTTAAATGCCCCATTCAATTGATGTGGATTTTAAACTTTTTTAAAAAATTTGTTTTATTTTTATTTTTATTTTGTGTGTGTGTGTGTATCTACTATGTGTCTGGGGGTTCCCCCAGATGCTCGAATAGGTAGCTAGATCCCCAGCGGTTTGAGCTGTAAGCCATCTGATGTCACAGATGTAAGCTGCCTGATGTGGATGTTAGGAACCGAACACTAGCCTCTATTAGAAAGAAGTACCGTTAACCACTGAACTATCTCTCCCCCAATATGAACTTTAATCTTTTGCATATATGTTGAGTTAAATTATTCTACTTCATCCTCATTACTACAAGAAGCATCTCTCTTCAATGACCTGCTCACAGAAACAAGCCAACTGTAATATATTGAAGAATAATCCAACAGATACAATTTCTTAAAAAGGAAAATTATTTTAAATGCTGAGAAATGAAAAGTATTTTAACAAGTTTTACTTATAAATTATTGTGGGATAATAATCAATTGTAAAAGACATTTGTAAAGAGCTGAACAAGGTATGTTTCACTATATTGTTGCGGTTTTGCTCGTTTGTAGTGAGACAATGTCTTGCTGTTTAGTCCCGACTGGTCTAGAACTACAGTCCTCCTGCCTGTAGCTTCTAAGTGTGGGGATTATGGATATATGCCACCATGGTTAGTTGGAGTAAATACAGTTTGGTAATCAAGTGTAATTTAATCCAACCATGTAATAACAAGGAGTTGAGCCTGCAGCTCTCAGCATATTAAGGATGAGTTGTGATCACATAATTGTTTTCTTTCATATTTATACTTTCTGTGATTGGCTATTCTATTAATAAAACCATTAACTCTAAAATGTCCACTCCTTTAATATCTTTCTTCTGGTAGCTATTCTCATTGAAAGAAATAATTTATGTTCCAGACAAACATAGTGAAGCCTGTTTTCTTTCTTTACATTTTTTTATTTTAAGAAATGTATTTGCATATTTAGCATCTTTAATGAAGCCGTTTAATATTAAGTAGAATTTGGAGGAGGCAAAACAAAACTTTGCTTAAAATATTTGGAAAGGCAAGTTAGATGATCAATTTTCATTTGTCATTAATTTTCATAGTATTAAAAAAGGACATATCAAACTTCTTTGATTACATTTTATGTATTTGCATATTGAAAGTATTTTTAATTACAAAATGGCATGAGACAATTATCTCAGTTACATTTTTCTCAAGTGTCTTGGTTGATTAAATGCCTTTAGTACCTAAGAATTTCTCACTAATATTTTAAGAATTTACCTTCCTATTTTTATGACTAGCATATACATATTGTATGAAATTAATTCTCTTTAAAAGCCACCATTAATGCAGGTTAAATGTGCTCATAATTTGTCTGGAAATTTACTTGAAGCTAGAGAAAGCTATATCTACAAGAATACTTTATAAGTTAAACAGGACTTATAAACAGGACTTCTTATAATAAATGGGATGAAATTCTGATCATGCCAATTACTAGATCAAATATAATTGGTGAAGTGCATCTCAAGTAGTATAGAGACTGTGACATAGCAAAGAGTAAGCCTTTGAGGAAAACAGACCTGCATAACTGTGTGTGAAAGAGCACATAGAATAAAAGACTGAAATTTTTGTAATTCTGACTTTTTGGTATACAGTGTATACTGTTCCATTAATCCATGAATATTCTTAATTTACTTCTTTATTTTAAGCACCATATTTTCTGAGAGAAAACACAAAAGTAAGGCATTCTTAATAAAATGAGTGTACTTATATAGAACATTGTGCTATTAGTTCAGATTTTTATTTAATATATACAAACAAGAAAAAAATTAAGTAACCCAAAGAAAATAACTGTGGTTAAAAAATGTTTATAAGGGCTTAGCTGCCCAATTTTTATAGTCAAAGAAAAAGCATATCATGAAAGGAACAATTCTTTCTGTTCTTTATCCTAATGAAGTGCAACCCTGGAATATATATGCCAAATTGTACATTTATAATAGCAGGTTGTGAGTTTGATGGATCCATCACTGTGCAATTAAGCATGTTTTCAGTAAGAGATAAAGACACATTTGAGTTTTTTGCTGTTGTTACTGGCTATTAGGAGAAAGATAAAATGTTGGTTAATACGACTAAAGTTGACTATAATATTTTTGCCACTTCTTACAAGCAAAATAGATTCTGAAATAATTGACATCTGATTTTATACATCTTTGCTTCTTAGACACTTACTAGCATTAATGAAAAATAGCATTATTTTTATCCATACAGTGATCATTCAACAAGAAATATTCAGCCTATTATTTCCAGACACTGTCAAAACACTTGGGAAAGACAGGAATTCCCTGACAGATGGAATGTAGGCTGTGGGAAAAGAGAGATTAAAGAATGGTAAGAAGCTGAGAAGGTATTTTTTCCAAAGACAGTTATCCTTTAGATTCATAAGAACATATTTAAGCAAGAAATTAATGTCTTCCTAAAACTAATATCATTATGTCAATTTAATAAGAATTGCAAAAGAAAACCACAATCCATAGACTTTGAATTCTGAGGTTAAGAAAATCTCATGATTCTCATAGAAGCAAAAATAAGCAAGTAGACCTGGAAGGTTCTAAGTCAACACATCACAGAAATCTTTGCATATCACAACACTATTCACAACAGCTAACTTATGGCATCAAGTTAAGTGTCTGTCAACAAATGAATGAAGAAAATGAGCTCTATATACACAATAGAATTTTACTCAGCCATATAGAAGAATGAATTTATGCTGTTTGCAGGAAACGTGACATAACTGGCGATTATGACAGTAAGCAAATTAAATCACACTTGTAAAGACAGATGTTTTCTCTCAGTTATTAATCCTCCATTTCACATATATTCATAGAAGCATGTATGTTTATATGGTATGAAAGTGGAAGTGATAGTGTCCAAGGGAATGTGAAGAACATGGGAGAAGGGGAGAGAAAGGGAAGTGCAGGTTTGGGGGAGTGTAGTCACCGTCAAGACAGCACGTGTATAACAACGTTCTTATAAAGCTCAGTACTAAAAAAGAATAAATAGAGAAAATTAAAATGATGGATTAAAATCATACCTAAAATAATCTTTAAAACAAGAAAAGGGTGATAGTAACAACTAGAAAGTGATTTAAACTGAAGGAAAACCTTCTAAAGTCAGAAAAAAAAGGTGGTAAAATGTAAGATAACTCTGAGGGTCAGTGAAAGGAAATGGTTACATGTGTGTGACCTCATATATACAGCAGCCACAGGCATTAAATATGTCAAAGAAGAAGCAAGGGCTGCTAAAAAGCAGATGTCTTGGCTGTTTGCATAGCTTGAGGAGTGGGATCAGGGAGAATGACAGAGGAGCCCATTTAGAATCTGAGCATAAGTAGAAAAGCCTCCACGGTGGAAGAGTGCAGGGAGGAGATGACATTATAACCTGTTGGAAGTGGGCCTGAGCTGCTGGACTTACAGGCCTGAGGGAGCATGCTGTGTGTGCCATGGGAGAAAGATCCTGGAGGAAAGTCCTTTTGATTTTCTCCTTCCTTCTAAAAGTAATTTATGGACCGCTTGCCTTCCAGTTATTATGGAAGGCGAGACCTGAGAGGACAGACACAGGAGAGAGTAAAATTTCAGAATAGTAACTGGTAATTTATTTCTGAGACTGTTACATTTATTCTCACCCCGCCCCCTGCATTATCTCATTCAAAGAAGCAGATTTGGAACCGTTTCCAGGGTTCAGGGATTTGGACTGGATGTAAAATAGGAACCATATTGCCAGTCTCTACTGACTTTTGTTTTCAGAACACTGAAGCCTATAAAATTTTCTGAAGGACTGCTAATGTAATTCACATATTTGGGGGAGTGTTTTTCTTTGGAGCAGTGTCTCTTACCTCGAGGTAATTTTTGGCCACTCTCTGGGAACATTTGGCAAAATCAGAATATACCTTGTTCCTACAGAACTGGGCGAATTTGGAGCGATTGGTGTCTAGTGGGTAGAGATTCCAGATTCCGGAACCCACCTTAAAATTAACCACTTCCTCTCCCCACCAGCGAAGAATTACACTCCCAAAATGTCAAAAAATGTCAAGACTGAGAAATCTTTGTTGAGAAACTAAAAAACATCATCCTGGTTGCAAGGGGGGACAGAGACTATGGGTAAATAATGAGTGGGGGCGTTGTGTATTTTGAAGGAAAGAAACCATTTCCTCGATAAAGGGTTGGGAGTGCTGTGGGGAACAGAGAAAGAAGGATCTCTGGAGCTTCCTGGCTGTTGCTTTTGTTTAGCTTACTTGCTGTCTGAGTTATTCTAATGTAAAAGGTCAGAGTTTTTAAAAAAACAAAAAACAGAAGAAACATGTAGCTTTGCAGCTCGCCATAAGCTTCTTGTCATAAAGATTTTTAGCATCCTTTTAATCCCAGCACTTATGCTCACACTCAGGAAGCAGAGGCAAGGGATCTTTGTGAAATAGAGGACAGCCTGGTCTACATGGTGAGTTTCAGGTCAGGTGGGGCTACAGGGAGACCCAATCTCAAAAACAAAACAATGAAACAAAACAAAACAAAAAAGATTTCTAGAAAAACAGAATACTTTTTTTTCTGAATCACTTGACCTCATTATTTATCTGAGGGTCTTATACAAATACTAGTGTAGACTTGAAGAAAGTTGTGCGGTATTAATATCTCAAATATCAAATTCATCACTTGCCTTTGTGGTATAATAACTGAATTTCCTAAGCGTTTGTGATCCACTAGGTATCATATCTAAGACCACATTTGTTATCTCACATTTGCAGTAGCTATGGAGATCATATCAATATTCTCATTTTATATGTGAAAAAATGGATATGCAGACATTCAGTAACTTCTGAAGATGTTAAGTAACTTAAATAAAATCACAGAGATAGGAGTAGAGAAGTCAGTATTCACACCTAAACAGTCTGACTTCAGAACATGTTGCTATGGCTGAGAGCCCCGCTCCCTTCCTGGATGGAAGGTTCCCAAGAGCCACCATATTGCACTTCAGTTTCCGACACATGGATTAGGACTTTTACTAGCTGCAAGAAGCCTTGGAAATGATTTTTTTCTCGAAAGCAATGTGATGAATTCATAATGCTCTGGAAGAAGACAAACCCAGTTGAGGGAACAACTAAAATCATGCGCTCTTGGCTAACTAGAATAAGTATTTGCTGTATCCCTGTTTATATCTAGTAAAAGCATCAAAATGCTAAGCTTATCTAGATGGAGTAACTCACATCAGGTTCTCTACATGTTATTTGGTTCACAGGCAAAAAACTTGCCTATTAAAATAGTTTTAAAGTTAAGAAAATTACATTAAATATTTTTAAATTATTCATTTAATAACCACATAATTAGAACAAGCATTTCATTACAACAGCATTGACATATTCAATAACAATTTCCTGAGCTAAGATGCATCTCTTTCAAAATTGGCTGTAAATTTTTAGGTTTACAGTTGACTTAATACAGTTATACAACATTGTACTCAGTATAAACCCTATAAGACATAAAATTGAATGAGGTTTTAACCTTTAAAAAAGATCTCCACTTCATTATTAAAATACACAGTTTCAGCCGGGCATAGTGGTGCAAACCTTTAATCCCAGCACTCTGGAGGCAGAAGCAGGCAGATCTCTGTGAGTTCAAGGCCATCCTGGTCTACATAGTGAGTTCTAGAATAGCTGGAGCTACAGGGAGATCCTGTTTCAAAAAGACCAAAAAAAAAAAAACAAAAAAACAAAAAAAAACACAGTTTCATATAGAAAAATTCATTTTTAGTGCAATTAACACTGAGATGTTTGCACTTCCGTTTCTAATTGGTTACTTTCTGAGATCCTTGGCACCTGAGCATGGATATAAAGTCATCAGGTAGATTTCAATGGTAATGTTTTTCACATCTACTAATTAAAAAGGAGCAAGTTTTTTGCTATGAAGGATTATTTTTTAAATTTAAAAAAAATTCAAAATTTTAATAACCACATTATTAGAAGAAGCATTTCATTACAGCTTTAACATATTCAGTAACACATTCCATAGCAAGGATACATCTCTTTCAAAAGTGGCTGTAAATTTTTAGGTTCACAGTTGAAATAATACAGTTATACAATATTGAACTCAGTATAAACCCTGTAAGACATAAAATTGAATGAGTTTTTATGCTTTAAAGAAGATCTCCATTTCATTTTAAAATATGCTGTTTCCTACATTTTTAATGCTATTAACACTAGATGTTTGCACATGTGTCTTTAGTCTCTACGTATTTGATTTAGTCACAGTTGGTTACACCCAGATCCTTAGTAGCTGTGTACCAGACTGGTGGAACTAACCTTCTTCAATGTTTAAGAGCATACTTTGAGGCCTATACTAATTTGCTCAGAGGGGCAGAAAGGACAGTTTTTGCTCCTTGCCCTCCTAGGTCGACTAAGTTCCAGAGGACTATGAGCATCTCTCAAAATGTCCTGTAACTGTGGTGAGTCACCTGTCCTCTTGATTAAGGAGGCCATGGAGACCCCACCAGATCAATCTAATGGAAGCAACTGAAGTCATCTTTTTCCTCAGGTGACTTCCTAGTTTGTGTTAACTTTACAGTAAAAAACAACCACAAGAGTGTGTCTCTTAGTTTGAACTCAAGACTGATTAGTGCTGGAGTTAAGTCTTCACCACACCATTACTGAGCATTGCTACCAAGTGGCATAACCTTAACTATCTTATGCTATCTGAGAAATGGGTGTAAAAATAAATTAATAAATTAAAAATAATAATAATAATAATTCTTCAAAGCATAAAAATTTCAAAAACAACCACAAGAGTGTGTCTCTTAGTTTGAACTCAAGACTGATTAGTGCTGGAGTTAAGTCTTCACCACACCATTACTGAGCATTGCTACCAAGTGGCATAACCTTAACTATCTTATGCTATCTGAGAAATGGGTGTAAAAATAA
>NW_008335287.1:3581904-3611816 GCF_000622305.1 Nannospalax galili | reverse complement strand
AATGTATCTAGTGGGTATATGTTTCTCTTTCCCTCCATCCTTCTCTCCCTTCCTTCTTTCCTTCCTCTCTTCATTTTGATAGGCAGCTAAAATATAATAATGAAGATATAAAACCTTTCTTCTAATATACATCAAATCTGATTCCTTTTCTTTTCTCATCGCATTTTGTAAAGTGTATTTCTACTCATGTTAAATGAGAGAAGCATATTTGGTTTGTTTTCTTCATTCAAATCTTATTAGGACTCAGTCAAAGTTATGTCCATTAAACTTAAAACCAAAAAATGCTCTATCTATGAAATCATGGAATATGAAGATTTAGAGACTGAAGCTTGGATTTTCTGGAATTCGTATATTGCCCGAGCATGAAACAACCCTCCAGTGTCACAGGCCAGTGAAGGATGCACAAGATCAGCCCAAAGAAGTGAAGCCACAGAGAGGGCCAAACACATCTTCCCAGACAAACTAAGACCTCAGGAGTCGCTTCGAAATTATGATCACATCGTCATGAATAATTAAAGATAAACAAATACTTTTTGCCAAATGATGATGGCACTAACATATTGGAAAATGCACCTATCAATGCTCTATTTTCTTTCCTTCTTTCCTTCCTTCCTTTCTTCCTTCCTTCCTTCTTTCCTTCCTTCCCTCCTTCCTTCCACCTTTTCCACCCTTGCTTACCCCCCATCTCTTTATCTCCATCGATGTCTTTCCCTGAGGATTAAACCTGCCTCAGGCACATAAGCACATACTTTACCTTTGATTTCATCCATTTTCTTCTACACAGACTCAGCAAATCTTTCATCCTCAAATTCTTGTTCCAATTAAATATATTTGATTTCTGTGTAACTCTGAGTAAATGTCAGCCCTAGAAAACAGACTGAAGTATGGTAATGCATTAATGCATCTTTACAGGAATTTCAAAAATTTGTTCACAGGTCTTTGGGAATCCTGTATCACTGCTTTGCATGGATTTTATATGAAATTTGATGCTTCCACAAGCATTTGTTGATCTTTACTCCAGTGAGAACTATCTGATATCTTTTCTTTCTCAGTCTGTGCATGTATTTACTCAGATTAATTAGAGTTTTATTTTATTTTTCTTTTCTACTCTTCCCCCTTCCTTTTTTATTATTTTAAATATTTTAATTTGGGTCGGCAAGATGGCTCAGTGTAGAAAAGTGTTTGCCACCAAGCCTGACAACTGAGTTGGATCCTCAGGTCTCACATGGTGGAAGGAGGGAACTGGCTATAAAACAACTTATCCTCTGACTTGTGTGTACTATGCACACACACACACACACACACACACAAATACATAAATTTATTGTAATAAAATATGTATTTAAATTTTTATTACATTATTCATTTATTTATTTCTAGAGGGTTGCATACCACAGAGCACAATTGGAAGTTAGAGGACAACCTTTGAGACTTGGTTCTCTGCCTCCACCATCCATCATTTGGGTCCTTGCGATAGAATGCAGGCCAGGCTCTGTGGTAGTGCTTTTATTCACTGAGTCATCTCTCTGGCCCTTTTCCTTCCTCTTGCCAGACAGAGTTTCATTATATAGGCCAGTTTGCCACATCTCACAACCTTCCTGTCTTTTTCTTCCTAGTATTGGAACTACAAGCATGAACCACCATGTTCAGCTATGATTTAATTCTCATGTTTATGTTTTTATACCCATTCCAATGGTATGCTACTTATATGTCTCTACGTATAGTCAATTGAATGAATTATTTTTTTTAAAAAATAGTGAAAAGAGTATATCCTAAAAGGTGACTTTGTTTTCAAACACAACCAGAAGTGGCTTGGTCATATTGCAGTGCAGGAGAGGCTGTCTCAAAATAAAACAAAACCAGGGCTGGATATGGATGAAACTCAGCAGTAAAGCACTTGCTGAGCATATGCAAAACCTACTTGCGCAGGATATGCAAGAGACAGAGTTTTACTTGCAGCACTGAAAAAGCCAAAAACACCACAAAGAAACAAAATGGAACTTTGCCTCTGTCTCAGCACTGTCATTCTGAAGTCGACATGGTTTTGAAGAGAGAGGCTGTTCCACAGCAACTTTCTCCCTGTTCATCCCTTTTCTGTTGCTATAATTGCCTTGGAAGAGCTCTATCATTTTCCCAATTCACAAATATGAAAACAACACTATTAAAAATTTCATTGTAAATTCCAAACTCATTAATGGAATTGAAAGTTAGAAAATGTCCAGGGTAAAAATGGCATTAGCAAAGTCTGAATTGGAAATGAGTTGCTCCTATTTTACGTGTGAGTCATCCTGTTGATGACTGTCAGACATGAGAAGGAGTGAGCTTCACTATGTTCCAATCTCTCTCATGACTGTGCCTTTTGGTTTGGGATGCATAAGTTCCCTCAGATTCTATCTTAGAAATGAAAAGTGGCCTCCATATTCAAAGTTCATAAAATGTGTAGGTGCCCATCGATGAACTAATATGCACATATTCGATGTTAACTTTTGTGTTTTTACACTGATGCCACTACTATCCTGTTTAACACTTTAAAACTCATTTAACATTTATTCATAACACTTAGATTAAATTAATTTGGTAGAAAGTTGTTGAATTGTAGTTCAGTTTCAAAGAAAATATACACAGTGAAAAGAATGATATGATGAGTTTCACATTATTAAGAAATTACCACTGCCCACCATGAGAATAGTCTAAATTAGCAAATAGTAAACACTGGAACATCAGAGGCCGAGGAGGATGTGGTCAGCAGCAATGTTCAGTCACTGAGCCAGTGCAGACGCTTTGAAAAAGAGTATGGTCATTGCTTTTTTAAAAAATTATTTAATAACCACATGATTAGAAGAAGCATTTCATTACAGCATTAACATATTCAGCATCAATTTCCAGAGCAAATATACATCTCTTTCAAAATTGGCTGTAAATGTTTTAGGTTCATAGTTGAATTAATACAGTTACACAATATTGAACATATTATAAAAGCTGTAAGACAAAAAACTGAAGGAGGTTTTAACCTTTAAAAAAGATCTCCATTTCATTTTCAAATATACTGTTTCATACAGAAAAACTCATTTTTAATGCTACTAATACTTAGATGTTTGCACATGCCTCTCTAATCTCTATGCATCTGATTATTACTATTCACAGTCAGTTACATTCCGATCCTTGGTATCTGAGCATGAATATAAAGTCATCAGGTACATATAAATGGTAACGTTTTTCACCTCTACTAATTAACATGAAGCAAATTTTTATGCTTCTTCCTCAAATATAACTCATTTTTTTCATGTGTTGATTTTTTTGTGTGTGTATTTTATACAGAACATCCCAAACAATCTTATTTATCTAAATACCCACATCCCAAATGGCACCCTCCCATAGCCCCCCTCCCAACTGGAGCCCATATACTCTGTTATCCCTGGTACTGTCCACTGTGTTGTCGGTGCCCCCAGCCGTTCCCCAGCACTTGTCCATCCGCTTAATCTAGAGTTGCTTGTTTTAGGAAGATCATCTCTTCCTCATCTAGCAGCAATAAGTTGCCAATATTCCTTTAGATAAGATTGAGATCTGCTGTTCATTTGGCCAATTCTATGCTGGGTTATTGTCTGGGAGTGTCTTGGGCCACTCTGGCCAATAACTCAAAGGAAGGTATCTCCTGTCTGGCATTGTTTCTTCTTATGCAGGATTTGGCTATACACATGGACTCTGAAGGAATTTTATTCATCCCTTTAATCTTTGGTTATATTTTCCTTTTCAGTGTTTAAGGCCATACAGTTGGCCCAGATAAACCAATTAATTTTTACTCTTAAGGCGGTTTTAGGATCTGTTCCTCAGGGGTCACATGGGCTTGGAAAGAGCCCCTGGCTCCTTTATTTTACCAGTTCCATCGATGTGAAGGTAAGTCAAAAGTCCTGCTAAACCATGGCTGTCTTCACTTGGAAGCATGGAGGAAATGTTCCTCTGTGTTGACCATCCTCTTTGTAGACTGGACACTGGTTCAAGTCCATTTTGTGGGTCTGTGTTCAAGAGGATACATGACTCACTACAGTTACCTGACATTTTGAGAGATTCTCATAGTACTCTGGAACTTAGTCTATTTAGGATGGCAAGAAGCAAAAACTGTCCTTTATGTTCCTCTGAACAGATTAGTATAGGGCTCAAAGTATGGCGGTTAAACATCCAAGAATGTTATTTCCACCAGTCTTGTACTTTTAATTACCATGTGCCATGTAGATAAAGCTTGGGCAAAGATCAAACGTTCTCAGAGAAACATTGCCTGTATATATGTTATATTCTTTGATGAGTTGCATGTATAATTTGTCAGTATGATGTTCGATTAATATGGTTCCCTCTGTTTTGTTTTTAACTAGCTAGGCATTATTTATCTCTCACATTGTGGTAACCCTTCCACCATGGTTTCCCCATTTAAAGTGTTCCCATTTTTCCCATTTCTCCCTTAAAATACCCTTCTCCTATAGTCCCACTTCTCTTGAACTCCTTCTTTCCCTTTATCCCCAAGGTTCCTTGTATAACCCTCCCTCCCCCCCTTAAAATTACCCCATTTTTATCCATGGCTCCCTTATTAATGCCTGTTTCCTACTGTTCTGCTCTTATAGAATCTTAGCTGTCTTTATTTCTTCTTTCGAGAACTTTCTGTTCAGCTCCTTAGCCCATCTTTTAATTGAGTTACTTCCTTTCTTGATTCTTTGTTTTTTGAGTTCATTGTATATTCTGGATGTTAATCCTCTGTCAGATGTGTTGCTGGTGTAAGTTTTCTCCCATTCAGTGGGTTTTCTCTTCACTTCTTCTGTAGCTTCTTTTGATGTACTGAAGCTTTCTAGTTTAATGAGATCCCATTTGTTGATTCTTGACCTTGTTTCCTGAGCAATTTATGTCTGGTTCAGAAAATCCTTTCCTACATTTATATCTTGTAGGTTTTTCCCCAACGTTTTCATCTAAAGTTTCAGAGTTTCAGGCTTCACATTGAGTTCTCTGTTCCATTTGGTGAAACATAGGGGTTTAGTTTCATTTTACTACAGGTGAAGATCCAGTTTTGCCAGCACCATATGCTTTCTTACCTCCAGTGAATATTCTTGGCCCCTTTTCAAATATCAGGTGGCTGAAATTGCATGTACTCATATTTGGGTCTTCAATTTTTTTCCATTGATCTACGGGTCTATTTTTGTGCCAATACCACATTACTTTTATGACTATAGCTCTGAAATACAGTTAAAAATATGGTTTAGTAATCCCATCAGCATTGCCCTTAGTCCTCAGGGTTGCTTTGGCTATCTGAGGTCTTTTGTGTTTCTATATGAATCTTAAGATGGATTTTTCCAATTCTGTGAAGAATATCATGAGGATTTTGATTGGCATTGCACTGAATCTATAAATGGCTTTTGGTAGGATGGTCATTTTCACAATATTGATTCTTCTAATTTGTGAACATGGGAGGTCCCTCCATCTTCTGGTGGTTCCTATATCCTGGAATATATATAAGTATTATATAGATATAGATATAGATATAGATATAGATATAATTTTCAGCTATTGTGAAAGGAATTGTTTCCATGTACTCTTTCTCTGCTTGACTTTTATTGGTATATAGAAAGGCTACAGACTTTGGAAGATTAATGTTGTAACCTCCCACTTTACTGAACATATTAATAATTTCTAGGAGTTTTATGATGGAATTTTTGGCATCTCTTAGATATAGTATCATATTACCTGCAAAAAGGGAATATTTGAACTCTTCCAATTATTACTTCTTTAATTTCCTTCTCTTATCTTATTGCTCTTGCAAGAGTTTCAAGAACTATGTCAAAAAGGAGTAGAGATAGTGGACAGCCCTGTCTGGTTCCTGATTTTAATGAGGATGTTTCCAGTTTTTCTCCATTTAGAATGCTGTTGACTGTGGGTTTGTTGTATATAGCTTTAATTATGTTGAGGTATGTTCCCTCCAGTCCAATTCCCTCTAGGACTTTGAACATAAAAGCATGTTGAATTTTGTCAAAGGCCTTCTCTGCGTCTATTGATATGACCATGGGGTTCTTGTCTTTGAGTCCATTTATAAGATTTATAATGTTTATTGACTTACCATCCCTGCATCTCTGAAATAAAGCCAACTTGATCACGGCAGATGATCTTTTTGATGTGCGTTTGTATACAATTTGCAAATATTTTGTTGAGAATTTTTGCATCTATGTTCATTAAGGATATGGGTTTACACTTTTCTTTTTTAGTTGTATCTTTACCTGGCTTTGGTATTAGAGTGATGATGGCTTCATAAAAGGAATTTGGATTTTTTAAATAAATTAAATAGCATTGGATGTAGATCTCCCTCCATTTGTGTCTTTTTGAATAAATTAAATAGTATTGGATGTAGATCTTCCTTAAATATTTGGTAGAATTCTGCTGTAAATCAATCTGGTCCTGGGTTTTTTTCAGTCGGGAGGTTTCGTATTACTATTTCAATTTCCTTATGTATTATGGGTCTATTAACCTGTTGATCTCTTCTTGGTTTTGTTTTGGTGATTCCTATTCTTTTAGATACCTGTCCATGTCTTTTAGGTTTTCAAATTTTGTAGCATATAGGTTTTTAAAGTATTCCTTTATAATGTTCTGGAACTTTTTGGTGTCTGTTGTGATGTTTCCCCTTTTATCTCTGATTTTGTTGATCTGGAGGCTCTCTTTCTTTTGGTCAACTGGGCTAGTGGTCTGTCAATCTTGTTTATCTTTTCAAAGAATCAGCTCTTGGATTCACTGATTCTTTGTAGTATTTACTTTGTTTCTATTTCATTAATTTCTGCTCTGATTTTTGTTATTTCTTTTTGTCCCCTGGGTTTGGGTTTCACTTTCTGTTGCTTCTCAAGTTTAATCCATTCAACTAGTCTGTGTCTTTTGACTGTGGAGTTCAGTCCATTGATACTTAAAGTTATTAATGAAAGATGTGTATTGATTTCTGTCATTTTTATTTCTGTTCAGATTCTTAGTCTGGCTGTGCATTTCCACAGTTATACCTTCATTAAGTTTCTTTCTGTAACCCCTTGGACATAGTCATTCCTTTCTTCAGCTCTTTGTATTGCTTTAAGAACTCTCTGAAGGGCTTGTTTTGTGGATATGAATTCTTTCAGCCTATTTATGTAATGGAAGATTTTTCTTTCCCTTTCATCTATAATAGACATTTTGGCTGTGTAAAGTAATTTGGGTTGGCATCTGTGGTCATTTAGAACAAGGAATACTTTGGTCCAAGCTCTTGTAACTTTCATAGTTTGCACTGAAAAGTCAGCTGTAATTCTGGTGGGTTTTCCTTTATATGAGACTCGTTGTTTTTCTCTTGCAGCTTTCAGTATTGTCTCTTTGTCCTGTAGGTTTAGTGTTTCTACTATGATGTGCCTGGAGTGTTTCTTTTCTAGTCCTGTCTATTTGGTGTTCTATATGCTTCTTGTATTTGTATCAGCATATCTTTCTTTAATTTTGGGAAGTTCTCGTCTACAGTCCTGTTGAATATCTGGTCCTGAGACTATCCTGAGACTCTTCTCCTTCCTCTATGCCTATGAATTGTACATTTGGTCTTTTTATGGTGTCACACAATTCCTGCATATTTCATTCTTTTGTTCTTAAATTTTTCATAATCTTTGCTTGAGTGATCTAATTCATCCACCTTGTCTTACAATCTTGATATTCTGTTTTCTATTTCATTGATCCTATTGGTGAGGCTTTCTCCTGTCCTTTCTAATTGGCTTACTGAGTGTTTCACTTCCTTCTTCATTTCAGCACAAGTATTCTTCAATATTTCTAACTCTTCTGACATCATTCAGAAGTTTATCCCCATCTTCTTTCAGTTATTTGATTTCTTTGTGTGTTCTCTTTTTTTTTTTTTTTTTTTTTTTTGAGACAGGGTCTCCCTGTAGCTCCAGCTGTCCTGAAACTCACTATGTAGACCAGGCTAGCCTTGAACTCACAGAGATCCCCCTGCTTCTGCCTCTGCAATGCTGGGACCAAAGGTGCATGCCACCATTCCCGGCTTGTGTGTTCTTTAAATTCATTGAATTCTTTTATCACGTCTATAATTTTTCTTTTGAGTTCCATGCCCTGTGTTATCTCTAGGGGGTTCTCACTATACTTCTCTAGAGGACTGTTGGTAATTGATGTAGATGTATTATTTGGTGTTTTCATGTTATTATTATTATTTTTTTTTGCTGTGACTTTGACATTTGAATTTCTTTTGTATTTTCTGATTCTTGTCTGAGACTCAAGCCTTCCTTTGTTAAGTTTAGGTCTACTTCTTTTTGTCAACTTTATGTGCCTTTGTGGGTTTACTTGTTGGGAATGGAAATCTGTGTGGTCTAGGCTTCAGGTTCTCTCTTGGTTTTATATTGGAGTGGCCAAATTGCTTTCATCTTGCTACTTAGGAGTTCCCACAGAGGTCCAAGTCAGATGAAGGATCAGATGCTCTCTGGTTTTCTCCTACCAGTGGATCCCTCCAGGAAAGATACTGGCCTCAGGAATTTGGGGGCTGCATTGGCCTTGGAGCTGGACCCAAGAAAGATGCTGGTCCCAGGAAGCTGATGGCTGTGCGGCCCAGGGATGTACAGGGAGTTGGAGCCAGAAGAGGCCATGAGGGCTCCTAGGGACTACAGTGAAGAATTGGATTGGTCCGGATGCAAAGGATCAGGAAGCAGTGGGGATTTCGGGCCAAGAGGTCAGTCCAGGGGTCTGGTGTGCCAAGACAAGATATGGGCCAGTATCCAGGCTAGAGGAGAGATAGGGTGGGGGAGCTGGGAGTATGAATGAGGCTGGGGTTGTCAAAGCATTGTGGGTGCCATGGGACTTACCCAGGAAAGATGCTGGCACCAGGAAGCTGGTGGCTGTGCCGCCCAGGGATGCAAAGGGCTGGCCATTTCTTTTTAAAATGAGTGGTGGTGCATGCCTTTAATCCCAGCACTTGGGAGGCAGAGGCAGGTGGATCTCTGTGAGTTCAAGGCCAACCTGGTCTACATAGTGAGTTCCAGGCCAGCTGGGGTTGCAAAGAGACCCTGTCTCAAAAACACCAAAAAAAAAATATAATTAATTAACTTTATTGTGTGCATTTCTTTTTAAAATGAGTGGTGGTGCATGCCTTTAATCCCAGCACTTGGGAGGCAGAGGCAGGTGGATCTCTGTGAGTTCAAGGCCAACCTGGTCTACATAGTGAGTTCCAGGCCAGATGGGGTTGCAGAGACCCTGTCTCAAAAACACCAAAAAAAATATAATTCATTAACTTATTATTGTGTGTGTGTCTGTGTAGTGTGTGTGTGTGTGTGTGTGTGTATCTGTTGATTAAATGGGATGTGATAGAATTTTTTCTGTACTTGTACTTACTATCTTTAATTATAAAAGTGCTCTGTTAAGTTTTTTAAAGTTTGGAAAACACTTTACAAAATGTCTTTCATCTTCAGTCACTATTAGGCATTCTAAAATTAATTTCTCAGGGTTTATTACAGCTAAAGTAAATTTAACTTCTAATGTTTTCACGTGTAGCTATGAGGAAAAAAAAGCCAGTTACATGATAGCACCTGATTTCAGTTTAGTTGAGGAACAAACGAGCTTGAGATCCTTTCCCACTAACATTCACATTTCAGGGTTCACAAGTAACATGGAGAGTTCATTATTTCAATGATTCCATGGTAATTATAACAAGTGGTACAGAAGCAAACTATACAGAGTTGATTTTTCTAGATCCCCTTAATTCAGTGACACCATTTCAGTTGTTTGAAACTGGTAACAGTGGAGTGTTCAAGTGTCAAACATCAGCAAATGCTGTGGTTCAGCTCCTTCCTTCTGTTCCAGCTAGTCTGCAGCATATCATCACTTAATATGGTATTACTATATCTCTCTATAGGAAACGCTTTTCACATATTTAAATAGGCTATAGAAAAACTTCACAGAAAATTGGAAGAAACTTTTGATGTCAATCTTTTCCAGAAAAAAATAATAATTAAAAAATCATTATTGTTTTTTATTCTATGTGTATGCATGTATTGCCTACATGTAGGTAAGCGCACCCATGTAATGCAATGCCCATGGAGGACAGAAGAAGCTGTCAGATCCCCTGGAACTGGAGTTACAGTCAGTTGTTATCTGCCATGTGGGTGCTGGGATTCAAACGCGCGTCTTCTGCAAGAACAGCCAGTGTTTTTAACCACTGAGTATCTTTCCAGCCCCCATAAAACAATTATTTTTTTTAACCATGTTTTCTTCTCACTTTTCTAGAACAAAGTAATAACTTGTTTCTGACATTTCTAAATTAAATTATTACAACAGAAATGAATTGAAGGAGTCATAAAAGCCTACAGGCAATACAGGCTAGGGATTAGGAGTGGTGTCCAGAAATGAGTAATTGGAATAATGGAGCAGCTGAAGGACAGCACATATGTAGCAGCCTGGGGCACTCAAACAGCTCTACCTTAAGATAATTGTCGACGTTAGTGATGAAAGGGAGGAAAATGGTAGCAAATACTCATTTTCTGCAGGACCCAGATCTTCTGTTTTTAAAAATCACTGAGCCTATAAAACTTTTACACATATTGAAAAACATGTAAGTACCAAGTTGTTCAGTTCTAAGAAGTAAGAATGACAACAGTGGCAAATGGAAGAAAAAATAGAGATACTGCAACAAATTTGTAATGTTATTTGACAAAAGCAAAAACATAATAAATCAAGATACAAATATAATTTTGTTAAATAATCTTCTAGATATAAAATATACTTAAGCATATTCTGACAAAAGTAATTCAGAATTAATAGTGGAATATAGTTAGATACCTTATTAATATTTGCATTGTTAATTATTTTCTGTCTTATACTATAGTGCTCTAAAATATTAATTCTACATACATACTTTTATGCTATTCTTCACATTACTCTACATTTGTTTCTAATGCTTTATATTCTCTTGCATTATAATTTGTTTTCTGTCTTCTTTTCCTTATGAATGAAACGCTGATTTCCATCACCATCACTATGAAGGCAGCACCTCTAATTCACTTGAACCATAGCTCACAGAAGTGAGACAGGAAAGTTTCCTAAGCAGGTTAGCTACATGAAGCAGCAGATACTTAAAGGAATAATAATCTGATAGCACAATACACAAAATGTGCAGGACATGACCCCAAATTATTTGCTATTTTAAGAAATAAACGTTAGTCAATGCCACCCAGACACAAAGAATGTATATATGTATACATATACATATGAAATATGTATTTAGAGGTGTGTTAAAAAGAATTGCCTTACGTAATTCTACAACTGGCTTGGCAAATCTAGAACTTCTATGCATGGCCTCCAGAAAGAGGAGCCTGTAGAGTGAGGCTGAGGCTGCTGTCTGAGGTCACTGTTTTACCCTAAGGCAGTCAGAACTGTGTTTTCACAGCCAAACAAACAATTAAAGCAGGCACAACAACGTCATCTAAAATAATCTACTTTACTTATAGTCAATTAATTGTGAACTTTAATTACACTTACCAAATATAATCCAGTAAAATCAGCACATTAAAATTGATGTGATCCCACAACAAGAACTCAACTTGAATGAGAAAAAAAGACAAGGAATGAACAACGTAACATGACAGACATTGGAGTTAACTGGCAAGAAATTAAAAATGCCCCCTATAAGATAGCTAAGTGAGTACATGACCTGGAAGATGTTCCTCTGACACTGTGATGACAAGCCATGGACCCGCCTCCTTTCCAGCTCTACAAAGAACGGACTCCCCTTCCCACTTCCAGCCAATCAGTTGACCATAGCCGCTTGCAGGGAAGGGGCTAAGGGAATACAGGCTGGGAAAAACATGAGGCTGGTCCCTCGCCATTTTGTAAGGCTGTCTGGGAACACCGGATTTATGTGCTGGTGTGGCCTTCCGAGCACAGCCATGAATGGGGAGGCTCCTGCTTGTCTGTAAGTAAACCCGTACTCCAAGCTCAGTTAGCAAGTTCA
Source organism: Nannospalax galili (assembly GCF_000622305.1). Classification (NCBI taxonomy): domain Eukaryota; kingdom Metazoa; phylum Chordata; class Mammalia; order Rodentia; family Spalacidae; genus Nannospalax; species Nannospalax galili. The sequence continues at coordinate 3,599,842 of NW_008335287.1, read as the reverse complement.
ATAAACTCGTTAAAATTCTTCAAACTGAGGTTTGGAGTATTTTTTCCTCAGGTTGTTGCAAGGACCAGCAAGGACCGTGGGAGGAGGGGATCGGATACCACCTGCACCTCCCATCAGTGAATTTGACTTACAGTGAGTACTTGCTGCAAAGACTAATGACCTGGGTTCAGTCTCTAGAGAGCTACATGGTGAAAAGAGAGACCCTACTCCCACAAGCTGTCTTCAGATTTTCACATGTGTGTGTGCGCGCGCACACACACACACACACACACACACACACAAGTTAAGCAAATAAACTCTAATGAGAATGATAAAAATACTTATCATAAACATACGCTAATGAACAACTCTAATTTCTATAGTGAAAGTATAAAATATCAAAAATTTCAGTATAAACTAGAGGACATAGAAACCAAATAAAACAATGAGTATTGAATGACACAGGGACCAATATTTAAAAATCGTTAGTTATCTCAGCATCACAATGGATGTGGTAATCAGTGATCTTGAATATGAGTTGGAGAAATCATGTAGCTTTAGAGCAAGTAATATACATAAAAACCAGAAAAAATGGAGCCTATAGAGAGTGTGTTACAATAACACAAGAACTGAAAAATTGCTTATGTGTATTCTAGACAAAGTATAAAGCAAACTGTAGAGCTGAAACAACTATTCAAAAGGTAAATAGTGGTAAAACCTCCCTAAATCTGATGAAAAGCAGAATAAAAAACATGCATTCAGTAAACCCAGATTTAAACACGATGGCATGAAGCAAACCTACACCTAGATGACTGTCACCCAAATTCATAAAAAATAAAGGCAAAGAAAACAATTTTAAGGTATTGAAAAAGAAACTGAGGAACAATTTTAATGCCAGCAACTTTCTTAGAACCTTTAACATTATAAGGAATTGGCACAGTCTGTAACTGTTGAAGAAAAAAACACATAGCTTAGAATTCTCTATATAGTAAAAATATTCTTCAGTAATAAAGGTGAGATAAAATAGTTCCTAGATTTTAAAAAGTTAAAAGAATTTGTCATCTGCATATCTGCTTTTAAAAATGTCAAAAGGAAGCTCTTTAAATACGAAACATTTAGCAATGATTATTTCTGGTAATTAAAGCACAAGAGAATGAAAGCCTGAGCACACATTCTTTTCTGACATTTCATAAAATAGATCACATTTTAAATCATGAAAGATATCTTCCTTTTTTAAATTAATTTTAGTTTCTGGATTACATATATTAAATATCCTTTGTGAGAACATTTTATTTATGTGTATATAGGTGTCTGTAGAAACATACTGAACATGTATGTGTTGGTGCTTGTAGCAGGGTGCATTGGATCCCTTGGTGGTGGATGGAGTTACAAGTGGTTTTGAGCTACCTGATGTGGGCTCTAGGATTCTAACTCAGGCCCCATGACTGAAAAGCAAACACTCAACTGCTGAGTCATCTCTTCAGACCCCTAATATACTTTTGTTAAGGTAAAATGTGATATTTTGATTCACAGAAATATTGGATATTTATCAAATTAAGATAAATAAAATATCACTGAGTTATTCAGCTGTTCATCATATTAAAAACAACTGAGATAATTAACTTACAAAGAGAAAAGGTTGAATCGGCTCATAGTTTCTGAGCATCCAGTTCCTGACTGTTGGGCCCCCTTGTCCTGGAGCCAGTTTATGATGCGGGTTCATGGTGGAACAAGACTGCTCAACTCATGACCAGAATGCAAGAGAAGTGAAACATGACACAGAGATTTCCACAGTCTATTCTAGGGCATAGTGTGATTGATCCAAATGCCACCCACTAGGCCCTGACCTTTAAAGGCTCTGTTGTCTCCCAGCAGGGCCATCCTGGGGAGGCAGCCTTTTCCATCTGATATTATTTTATACTTTGACAAAAATGTTCTTGATCAAAACTGATGTCCTGTGGGATAAAAATTTTCACTTCCTTCAATCCAACTTGGTATTTACTTCGTTTACAGAGAATAATTAATAATGGAAGCCTTTGTCCTAGTTACTTTCTATCACTGTGGTAAAAACACTGACTAAAACCAATTTGTGGGTTTTTTGATGGCTACTAGGAGGGAGAAAGACAGTGTCTTACAGGGCTGTGATTCAGTGGGCTTAGTGAATGGATCTACCCTGAAAGACACTAGGGGGGACACAAATCATACTTATATATGATAGTTCATTAACTTGGGCAGAGGTAGTAAGGGGAGGTGGAGAGAAGGGATCAGATCCAAATGCCATCAAACATCAAACTATATTGTGTGAAAATTGTAAAAATTCAGTTTAAAATAGACATAAAAAGAAATATGACAGAAAAGAAAATCTATGAGAACAGTGTGTACTGTGGTATACCTTCAACCCTAGCTCTTGACTGGCAAAGGTGGATCTCTGTGAGACTGAGGCCAGCCTGGTCTGCATAGCGAGTTCCAGGCCCACTGGAGCTGCAGGAAGAACCTGTCTCAGAAAGACCCAAAATAAAACCTATGAATTCAATAAGAGAGCCTTGCAACAAGGAGACATACAAGCACAAAACTGGGGGGGGTGCAGCATGTAATTATGAAGATGGAACACAGAAAAAGCTCCAATGTGGTCTCACACTGATATATGAATTGTTCTTCACAGATACTTTAAACAACACTAGCTCAAGGTTATAATGACTTCCTTTCCTTAGAAATGAATATATCAAATGAAGTTGAAAACATGCCATGTTGTACACATTAAATTGAATAAAAGTATACTAAATTAGATATGATTTTACCTTAAAATAATGTAAATAAAACAAAGTCATTAAAAAGCAGGTTTTCTTAGCAAATTTATACCTTTGAACACCATGAATGTGTATGTTGCAGAGAAAGAGTGCAGCAAGACAATGTCAAACTCTCCCACAAGGGTGTTATTTTTCTTTCAAAACTCTCAAATTTCAAAACTTCTCAGAGTTCAACACATCTTTAATTGTGTTATATTCTGGGTATGACAAATCAGATTCTGAATAAAAACATAAATCTATGTAATGATATGTGAATCTACATTAGAAATAAATATTACCAAAATGAGTAGTGATATAATCAGTTGATAGAGTTACAAGTTCTAAAGCAATTTTCTTACCAAACTGCATTAATCTAGATTTGTATGATATGTAACATGAGTTTCTTCTCTGCAGATGAGAGAGAGAAAGAGAGAGAGAGATCATCACTTCTCCCAGTGAAAATTGTCCTGTTTTCATAACATAAAGAAATAAAGCAAGGCAATTCATATATGTGTGTGTAGGTATATATTATGTATATATAACGGACATTTGAAAGGTATGCTGAATAGCTTCAGTTGTCAACTTGACACACCTAGGTAGAGAGAACATCAGTTGAGGAATTTCCCCCATAGAATTGACCTGTGGCCATGTCTTTGGGGGCATTTCCTTGATTGCTGAGTGATGCCAGAAGGTCCAGGCCACTGTGGGTGCCATACCCAGGCAGGTAGCGCTGGGTCGTATATGAAAGTAGGCTTAGCACAGGCTAGGGGAGCAAGCCAGTAAGCAGTGTTTCTCTGTGGTCTGTGCTTCATGAAGTTCCTGTCTCTAGGTTCCTGCCCCAAGTTTCTGCCGTGACGTCCCCCTCAATGAATTGTACCCTTGGAGATATAAGATAAGCTAAAACCTTTCCTCCTCAAGTTGTTTTTAGTCAGTGTCTTTAGCACAGTGATAGAAACTAACTAGGACAAATGCTTTCCTTATTAATTGTTTCTCTGCAAACTGTGTAAATATTAAGTTGGACTGAAAGGAGCTAAAATTTTTATCCCTCAGGACATCAGTTTTGATCAAGAACATCTTGGTGAAGGTATAATATCTTAAAATCCAAATCTCTTCTTCCTGAGAGGTAAATTTTAAAATGATATAACTACTCATCTATTAAGTTAGCATTTCCTCTGTATAAAGCCATGTAAATAAGCATAGCACTTAATAAAAAAAAATTAAACCTGACAGGTGCTGGCGAAGTTATGAAAAGGAAAATCGGGGCTGGAGAGATGGCTCAGTGGTTAAGAGCACTGACTGCTCTTGCAGAGGACCCGGGTTCGATTCCCAGCACCCACATGGCAGCTATGAACCGTCCTTAACTCCAGTTCCAGGGGAATCCGAAGCCCTCTTCTGACCTCCACGGCATTGCACGACACAGGTGCACTCACATACATGCAGGCAATACACTCATACACATAAAATAAAAAAAAGAAATAAAATATAAAAAAAGAAAAGGGAACTCTTGTGCAGTGTGAGTGGGGATGTCAGCCAGCACATCTGATGGTGAAGGCACTGCGCCCTGAGTCCCGTGCAGGCCCTCAATCACAGATGAAAAATTTTAAAAGGAATGTAATGGATGAAGGTCATTTACTAATCAGAGAATGAGTATGCCAAGGGCCAGGGGAGTAAATGCTCAATCAGAGACACATGCATGTTGGAAGGAACTTGAAAACTGTACTCTCAAGAGACAAAAGCAGGTAGACTCAACAAAGTGTCTGTGAGCATCAGACCTTCAGGGTTCACAATTTCACTGCTCTTTTATGGGACAGTTTTTCTTTCCAGTTCCTTGACATGTCCTTGGGTATGTCATTGTTTCTTCCCATCTTTTGACCAAGGCTTGTCTTTAGTGTATACAGCAGAGTTTACTATGTGCATCAAAGAAGGTAACCTTTTTTGGAGGATACCTGCGGACTAATTAAGTGGCAAAATCCATGTCATTTACACCATAAGATGCTATCAAAAGCCTGATAGAAGCTAATTCTGACATACTTATAGTGACTTGTCCCGAATGGTACCCAGGAAGACAATGCTTATAGAGGACCTGTGTTAGTTCCCTTTATTTCTGTCTATTGCTCATTCTAACAAAAATTGTGGAAAAAATATGGGAAGCTCCTCAAAACAGTCACAGTACAATTGCTATATTACTCAGCAACCATACCCCTCGGGCTATATCCAAAGGACATGAAATCAGCATGCAAAATTACATCTTACTCAGTATTTGTTGTAGCACAATTCACAAAATCTGAGAAATGGAACCAACCAAAGTATCTTCCCATCAAGTGATGAAGGAATGGGTGAAGAAAAGCAGTTCACACAGACCACAGTGCTTTTTAGTAATAAAAAAGAATAAATTTCTGTCATTTGTGACAACATGGATTAGAATACAGATCACTATATTAAGTGGAATCAACCTAGCACAGGAAGGCAGGTGTTGATATGACCAAACCCAAATGTAGAATTAGAAAAAAAAAAGATTTATGTCATAAAAATTGAGATTAGAATGTTAGTTGCCAAAAACCAAGAAGACCAGAGAGTTCAGGAATGGGTAAGAGGAGGCCAATGGGTTAAAAGTTGAAGCTTCAGAGGAATAAGAAGCTCCAGTATATTATTGCACAGCACAGTGACTATAAGTACCTAATGGGCTGCAATGTCAAAAACAGGAAACAGAATTGTGAAAGTTTTCACTGAAGAAATGGTAACGCTAGAGTAGATGGGGGAATGGCGGCCTGATATAAGCACTGAACTAAGTGTACACACATTGAAACCTTGTATGATAGCCCAATAATCTGTACGTTTTTCAGGCTACTGTGATTCACTTCATAACAGATTGAAGCACAAATAAAAGATGAACTGAAGAAAAGCAGCTGAGATGTAGGAACTGCTGCAGATGAAGAAGAGACGCTGTGGCCTGAAAAGCATTTCTAAATCTGTAGGCTCCACTTAATGCCAAGCAGTACTACATGGAGCCATGTGAGACCTGAAGAAAATAGAAAATCTATATCTTTATGCATACTATGCATACCTTTTTTTATGTGGTTGCCGGGTGTGGTGGCGCACACCTTTAATCCCAGCACTTGGGAGGCAGAGGCAGGTGGATCTTTGTGAGTTCCAGGACAGCTGGAGCTACAGAGAGACCCTGACTCAAAAAGACCAAAAAAATTAGATAAATAAATAAATAAATAAATAAATGAATAAAATTATGAAAGGCTCTAAAACAAGAATTTGACTATATATAAGTCCTGCACAGATTGAATAGGACACAAATGCACAAAATACATTATTTATTAAGAAATAATTAAAACATTTAGTCCATAAAATCAAAATTTACATAAACTACTGTTCTAGTCTGAGTAAGGAATGTTCCCTATAGACTCGTGTTGAACTTGGTCACTAGCTATTTGTGCTATTTACGTGATAGGAATAGAAAGAGAAAGCAGATCTGGGAAGCATGCAGTGAAGGTTATAGCTGATTCCAGATCACTTTCTTGCTATTTACTTCCTGTCCACAGCGTCTTCTGCTACATACTGCTGCTGCCATGACGTTCAGCCCAAAACATGAGACCAAGCATCTAATGGAAAGTTTTGTGAAACTGTGAGCCAAAAATCAGTCTTTCCTCTTTTAAGTTGCTTATGCTATGTATTTTGTCATAGAAACCTGTGGTGCTTCTAAGTCATGTTACTGCGATGCTTAAAAAGGAGACAGACTGACTCTGAGCATCCATTTCGAGGCCAAGAACGGACCTGAATGAACTGCTGAGGCCACATTCCTTCACATTTCTTTCAAAACTGGAGCAAGAGCTTTGTTATTCTTTATTAAAACAGTATCTCCAGCATGAAATGGAGAAGTAGAAGTCAGGATGCACCCTTATCATATCAAAGCATACTGTTCTTTGATCCCTAGATGATCACTCACACAGCTATAAACACATCTTTCTCAATTTCACTCATTGCTTGCATTGAGAAAAGCAAGATTTCTGAAGCACCTTGAAATGTAAAGCACGTATGAACGCATTCATACACTATCCTGATGGACAGCAAGAAGGGGTCCTGAGGGATTAAGGTCATATGCCCAAGTCACAAGGGGAGTACATATCTCAGTGAACTTGTTTACATTATAAAGAGAAATGTTTTAGGTAAAGGTCTTTAGTTCAGATTATGTCCGTTTGTAAAAGTCATTCCTACAATGAACTAAAAAACTAATAAAGCATTTAAGACCAGTAGTAACCAACAGTTTTTACTTATTTTATTTTGGAATTTGGTAATTTGTATCTCAAAATAAACTGAATACACCTGTGTATTCAAGATATTACCTGAAAATGAGGGTGGAGATTTCTACCTGAATTTTTATGTAGTAGCCTCAGTAGTTTAGACATAAAAGTCAATCATCATGAGAAATATCAGTCAATAAGCACAAAATATGCTACTCTTGTCAGTATTTTCTGAGTGATGCTTCCTATGGGCAAAAGACTAGACTTGTCTCTTTGTAGGAACAACCCACGGAGGTGAGATTGGCAGTGAAGACACTGCAAGCCCAGCATCAGACCAATTCATATCAGGAACTGATATGTTTATAGCATGGAATGTGTGCAAATGATTGCAGAAGATTGATCAATGGTCCTCATCAGAAAGAAGTCTGAAGGACTGAAATAAGAACAATCGAGGTCAAGGTCAGATTGGCAGGCTGAGGGGAAGAGGGACAGGAGACAATAACAGAGAACTAGCATCCAAGACTTCCCTCGGGTGAACTGTTCAATGAGTATGTTCTTAGAGTATTTGCAGTGAGTTTCAGTAAAATGTCAACTTACATCATTTCAGTTAAAGATAGTATCTAATAAAGATTCCTTTTTAACATCACAAAAATTCAAGTCATGTTAAGAATAAACGATCAGTTGTGTTCATTTTGCATGTGAAAAATAACATGTCATCTGAACAAAGCTTACAAATGGAAAAATCAAATGAGCATGGGTTTTTGATGTTTCCATTATAAAATTAGACTTCAGATCTTATTTACCGAATGAACAAATAGTTTTAAAATGTTTATTGTGTGGATTACATGCTGGTTGGCATTGTGCAAGACTAATTAAGTGCCTGTTATAGAAAATGATCTCCAAACATCAAAAATACACATGAACACACATCACAACTACACTGTCAGTTATATATAATAAAAGAAAAATGTGAGGACTTCCTATTAAGGTGTAGATTTAAATTTTATCCTGCATTATCATAGTAGCAGAGAATTTTTCCATGAGGAAATATAGGGATTCATTTATGACAATTAGATCAAAGTCAATCTCTATTGTATCTCTAGAACTGAAGAATGGTTTTTTTAAATGTGCTTTTAATCAATCAAATACTATGCATTTTTATAGCATTCCAATTCTAAATAAAGATGTTTTTTAAGAATTCATATCAAAGAAAAAAGTTTCAATTGATCTATGATTAGCATACTTTATTCCATATTTTTATGAGACGTAAGAATAGTTTTATAGAGAATGTGACTCACAAAGTGTGTAGTGGCACATTTTTAGATATCCCAGCAGAATTTTAATTCACAAATTAGGTTTTGCTGAGAAAATTCTTATTCAAATAACTCCAATAAATAAAAACAGCAAATATAAAATTGGAAGCTGTTAGATGAAATGTTTTAAGAAAAAATATTTGTTTATTGACTTTTCATGATGGCTATAAAGTAGGAATCACAGAGCAGAAACCTAAGGTGATACTGGACAGTGTAATATAGTAAGATGTGCACTGTGCTTAAATGGCATGAGAAACATCTTCATCACACATGCAACTCATCACTAAAACAAAACTCCCAGAGTGTCCTAAGCCACTGTTAAGAGAATATGTGGTATTGTATATAAAATTCAGCATTCTTTTCCTCATTTACAAAGATAACTATGAATAACTTAAGAGTAGAATTGATATTTTTTTATTTATGTTTTGCTCTCATGATGATGATTCCTCATTGGGATCTTACAACCCATTGAACTGGGGCTAACTAGCTTGTTTTGATTAAGGCCATAGCATGTGGAGTTAAGGGTTAAAATATTTTCCTTTAAAAATATAAAAATATGCAAGTAAAAAATTGGACGAAGTTCAGGTGATAATATACTTTTTATCATGCTATTAGAAGTTTTACAATACTAAGAAAAGAACTTAAACTGATTGACAGAATTTACCTTTTCGTATTTATTAGTATACTACAGCATCATAAAATAATGTACATTGTCTTCATCCCTGGTTCCTAGCATAACACTTCTAAGATGACCATAACTGCCTCTGTTACAATATTTGTTCCTAGCCTCTACTTACTACTAACAGCTTCTAAGACCCATAGGATCTTTGGAAGTTTGAAAAATGTCTTTCTGTGCTAATTAGAAAACTAGTAGTTCAAGACCCTTAGATAATTCCAGGAAAAGAACAGGTTACCAGGAAAACTGAAGCATGAATAGAGGACTGAAACTTTCAGTTCAATACTCCAACCTCTGGGAAGGAAAAAACACCCCAGAAGATTGTGTTATCAGCAATGGTTAATGACTTGATTATACCTATAGAATCTCCAAAGAACTATGAGAAGTGAGGTACACAAAGCATCTGAGCTGCTTCATGTATCAAGAAGTCAGAAGGGTGGCATGCCTGGAAAGCAAGTGGAGCTTCTGTGAGCTTCACCTCCATACCTGTCCTGGGAACCCATCGGGCTGGTCCTGAGTTGTGTACTTCACATTAAAACACTGTAAGCCAAAGCGACTTCTTGAGCTCTGTGAGTGATTGTAGCAAGTTATCAAGCTAAAGTACAGGATTATAAGAACCTCTCATGTATAGTATAGTGAGTCTGTCAGAAGCGTAGAAGAATAGAGAGTTTTGATTGACATTTCATGTAAGGATCTCAAGTAAGGCAAATCTTGTGGGACTGAGCCCATAGTAACTCTGGGTAGATTGTGTCAGAATAGACCAGAACTGAATTACCTAAAAACTAAGTGGTAAGGGAGAATGGTTGGGGTGGAGTGAAATAACCTGGACTTAAAGCTTTTGTCCAAATCACGTATTGAACTGTGATTCTCCAAATTCATTGTTCAAAAAAAAGTCACATGCTAGTCCCAATTTCAAGGAACCAGAAAGAAAAACCCTCTTGTGCTCAGTAGGGAGTAATAATAAAAACAAGAAGCATAGATGGCCTTCACTGCGTAATTAGTACTTGCTGACTCATTCCAAAGTAGACACTATAAATTCTTTCACAGATATAGGCATTTCTTATCAACTTGGATTTTCAGTGCCCTCTTTTCAAAAAAAAATAATCCACTGAGTCCAGCTAGTTTTGCCTATGCATCTATAGGTGTATTTTCATCTACTAAAGTTTGGTTGAACTACCAGGGGCCACATTTTCAAAATAAATTGACTCTCCCTCACTTGGACACCATTAACTGCCAATGGCTCCTCAGCTGGAGGTGAGGGCACAAGAGTCTCTTCCCACTCCATACTGGAATGTTGACTGACTTGATCATGTGTAGGCCTCGTGCAGGCAATCATAGCTCTCTGATATCTTGAGTTCCTTGTTCTGTCATGTACAGAAGACATATTTTATTCCAGTCCTCCCCAATTTGTGGCTCATATATCTTTCTACTGCTCTTCCTAGAAAATCCTTGAATTGTGTAGTGAATGACTGTGAAGGAGATATCCCATTTGACTGCTATCGCTTCTTATATCTACACCTTGCATGGACTCTTCCTGGGGAGACATGAACAAATGCCTACTCACCTCACATATGGCATTGAGAAAAGACCACAGAAGCAAAGAAGTCTAGATAAGTGAACCAGTGAGTTTGCTGGGATTACTTAGAAGAGCATAAGTGAGGTGCTATAGGAATACAAGTGACTCAGGCAGCATCGTTCTAGAAAGTCCATGCTAGCATGAGTAAGAACTCACCAAAGCTGCATCACTGCGTGTTTCTGCACAACTTGCAGGCAACTGCTAAGTGGAAAAGTCCCTTTTACCCCAGTGATTATTTACTACTTATATAACCTTGGGGTTTGTAGAGTTTGTGAGTCTTTTAAGTTTCATGAGTAAATACAGCTTCATGAAATTTCTGTGCCTTGTAATCCTTTCTCTTCCCTGTAGGACAGAATATGTCAGTATGAGAAAGCAGCCACACAACACTGTAGAATCTCCAAAGAACTCTGAAAAAAGGGGTTCAGAGACAATCTGCGATTGTGAGTATATCCAGGTGTTGAAGGGGTGGTATGCTTTTCCAAGGCACCTCAAAGACTACTTAGAATTTTACATTTCTTTAGCCCTGTAGCTCTGCTACTTAGTTTCACAGTTAAATTTTTTCATCTTGAAATATACTTTTCTGGAATTAATACAGTTTCCTGGCCTATGCTTCATGGCCATTGTTTTGGTATATCATTTTCTATTTTTTTGAGCATCTTGATACTCAAATGCATCATTTTGACTGCATTAAAAGAAAATAAAATTGCCCTAGAAAAAAAGATAAATTATAACAATGTGTATTTCTTTCAAACATACAAACATTTTATTTGATTTATTTTGTAGTGCCATGGATCACACCCACGGCCTTATGGGTGATAGGAACGTGATTTGCTTTGTCCTGCACTTCCTTGAAACAGTTGAAGTCCAATTTCAAAGCATTTCTTGGTCTTTAAAGCACTTAATTTGTTTATGATTTTGTATTTATGAATATTAATGTATATTTAACACTTTAATATTTTCATTGATCATGTGTGCTCTCTGCATATTCTTTTAAAATACTAACTGCATTTGTTATCCTTTTTGCTTCCTTTCACACATTTACAGTGTTGAAAGTTACAGACTTTGTGTCTATCATTTTTGAGATGCTAAATATATACACAGCATAACTATGTCTACAATACATCAATATATAGTTACATCTAAAATTCTCTGAACTCTCAGAATATACTAAACATGCTATTTATATCTTTTACACTTTTGTATGTGATTATTTGTTTTATTTACAAAGAGAATGAACAAAAGAAATAAAATGAAAAGAAAAATTTTTCTTCATTTATTTTCCTTTTCCCAGATTATTCTTAGGTTTGGAAATTGTCTCAGTCTTCTTTTTGGCATGGTGTCTCAGATAATCACCCCTTCTTTTAACTTTATGTTAGCATCTTTGGACAAGAAGTTGTATTTTATAAGGACTTCATTCTGTTTATTGTGTTATTTACTGTCTTAATTGTACCTCACAAGAAGCTTGTGGTATAAAAATCATATTAAGCACAGGAAAAATTCTATGTCTAAGTTTCTTCAAAGTCATAGAACACTAACATAGCAAATGTGGACTGCAAGTCCAAGTGTGGTTGCTATACTCATTAGTTCTGTGACTTTTAATGCCATGACCAGAATAAACTGTTGGGCATATCTTTGGTCACATCACTACTCATCTTTCAGAGTGACATCCACCCCTTGAATGATACTGAAAATTTGCATATGTTAAAAACAAGGTAGAATTTTGAGCATGTGGCCTACATGAGATACAAATAACGCTAGGTGGATAATAGCATATTAAATGCTAAAAGAAAACATAAGAAACTTTAACACATTCCAATAGAAATAACCTAAATCAAAACTAGAAGAACATGTTTGTTTGTTTATTTATGTATTTATTTATTTAATTTATTATTTAACTCACAAAGATCTGCTGCCTCTGCTGGGATTAAAGGCGTGTGCCACCATGCCAGGACAAGAACATATGTTTAAATCACAAAAGTTATTGAATTTTAAGAAAAAAATTGGTAGCTTTCAAAGAGTAATGAGGAAAAAGGAAGAATGTTTCTAAAATTATGAATAATAATTGTATTTATGTATTTATAATAGCAAGGAACTAGAAACTATAAAATATTGGATTTTGAGACCCAATATTATCTCCAGTTAAACAAACTCATTTCATAATAATAAAGTAGCACCCTATTAGGGTCTTCAAACTCAAGTGTTTTATACCTAGAAGCAGTTATTAAAATGGTAAGAAAAAAAAGCTAACCACACTGTGAAAATAAATAGATAAGTCCATAATGACAGAATTTACTAGAAACTATAAAATATTGGATTTTGAGACCCAATATTATCTCCAGTTAAACAAACTCATTTCATAATAATAAAGTAGCACCCTATTAGGGTCTTCAAACTCAAGTGTTTTATACCTAGAAGCAGTTATTAAAATGGTAAGAAAAAAAAGCTAACCACACTGTGAAACTAAATAGATAAGTCCATAATGACAGAATTTCATTATGGTTAAAGCCTATTAATTAGTAATTATTAAAATAACTTGGTTGAAATTAAAAGGATAGAGGATTTATATAATGTTATCAGCCAATTTTACCTAATTAACATTTACATTGTTATTTTGCCCAATAGTGGTATATTATACATTTTCAAGTAAAAAAATGAAGCATTTACTAAGCTGGCCACATTCTGATCCCCAAATATTGCCTCAATAAATCAAAAACTACTCTGATCAAAATAGAAATGATAGTATACCCCCCAAAAAAGAGAATTTGGAAATCCTCAAGTATTGGGGTCTTAAATTATATAATTCTTAATAATGCTTGCATCTAATCAGAAATAAGAGAAAATTAGAAATTAAACTGAATGTGAACAGAACATCATACCAAAACTTGTAACCTGGTGCTGAGGAGGAAATTTTATAGCACTAAACATTTTTATGAGAGAAAATTAAGAGTCCTTATACCTTTAAAAGAAACACCAGGAAAATACTTAAATACAAAATAACAATAACAAGGGAAAAATAAGAATAAAATCATGGAGTAAATCAGTACAACAGAATGACAACCCATCAATTTGTCGTATCATATAATTGGGCATATATTCTAATTCTTATTCAGCTTCCACATCAATGATTAGAGATATGCTATTTTAAAACCTAACTTCATATTGACAGGCAGCTCTTTCTGAAGACTGTTATGTATTATCCATTTCTTCCTTCCCCTAGGCTACATTATGAGCCTATTGCATTTTTTCTGTGTATTGTAAAGTTTCTCCATTAACACTTATGTTGAAATTGTTATGTATTTTGTTGCTTAATAACTGAATTTCTGACTGAGCTATGAACTCTGAAAATCTGGAAACTGTTTTTCATTGTTGAAATCCCAGTGCTTAATGCAAAACCTCATTTGGTGAATGAATTTTACAAAATCACTACACTGATAAACTCTAAATTAGCTCATTTTATTATTTACATATACATTTTACAATTATCCCATATTAAACTCTATTAAAGTTAGAATTATGAAAGACATTACTGAATGTTCTATGATAATACAGCTAATTATAATGGAATGTGCTGTTTCTGAGATCTCATAGGAAAGATTTTTCTCTTGGCCCTCTATGTAAGGCACAAATGTTCTCTATCTGAGTAAGCACACTTTTATTAGAAGTTTATATATCATGAGTTTATTGTGCTTTTCTGTCTGTTTTTGCTTTTGAAACACACGTGGAAGTTTTGACCTACAACAAGGAATGTGCATCTTCACAGGAACAGACTATGGGTGTTAGCCTTAGCCTCAGCTCCATCTTATCCTCCTTTGCACTGGGTTATTCTGCTCTGCTTTGCTCTGGACTTCAATCACTTTTAGTCTTTGCAATATACTCAGTGCTATGAAACATTTATACAATGAGCTTGGAGGACATCTCCCTAAAACAGAGAGAGGCAAATAAAAAAATGATGAAATTATCATTTAGATATCTTCATTTTTAAGAGCTTCTAACAGATTATATGTTATAAAATTATAGAAAATTAAACCTTGAATTAAGGAAAAACAAAAACACTTCCAGAAACACTAGGCAATGAAAATTATCATTAACTGTACCAAAATCAGACTCGTATCACCTCCCCATTCTCTTAAAAAATACTATTATAGCCTTGTCTTGGGGCCCCAGACACCTGCTTCCTGATCCTTTTCATCCAGACCAACTCAGTGCTTTCTGTGGTCTCCAGGAGCACTGCTTCTGGGCCTGGCCTTGCCCTCACATCCCTCTGCATCCCTGGACCTGCAGGACCCATAGGCCTCTCTCGAGGACCAACCCAGCTCCTCAGTGCAGTCCCCAGGGGTCCTTGGGGCCACTTCCCACCCCCATCTGCTTTTGCATCTCTGGGTGATACAGCAACCAGCTGCCCTAGACCAGCATCTTTCCTGGGCCTGGCTCACAGGCCACTCCAAACCCCAAATTCCTGAGGCCAAAATCTTTCCTGGAGGGATCCAGACATTAGGAGAAAGCCTGAGAGCATTTGATCCTCATCTGACATGGGCCTCTGTGGGGACTCCTGAAGACAAAAGCAATCTGGCCACTCCAATATAAAATCAAAAGAGAGAACCGGAAGCTTAGATGAACCAGCATTTCATGCCTAAAAAGTAAACCACAAAGACACATAAAGTTCACAAAAAGAAGCAGACTTAAACTTGAAGGCTTGAGTCTCACACAAGAATCAGAAACTACAGAAGAAATCCACATGCCAAAATCACAGAGAAAAAATAATAACATGAAAATCAAAATAACATATCCCTACCAAATGCCAATAGTCCTCTAGGGGAGTACAATGAGAAACCCCTAGAGATAATGTAGGACATGAAACTCAAAAGAACAATTATAAACCTGAAAAAAGAATTCAGTAAATTTAAAGAACACACAAAGAAATCAAAGAACCGAAGGAAGATAGGGATAAACTTCTAAATGAATCCATTCAAAGAACTGAAGGAAGATAGGGATAAACTTCTGAATGAATTCAGAAAGAGGTAGAAATATTGCAGAATACTCAGGCCGAAATGAAGAAGGAAGTGAAACACTCAGTAAGTCAATTAGAAATGACAGGAGAAAGCCTCACCAATAGGATGAATGAAATGGAAAACAGTATCAAGACTGGAGGATAAAGTCGACAAACTAGACCACTCAAGCAAAGATTATGAAAAATTTAAGAAATCACAAGAATTGAATATACAGGAAATGTGTGACACCATAAAAAGACCAAACTTATGAATCATAGGCATAGAGGAAGGAGAAATATCTAAAGATAATTGCATGGACTAGATCTTCAACAGAATCGTGGTGGCACGCACCTTTGATCCCAGCACTGCAGAGGCAGTGGCAGGGGAATCTCTGTTAGTTCAGGCTAGCCTGGTCTATATAGTGAGTTTCAGGACAGCTGGAGCTACAGGGAGACCTGGTCTCAAAAAGACAAAAAAAAGAACACACAAAGAAATCAAATAACTGATAGAAGATAGGGATAAACTTCTGAATGATGTCAGAAGAGTTAGAAATATTGAAGAATACCCGTGCTGAAATGAAGAGGGAAGTGAAACATTCAGTAAGCCAATTAGAAAGGACAGGAGAAAGCCTCACCAATAGGATCAGTGAAATAGAAAACAGAATATCAAGATTGGAAGACAAGGTGGATGAATTAGATCACTCAAGCAAAGATTATGAAAAATTTAAGAATACAAAAGAATGAAATATGCAGGAATTGTGTGACACCATAAAAAGACCAAATGTACAATTCATAGGCATAGAGGAAGGAGAAGAGTCTCAGGATAGTCTCAGGACCAGATATTCAACAGGATTGTAGACGACAACTTCCCAAAATTAAAGAAAGACATGCCAATACAAATACAAGAAGCATATAGAACACCAAACAGAGAGGACCAGAAAAGAAACTCCATGGCACATCATAGTAAAAACACTAAATGTATGAAACAAAAAGACAATACTGAAAGTTGCAAAAGAGAAACAACAAGTCACATATAAAAGAAAACCCATTAGGATTACAGCTGACTTTTCAGTGCAAACTATGAAAGCCAGAAGAGCCTGGACCAAAGTATTCCCAGTTTTAAATGACTACAGATGCCAACCCAGATGACTATAGCCAGCCAAAATGTCTATTATAGTCAAAGGGGAAAGAAAGATATTCCATTACATAAATAGGCTGAAGGAATTCATGTCCACAAAACCAGTCCTTCAGAGAGTTCTTAAAGCAATACAAAGAGCTGAAGAAAGGAATGAGAATTTAAACAGAAATAAAAATGACAGGATTCAATACTCATCTTTCATTAATAACTTTAAATATTAATGGACTGAACAACCCAGTCAAAAGACACAGACTAAGTGAATGTATTAAGAAGCAAAACTCATCTCTTTGTTGTTTTTAAGAAATGCATCTCACTTTCAAGGACAGACACCATCTCAAAGTGAAAAGATGGAAAAAAAATGCCAAGCAAATTTTACTAAGAAAAAAGCAGGTGTAGCAATTTTAATATCTGACAAAATGGACTTTAAATTAAAACTAATCAGAAGAGACAAAGAAGGCCACTTCATTTTGATCAAAGGAACAATGAATCAAGAAGATATTACAATAATGAACATATATTTACCAAACTCTGATGCACCCAACTTCATAAAAACAATACTACAGGACTTTAAGACCCAGATAAACCCCAACTCATTAATAGTAGGGGACTTGAAAACCCCACTGTCTCCATTAGATAGGTCAAGAGAGCAGAGAGTTACTGGAGAGAAATCTGAATTAAATGATACCATACATCAAATGATCTTACAGACATCTACTGAGTTTTCCAGCCAAACACCAAAGGACATACTTTCCACTCAGCACCCTGTGGAACCTTCTCCAAAATCGACTATATACTGGGGCACAAAACAAATCTCAACAAATACAAAAAGATTGAAATAATTCCATGCATTCTATCAGACCACAATGCAATAAAGCTTACAATCAACACTGAAGGAAGAAGCTCTAATCACCACATGAACACATGGAGATTAAACAACACACTACTGAATAGGTCAAAAAAGAAATTAAGAAAGCAATAAAAGTATTCCTGGAATTAAAGGAAAAGGAATACAACACAAAAAAACCTATGGGACATGTTGAAAGCTGTCCTTAGAGGGAAGTTTATAGCTCTAAGTGCATACAACAAAAAATCGGAAAGAACACAAATAAATGACAACATTGCAACTCAACACACTTGAAAAGCAACAGAAAACAAAGCCCAAACCCAGAAGAAATAACAAAAATCAGGGCAGAAATTAATGAAATTGAAACAAAGAAAACAATACAAAGAATC
>NW_008335287.1:3581125-3581584 GCF_000622305.1 Nannospalax galili | reverse complement strand
CCATACAATACTACTTAGGGTATTCAAAAAGATAGAAGAGGAGGGAGAACTTCCAAATTCCTTCTGTGAAGCCAGAATCACTCTAATACCAAAGCCAGGTAAAGATACAACCAAAAAAGAAAGCTATAGACCCATATCCTTAATGAACATAGATACAAAATTCACAACAAGATAGTTACAGACCACATACAGACACACATCAAAAAGATCATCCACCATGATCAAGTCAGCTTTATCCCAGAAATGCAGGGATGGTTCAATATATGTAAGTTAATAAATGTCATAAATCATATAATTGGACTAAAAGAAAAAAATCACATGGTCGTCTCAACAAATGCAGATAATGCCTTTGACAAAATTCAGCATGTATTCATAATAAAAGTCCTAAAGGGAATTGGCCTGGAGGGAACATACTCAACATAATTAAAGCTATATACAACAAACCCACAGCCAACATCG
>NW_008335287.1:3578860-3581095 GCF_000622305.1 Nannospalax galili | reverse complement strand
AATCAGGAACCAGACAAGGCTGTCCACTATCCCCACTTCTCTTTAACACAGTACCTGAAACTCTTGCAAGAGCAATAAGAGAAGGAAATTAAAGGAGTAATAATTGAAAAAGAATAGATCAAATTATCCATTTTTGAAGATCATATGATATATCTAAGAGACACCAAAAATTCCATCAAAAAACTCCTAGAAATTATTAACACGTTCAGTGAAGTGGCAGGTTACAAACCCACGTGCAAACTCCTAGAAATTATTAACACATTCAGTAAAGTGGCAGGTTACAAAATTAACCTACAAAAGTCTATAGCCTTTCTATATACCAATGACAAGCAGTCAGAGAAAGAGCACAGGGAACCCCTCCCATTCACAATAGCCATATATATATATATATATCTTGGAATAAACCTGCCCAAAGACATTAAAGAGCTCTACAATGAAAATTTCAAATCTTTAAAGAAAGAGATTGAGGAAGACATTAGAAGATGGAAGGAAGGACCTCCCATGCTCATGGATTGGAAGCATTAGTATTGTGAAAGTCACCATCCTACCAAAAGTCATTTATATATTCAACGCTAAGATTCATATGGAATCACAAAAGACCTCGGATTGCCAAAACAACCCTGAACAATAAGAGCAATGGTGGCAGGATTACTTACCAGATTTTAAGCTGTATTACAGAGCTAAAGTCATAAAAACATGGGACTGGCACAAAAATAGAGCCATAGATCAATGGAACAAAATTGAAGACCCAAATATGAGTAAATGCAATTTCAGCCACCTGATATTTGACAAAGGTGCCAGGAATATTCACTGTAGGAAAGTCAACATGTTCAGCAAATGGTGCTGGCAAAACTTGATCTCCACTTGTAGAAGAATGAAAATAAACTCCTATCTTTCACCTTGCACAAAAGTCAATTCCAAATGGCTCAAAGACCTCAGTGTAAAGCCTGCAATTCTGAAAATATTAGAAGAAAATATTGGGAAAGCTTACAAGATATAGGTGTAGGAAAGGATTTCCTAAACCATACATCAGTTGCTCAGGAAACAAGGGCAAGAATTAACAAATGGGACTTCATTAAACTAAAAAGCTTCTGTACATCAAAGGAGGCAACCAGGGAAGTGAACAGAAAACCCACGGAATGGGAGAAAATCTTCACCAGAGACTCATCCAACAGAGGTTTAATAACCAGATTATATAATGAGAACTCAAAAAACAGAGAATCAAGACAAGATGTAACCCAATTAAAAGATGGGCTAAGGAGCTGAACAGAGAGTTCTCAAAAGAAGAAATAAAGATGGCTAAGAAGCATCTTCAAAGGTGTTCAACATCATTAGTAATTAGAGAAATGCAAAGTAAAACCACTTTATGATTTAATCTTACCTCAGTCAGACTGGCTAAGATCAAGAGAAGAAATGATACCAAATGTTGGAGAGGATGTGGGGAGACTGCAAACTTGTTCAACCTCTGTGGGAAGCAGTGTGGAGAACTCTTAAAAAACTACAAATGAACCTACCATTTGATCCAGTTATACCACTCCTTGGCATATACCCAAAGAACTCATCCTATTGCATAGACACGTGTACATCCATGTTTGTTGGGCTCTTTTCACAATAGCTAAGAGATGGAAGAAATCTAAGTGTTCCTCAACTGACAGGTGGATAACGGAAATGTGGTTCATTTATACGATGGAGTTTTACTCAGCAGTAAATAAAGATGAAATCATGAAATTTGTAGGTAAATGGATAGAACTAGAAACTGTTATATTAAGTGAAGTAACATAGACTCAGAGAAAAAAATCTACATATGTTCTCCCTCATATGTGGATCATAGAACCAGACTCTGATAAATGAGTATGTATCCAGACATAACTACAGGAACCAGGATAATGGAAAGGAAATAGGGAGGTAAAGGAAAAGAAAGAACCTGAAAGAGAAGACCAGTAGGAAACAGGCCTTAATAGGGGAGATATGGATAAAATTGGGTTAATTTAAGGGAAGGGAGAGGGAAGGGGATACAAGAAACGTAGGGGATAAAGAGAAAGAAGGAGCGCAAGAGAGGTAGGACCATAGGAGAAGAGTATTATTAAGGGAGAAAGGGGAGAAATGGGGGAACCTTAAGTGGGAAAACCATGATGGAGGAGGGAGACAGTGCAAAAGAGGAAAACTGCCTAGCTAGTTTTGCAAACCAGAGGGAACCATATTACTCCTACAACCTACTGACAAATTATACATAGC
>NW_008335287.1:3577244-3578763 GCF_000622305.1 Nannospalax galili | reverse complement strand
AGACAGGTGGAACTAACCTTCTTGGATGTTTAACAGACATACTTTGAGGCCTATAATAATTTGGTCAGAGGGACATAAAGAACACTTTTTGCCCCTTGCCCTCCTAGGTTGACTAGTTCCAGGTGACTATGAATATCTCTCAAAATGTCCTATAATGGTGGTGGGTCACCTGTCCTATTAATCAAGGAAGCCAAGGAGACCCCACCAGGTAGACTTGAACCAATGTCCAGCCTACAAAGAGGACGGTCAACACAGAGGAATCATTTCCTCCATGCTTCCAAGCGACGCCAACCATGGTCGAGCAGGACCTTTGTCTTATCTTCACATAGGTAGAACTGGTAAAAGAAAGGAGTCAGTGGCTCCTCCCAAGCCCATGTGACCCTGAGGAACAGATCCTCAAATGACCTTAAGAATAAAAATAAATTAGTTTATCTGGACCAACTACATGCCCTTAAACACCCAAAAGGAAAGTACAACCACAGATCAAAGGGGCCAATATAATTTCTTAAGAGTCCATATGCATGGCTAAAGGCTACATAACAATCAACAATGCCAGACAGGCGATACCTTCTTTTGAGCTGCTGGCCAGGGTGGCCAAAGGGACTCCCAGATAGTAACCCAGCATAGAATTGGGAAAATGAACAGCAGACCCCAAACTTATCTAAAGGAATATTGACAACAGATTATTGCTAGATGAGGAACAGCTGACCCTCCTAAAAGAAAGACCTCTAGATAGGCTGACTAGATTCACCAGAAGGACAAGTAGTGGGGAATGTCTGGGGTGCTGACAGCACAGCAGACAGTAGCAGGGATATCAGGGTATAAGGGCTGTAGTGGGGGGAGGGAGGCTATGGGAGGGTGCTATATGGGAAGTGGGTGTATAGTCAAATGAGATGGTTTGGGATGTTCTGTGTGATATAAACACACACAAAAAAATCAACAGATTTTTTAAAAGTGTATTATATTTGAGGAGGAAGCATGGAAATTTACATCATGCTAATTAGTAGAGGTGATAAACAATACCACTGACATCTACCCGATGACATACACAGGCGCCAAGGATCCAAGTGCAACCGATGATGACTAGTAATAATCAGATACATACAGATTAGAGATGCATGCACCGACTTGCTTCTTTAACTAGATTCTACAACTCCAAAGATTCCACCACTTCCCAATAGCTCATTAAGAAAATCTAGAACCAAATTTGAGAGCTATGCCAAGCAATTAAGATAAATTCTTTACAAACTTTTCAAAAAGCAGGAGAGAAAACTTGTTACCTCATCCTGCGATGCCAGTTGAACCCTGATACACAAACCAGACAAAGATATCACTCACAAGGACACTAAAGATAAAATGACTCATAAATTTCTTAATAATTAGTAGATGTGAAAAACATTATCATTGAAATCTCCCTGATGAGTTCATAGCCATGCTCAGATGCCAAGGAGCTCAAAAAGTAACCGACTGTTACTAGCAATAATCAGATATATAGAGATTAGAAATGCATATGCATCTT
>NW_008335287.1:3573909-3576999 GCF_000622305.1 Nannospalax galili | reverse complement strand
TAATGAAATGCTTCTTCTAAGTATGTGGTTATTAAATAAATAATTTTAACATGCTATTAAAAACTAAACATATATCCAGTGAAGAAAAAGAATTGAGGATCATCTAATTTAATTTAGTTTTCTTCTTAAATTTAACAAAGCAAAAATAACTTCAAGGTGTAGGCAAAAAGAAAATTTTGATTTTAGATTTTATTGTATATATTTTTCAATACAGGCAAAAATATTAAAGCTAGCTTACCGTTTTGTTTTTCTGTGTATGGTCCTTCACAATTACACTCATGTTTTCAGACTGTAAGTCTGAAAGATTAAAAACATGATGGAAATACTCTGAAGAATTTTATATAAAACACAGCAGCTTTGGGCTCTGCTCAACTTTCTAAAAACTAAGCAAGTTTCATGGTGCCAGTGCTAACAGATGGAATATAAATTGTCTTCAAGTTATGTTTCCCTAGAGTTAAAAATATCCTTCCATGATATTATTAATGGGTTATTTTTATTTTTATTTTTTTATTTATTGTTTTTATGTATATGCGTGTATTGCCTGCATGTAGGTAAGTGCACCAGTGTCGTGCAATGCCCTTGGAGGTCAGAAGAGGCTTTTGGATTCCCTTGGACTGGAGTTACAGACAGTTTGTTAGCTGCCATGTGGGTGCTGGGATTCAAACCAGGGTCTTCTGCAAGAACAACAAGTGATCTTAACCACTGAGCCATCTCTCCAGCCCCTAATGGGTTTTTTTTTTTTAATGATTGAATCATCTTAACAATTTCTAACAGATGCTAAAATTTAACAGGCTTAATCTTTCTTTTATTATTATTTTTGTTCATTTGTTTGTTTTGTTTTGGTTAGGTTTGGTTGGTTTTCTTAGACTCTCTCATTCTGTAGCATAGGCTAACCTGACAGTCTATAGCACAGGCTGGCCTTGAAGTCAAGGCTACCTTCCTGACTTAGACTTTTTAAGGGCTGGGATTACAGGTGAGAGCCACAACATCTGTTTGAAATGCCCAGGTTAATGCTGAAAGAAATAAAAAGAATAGCTTCAAATTAAAATCTCTTTTTCAAGCATATTCTTAATTATTTGAATTCCAAATTTTTTATTAATATCCTATCTATACAAAATGATACAAGCTACTCCAACAGAGCCCAGAAAACTCTTACTATTCATTAATTACTTCGCACATCAAATATTTTTTTAACAATATAATAACTGAAATGCTCTGATCCTGAGTGTAAATAAGCAAAGGAAACTGATCAATATCTTCACAAATCTATATGGATGATACAGATACAAGAAACAAAATATGGAGGTAAATGTATTTAATATATTGATAATTTCTAGTGGAAATGTAGAAAGTAGAATAGAAGGTACCTTTCTTGGGTGCCTGTGCACCATGAGACATGGAAGGCCTCCCTGTAACCATGACATTTAAGAAGAAACTTGAGTGAAGGAATCATGTGATAGAAGAAAAGCACAGGACCCAAAGATGCCCCAAGAGCCATGTAGGCCTGGCTCTCTGATTGACAGCTAGATATGCTGATATGAAAAGAAAACTATGGAGTCATTAAGATATGAGGCGGTTGGAGTTATGCTTGTCACATTCTAGGACATAGCTGTGTTGCACTTGAATGTATTATTTGAACACATTAGGACAATATAACAATTCATTGAACTGTTCATACTCTTCCTTCCCATTCTTAGTAAAAACAAGCCATTATATATTAAACCCAATTTCCATTCCTTCTATTGTATGTATATATGTGTATGTCCATGTGTGCAAAGATGTATGGTTGCTCATGTGGAGATTAGAGAATAATCTTGAGTGTTGTTCCTCAGGGAGCCATCCATCTTGTTTTTGAGACAGTCTCTCCCACTGGCCTGGAGCAACCCAGGTAGGTCTGACTCCCCAACTAGGGAGCCCCAAACATCTGGCTGTCTCAGCCTCCCCTGTGTTGGAATTATAAGCCCATGGCACCACTTGTTTTTGCATGGGTTTTGGTTATTGAACTCAAGTCCCAGTCCACGCAGGCCGAGCGGTTTACTAACTGAGCTATCTCCTCAGCCCCTGCAGCCCAACACGAGTAAAAAGATAACCATGATGTTAGCACAAATACGTTGGAGTACCCTGGAACAGGAGTTATGGAGGATGGTGTTAGCCACCATGTGGCTGCTGTGAATGGAACCTTGGTCCTCTGAAAGAGTAGTCAGTGCTCTTAACTGCTGTGCCATCTCTCCAGTCTCTTTTACTGCAAGTTGATACGAGCAAGTTCCCAGTGCCTGGAAAGCCTCTGTTTTCATATGTTCATGTACCAACCCTGGTTCTTACAATCTTTTGGCTCCCTCTTATTCAATGGTCCCTGACTTCTTGGTGGGTGAGGTTTAATATAGAGTCCTATCCAGGGACATGCACTCTGCAGTCTCTTTTTCTGTAAAACAGCCAGTTCTGGTCTTCTGTGTGCACTGCACTTCATTGTGTAAGGAAGTTTTGCTGGTGAGAGTTGAGAGATGTATTAGTATTCTCTCTACCCTCTGTTCTGCTATGTTCCATGCTCCTTGGGTGTAGAGGTTCCACAAAACCCATGCTGACTCAATCAGACAAAATCCCAGCATAGAATGAGAGAAATAAGCAGCAGGTCCCAAGCCTAGCTGAGGAACTATTGGCAACTGATTACTGCTGGGTGAGGGCAAATAGACCTTCAAGGGAGTGACTGTAGATAGGCTGACTAGAATCCAGCGAATGAGCTTGCACCCAGGGTCTTCTGGGTACAGATGCTTGACTGGATAGGACTTAACATTTTAGGCAGGATGCATGAAATCCCAGTGGGGAGACCACGGGGTATGTGCGTTATTTTATGTATATGTTTGTATCGCCTGCATGTACACCTGTAGTCAGGCAATGTGCGTGGAGGTCAGAAGAGGGCATCAGCTATCCTTGGATATGGAGTTACAGAAAGTTGTTAGCCTTCATGTGGGTGCTGGGATTTGAGCCCATTTCTCTTCAAGAGCAACCAGTGCTCTGAACTGCTGAGTCATCTCTCCAGTCTTTAGTATTCTTTAAAAATTAACTTCTGAGGGCTGGAGAGATGGCTCAGAG
>NW_008335287.1:3558051-3573827 GCF_000622305.1 Nannospalax galili | reverse complement strand
CCCAGGTTTGATTCCCAGCACCCACACGGCAGCTACAAACCGTCTTTAACTCCAGTTCCAGAGGAATCTGAAGTCCTCTCTGACCTCCACGGCATTGCACTCACATACATGCAGGCAATACACTAATATACATAAAATAAAAATAATAAATAAAATATTTCAAAAAGTTAACCTTCTGGATAGATCATACCAACATTGCTCATTTAAATGATTTTTGTTCTCCTATCTCAATATAACTTTGCCAACTTTGCTTAGTTTCTGAGATCAGGTGCAATCAGGATGGTATAGCCTAGAGTGATTTTTTTTCCCTAAATATGCTGAATGCCAACCAGTGAGAGCTTGGAGATTATAGGAGTAATGGGAACATAAAATATGAAAAATATACTATATGCTCTAGCTAGATCTATGAGTTAATGAAAAAAATTGAAAAAAGCAGTTTATTTGGGATGTGATCCATGGAAGTTATGGAACAATTCTCTAGAATAGTAGATATAACGTGTCAGAATTAATTGCAACTACTGTAGGTGATGTGCCTGACAGAAATACAGCCCCTGTGGAGATTATATGTGTGATTTATTTCAGTATTCATCAAAAATGCACCTAATGTTAATCTAGTGTGTATTTACTGATGCTTTTTTTTTCAACATAAATTTTGCCATTACATCTTTGAAGTTCTGATGAAAGAATTAGACCAAAAAATTCAGCTATTGCAATTAGGAATGTAGCTCCTTTTTGTGCAATAATGACAAAAAAACACTAAAAGGAATCCATTGCTTAATGGCGATTTTTCTGACTGTAGGAATGACATACCTTCCTATTTACTTTTTAGATTTTAGAAAATATTTAAAAAATAATTAAAATAAAATATTACTTGAAGAATTATATATATATATCCTTTTATTCTAATTTTGCTTAATATGGTAATAGAAATCTAAACAAAGGGTAGAAAATATAAAATGATTTAATGCTAGCAAAATAGTCTCCAAAGAATTAATGAATATTTTCTCATCCTTAGTGAGATCCCTCCTTCCTAAAGTAGATGAATTTGGAACCACACTTTAGAGCTGGAAGCATTTGAAAACACGTTTAAGATGAACGCAGAATAAAGCTCACCCAGTGATAAATGACTATGGACCACATTGAAGACTTGCACCTTCACTTTGGGGCAGGATGTGAGGCTGCTTAATTCAAGGACCACCCAGCTGAGAAAGACATTTATAGAATCACATTCAAAATTAATTTTTAAGGGAATAAATGTTGATATAAACTATCCCATCCACTCATTCTTTGCTTAAGTTTTCTTCCTTACGACTGACTCACTTGAATACTGACTGACTGCTGAAATCTTTCTTGCAGACGTTTAAGTTCTACAAGGTCACTTTCAAGTCCAGGTCTACCTTTCCCACTATGTGAGCACCTTTTTTTTCCAAACAGAGCACACTTGCACTTATCAATGTTACAGTACCACTTCTATGTTCCTTCTGGAGACAGGTAATGCTATGCAGGTTAATTTTGAGTTTTGGAGGGGGTTGTTATTTTTTGTTGTTGTTGATTTTTTGCTATATTCATACAGCATAATATGATGGTATTTATATTCCCTCCCCCATCCACACCTCTCACCACTGCCCCCTGCCAAGTCAATGTACTCTACTATATATACAATACTACCTGTACAGCCTGATATGTATCCCCACATGTCCCTCAGCCTGGTGGGCAAGTTAATTTTGAGTTGGGATGCTTCTTCTGTCACTGGTATTCATTTTGTGATGTCCCCTCCTTATCATTGGGTACTGTTTCTCCAGTCATTGATAAAAACTGTCAATTTAAAACATACTGTACTGGCTGTTTTCATGTGTTTTATTCCCAGGTATGTTTTTACTCTTTTACTTTTTAAAATATTTTATGACTGTTGAATTTTGATCACAGATTCTTTTATCAATGAATTTTTATACTCAACAAAAACAAAAAGCCAGAGTTAGAGGGTTCAGTCAACTAAGTGGTTGTTGGGGGTGCCATATTAACTTACTTCTCTTGGTTTTTTTTCTTGCCTCGTTGCTAATATTTTTACACTTACTATGGGATTACTCTCACATCTTATTTTCCTGTATCTGTTATCTTCAACGGTGTCTTTCAGGATTATCTGTTCTCACAACTGATTGGAATAAGTTCCTGAATTTACCTCTACATGATTTGTCAAATTCTGCTCTCTGAATGATTTTTTTTTTACCATTTCAAACATTTATTCTCATTTTTAGTTATTCATGTTTCTATTTTTATGTACCAGATTGTTTTACTCATTCACCAGAATTGTCATTTAAAAACTCATTTACTCCAGGATGAATAATACCCACCATGCAGGGTACCACCATTCAGAATCTTTTTCTTTTAATTACTATGTCTCCAAAAAGATTATATTCTAGTGAAGGAGACAGATCATAAGTAAATAAAAAATTATTCATATATGAATTGAAGAAAATAAAAATGATGGATACCATGGACTTGCTTTCAAGGAAGAGGATTTTATTAAATTTCATTGAAATTTCTTTTTCTTCCTTATCAGATAGTCAAATTACAACAGAAATCTAACATTATGTGGAAGATTTGAAGGATTCTTCTCTTTTGTTTATTCTTTGTCATTTTCCATGAATAATTTGGAATTTAAGTTCATATACATTTGTATCATTACATAATATTTCCTTCCTGGATCAATCTAACATTATTTTCTCCATAAATAATTTTGGCATAAAATATTGCCTTATTTTGTTAAATATTTACCTTGTGTGGAACATTTTTATTCTCTTAGTAACCAACTTTTCTTTAAATTAGGATCAGCAAATATCTGTCTTAATTTTGAACAGTTAATTGATTAAGCTAATTGGTTTAAATAAACATAAACATACTATATTTATTAAGTAGTTAACTATTCATATTATTTTTCATTTTAAATATTTTTGCAGTAGGGGTTATTTGTGCGTGTATGCATGCGTGTGTGTGTGTGTGTGTGTGTGTGTGTGTGTGTGTGTATGCATCACACTATGTGGTTCTGGAGGTCACAGGTCAGAGGACAGCCTCATATATTAATCCTCACCTTTTAAAAGTTTGAGAGGTCTCTTGTTTGCAACTGCACATGGCAAGTAAGCTGACCTGTAAGATTCCAGAGATTATCTTGTCTAAACCTCCCATTTCATTTTAGTATTGCAGAGATAACCGACATGCACTACCACATCAGGCTTTATGTAAATCTGGGATCTGCTCCTTGTGGGGTATGTGCTTTTCCCATTGATTCATCTCTCAGCACTTACTTTGAATTTTTATTGATATTTTTGCCTTTACCATCCACATTTAAAATATATATTTATTATTTTTATTTTATGTGTATGAGTAGCCTGATGTATATAAGTGCACCGTGCCATGCAATGTCTGTGGAGGGCAGAAGAGGGTGTCAGATTCCCCTAAAACTGGAGTTATGGATGGTTGTTAACTGTCATGTGGGTTCTGGGAATGGAACCCGGATCCTCTGCAAAAGAAGCCAGTTCTCTTAATCACTGAGCCATCTCTCTAGCCCGTACCATTGGCATTTTTAATGTCATTTTCCTATGACTTAAAGGTTTTTATTCTTTCTCCTGCTCCCCACCACTAAAACTGTTATTAAAATAATATATATCTTACAATATTTTAACATATTTTCAATACGCATTTCAACAAACTCTAAATTTAATTATTCTTATCCTTTTTTCAATTTCTGAATGTTTATGAATTAACTACCTTTCCATTTACGATGTTATTAATTTCTAATTCTCTAGGATATAGTTATTTTTAACACATTCCCAAAACTGAATTTATAGAAATGTCAACTTATTTGTGAAAGAATTTTGGATACTTTTCTCGTTGTGTTTCTCTCCTAGTTCTCATTTTTGCATTTCATTTCCTTCCTCTGATGCTCATCCTTCAAAACTTCTTTGAACAATTATAACTTCTGAATTTTAGAAGTTTAATGTCTTCATACATTTTTTGCCCTCCATCTTAAGGAAATATTTGATATTATCTAGAATTCTTCAGTAATAGCTATTTTCTCTTTAGTATCTTGGACATATTAGCCTATTTTTTTGTCTGGCTATTATTTTTACTATTCATAAGCTTACACAGAAAATGATAAAATTACCATTGCTTTTGTATTCTGGCCTCAGTCTCTAAAATAAAGAAGCTTTGAGGAATAAGGTGAATAGATATGTGACCATCTGGATAGGTGTATAGGGATGCAACCAGATGACACAGGAAAAAAAGAGTGACAGATCTTGAATGTAGAAATCTTCATATTGTTAACATGATATTCTCTAATTTTGTTAAATTTATGGATTAAATTTTATAGTTTTTTTTAGAAAGTCCTCTTCCCTGCCTCCACCTTCTCTCCTTCCAGTCTTGGACCCAGTCATGCTCGAATTCCTATGCCTTGGATCCATGGACAAGCAACCTTACCCAGACTAGCTAAACACCCTACTATAGATTGCTATGTCCTTACTCAGGCAGTCCTCACCACCATCTTCCCTGGCTCCC
Source organism: Nannospalax galili (assembly GCF_000622305.1). Lineage (NCBI taxonomy): Eukaryota > Metazoa > Chordata > Mammalia > Rodentia > Spalacidae > Nannospalax > Nannospalax galili. Next base: position 3,569,273 of record NW_008335287.1, on the reverse strand, counting down.
AATCAGCAGGACAGATCTGCCCAGCTAAGACTCTGGTAAGTCTGACCCCATCCACCGTGCTTCTGTTCCATTCCTCTTGCTCACCCTCCACCCTATCTCCTGTCAGTACTGAACCCAGGTGGGTTAAAATTCCTCCACCTCAGATTTATGGACTAGCTTCCTAATGGAGACCAATTAAACTCTCTAGGATAGAGTCCACTAACTCCAGATCTGTCTAACATACCAGCCCTCCTACTAACCTGACCAGCCTATTCTGTCCTGCCATCCACCCCTCCAGTCTACTATCTACAAGAACCCAAAACATGCACCATTTTTTTCCATACCAAACAAAAAGAAATCAAGATACATAAACAATAGAAACAGAACCAAAATTAAACAAAAGCCAAGAAGTTCCTACCAAACACATAACCAATAAAGAACATCCATATGCCCAAATGGCAGCACAAAAATATAAATAATATGAAAAACCAATAGAATATGTCCCCAACAAAACCCACGAGTCCTACAGACATGCAGTACAATAACTACCCTGAAGAACCCCAAGTCTATAACTTAAAAGAATAATCATAAACATGATCAAAGAACTTAGAAAACACAAGCAAATCAAAAACTCAAAGAGAAAAGGCATAAATTTGTGATGGAAGCCCAAGAATATACAAATATGTGGTTTAATAAAAATATCGAAAACAATTCATGACTTGAAAAGTGAATTCTCAAAAGAGATAGAAATGGTGAAGAAAACCCAATGGAAATGACCATGTGACTGAAAAATGCAATAAACCATTTAGAAACAATGTAGGAGAAAGCCTCACAAGTAGAATGAATGAAATGGAAAACAGAATATCAAGACTGGGTGATAAAGTTGAAGATCTGCACTCTTTAAACAAACACTACGTAAAACTGAAAAAGAACAGAGGAATGGAATACTCAGAAATTTAAGACAACATGAAAAGACCAAATCTATGAATCATACAGGAAGGAGAAGAATTTCAGACCAATGGCATTGAACAGATCTTCAGCAGGATTATTTTCTATAATTTTCTAAATTAAGGAAAGACTTACCTGTAGCTATTCAAGAAACACATTGAACACCAATTAGATATGATCAGAACAGAAACTCCCCCATGGCATATCATAGTAAAAACATTAAATGTACAGAACAAAGAGAGGGTACTGAAAGCTATTAGAGAAAAACAACAAGTTACATATAAGGAAAAACCCATCAGAATTAATGCTGACTTTTCAGTGAAATCTATGAAAACCAGAAGAGCCTGGACCAAAGTATTCCCAGTTCTAAATGGCTACAGACACCAATCCTGAATATTTTATCAGGTAAAACTATCTATCATGGTCAAAGGGGAATGGAAAACTTTTTCATGACACAAATAGGCTAAAAGAACTCATGTCCACCAAACTGGCCCTACAGAGAAAACTCAAAGCAATACAAAGGTCAGGAAAAAATGAGTATACCCATGAAGCTACAGAAAGAAAATGAAGAAAACTATAAAATGGAAAAAAACAGAGGGCCACAAATGAAAGAAATTAAAATTATAGTATCCAATACACATCTTCCAATAGTATCACTAAATATCAATGGACTCAATTTCCCTATCAAAAGACACAAGCTAGTGGAACAGATCAAGCAAGAAAATTCATCCTTCTGTTTTCTTCAAGAAACTCATGTCACCTTCAAGGATACTTTGAGGAGAAAGGATGGAAAAAATATTCTAAGAAAATGGCTCTAAGAAGCAAGCAGGTGTTGCAATTCTAATATCTGACAAATAGATTTCAAACTAAAACTAATCAGAAGAGATAAAGTGGGTTACTTCAAAGGAACAATTGACCAAGGAGATATTACAATAAGCAACATATATATGCATCAAACTCTGGAGCATCCAAATTCATAAAAATAGTATTCTAAGATTATAAAACAGAGATTAAACCCAACTCAGTTATAGGAGGTAACTTTAATACCCCCACTATCTTCAATAGAAATGTCAGCTGGACAAATAATAAACAGAAAGACATCTGAATTCAATGGCATCTCACATGAAATCTAACAGGCATCTACTGAATATTCCACCAAAGCACCAAAGAATATACTTTCTACCCAGCTGCCTATGCAAGACACATTTGATGACATTTTAGGACACAAGACATCTCAAAAATACAAAAAATTTAAATAATTCTTTGCATTCTATGAAACCACAGTGCAATAAAGTTTATAATCAACAGCAAAAGAAACTCTAGTAACTACATGAACTCATGGTGATTAAACAACACTCTCCTGAATGATGAATGGGTCAAAGAAGAATTTAAGAAAGAAATAAAATATTTCTAGAACAAAATGAAATTGAGAATGCTATGCAATCAAACTTCTGGGATACCTTAAAAGCAGTCCTAAGAGGGCAGGGTATATTTCTTAGCACTTACATTAAAAAATCAGAAAGAGCATATGTAAATGATTTAACAGTACAACTCAAGATGCTGAAAAGCTAAGAAGACACCAACCTCAAATCTAGGAGACAAGAAGAAATTTTAAAAAAATCAGAGCAGAAATTAATGAAATAGAAACAATGAAAACAATGTGAAAAAAATCAATAAATCTAAGAGCTGGTTCTTTGCAAGGTTAAACAAGATAGACTCTGAGCCCAGTTTACCAAAGGAAAGACAGGGTAAATCCAAATCAACAAAATCAGAGATGAAAAATCTCTGAAAAAAAAAAAAAAACAGAAAAATCCAGACCATTTTCAGGGAATGCTTTAAAAATCTATACTCCATAAAATTCGGAAATTTAAAGAAATAGATGAATTTCTAAAATGATGTTCACCAACAAAGTTAAACCAAGAAGAGATCAGCAGTTTAAACAGACCCATAGAAAATAAAGAAATTGAAAGAGCAATACAAAACTTTTCAATTAGAAAAAGCCTATATCCAGATGGATTCACAGCAAAATTCTACCTGGCATTCAAAGATCTACAACCAGTACTGCTTAAATTATTCAAAAAGGTAGAAACAAAGGGGAAACTCCCAAACTCCTTCTATGAAGTCAGTATCACTCTAATACCAAAGCAGGTAAAGATGCAACAATAAAAGGAAACTGTGCGCCTATATCCTTAATGAACATAGGTGCAAAGTGTCAACAATATACAAACCGCATACAGTCTCATATCATAAAGATCATCCACCATGATCAAGTCAGGTTTATTCCAGTGATGCAGGGATGGTTCAATATATGTAAGTCAATAAATGTAATAGAACATATAAATGGACTCAGAGATAAAAACCACATGGTCATCCCAATAGACCCAGAAAAAGCCTTGACAAAATCCAACATTTATTCATGTTAAAAGTTCTAGGAGGAATTGGTCTGGAGAGAACATATTTCAACATAATTAAAGCTACATACAACACACCCATAGCCAACATCATTTTAAATGGAGAAAAGCTGGAAGCATTCCCATTAAAATCAGAAACAAGACAGGCTTATACACTATCTATACTCCTTTTGAATACAGTGCTTGACAAACCTCTTGCAAGAGCAATAAAATAAGAGAAGGAAATTAAAGGAGAACCAATTGAAAAAGAAGAGGTCAAATTATCCCTATTTGCAGAAGATATGATATTATGCATAAGAGAGTCCAAAAACTCCAGTAGAAATTTGTTAGAAATGATTAATACTTTCAGTAGAGTGGCAGCAGCTAAGAATACTGTTCTTGCAGAAGACCCGGGTTTGAATCCCAGCACCCACATGGCAGCTAACAACTGTCCATAACTCCAGTTCCAGGGGATCTGATAGCCTCTTCTGTCCTCTGTGGGCATTGCACAACATGGGTGCACTTACCTACATGCAGGCAATACATGCATACACATAAAATAAAAGTACATAAAATATTATAAAAACAGTAGCCTTTCTATATATCAATAACAAGCAATCAGGAAAAGCATTCACAATAGTGTCAAAAGATATTTAGGAATAAAAGTAACCAAAGACATTAAAGATCTCTACAATGAAAATTTCAAATCTCGAAAGAAAAAAAATAGAGGAAGACACTAGGAGATAGAAAGACCTACCATGCTGATGGATTGGTAGAATCAACATTGTGAAAATGACCATACTACCAGAAGCAATTTATAGATTCAGTACAATGTAAATCAAAATAACCATGGCATTCTTCAAAAAGATTGAAGAACATTATCCTAAAATTCACTTTGAATCACAAAAGACCCTGGATAGCCAAAGCCATCTTGGGCCAAAAGAACAACACTAAGGGGATCACCATACCAGATCTCAGATTATATTCAAGATTTATATTCATAAAAACTATATAAAAAGTTATTTAGACAAAACTGATTCTAACCACTCCAACAGCTATCAAAATACCTGAAAGGAAATCCTGAATCCATCTCTCTTGAGTCCAGCCTTGGAATACAAAAGAAAAATGAGGAAGAACCCAATAGAGGGATGCTTTTGGAAGCCCTTGTCAAGAAGTTCCAATGGATTCTCATATGAACATTTGAAAATTGGCCTGTCCTGACTTTTTTCTAGTTCCCTGTCTAGAATTTAAACTGTTAATTACTCTTGCTTTTACATCTCCTTCACATTTCCTGTTCACAATTCAAGGACTTTCTTTTCCCCTTACAGATATGAGTTATGCAATTTGGGAGTTTTTTTAGATAGACCCACTGAAGGGGTACTCCAATTGCCTCACCCTGTGTCCCTGTTCAGCATGGAAGAAGCCAGAATAGTCTGAGTCCCGATTCCCTATTGGCAATTTGGGTAACCCCTTCAGAGGATGGCGTGATAAGAATAAGAGGTAGGATTTGGCTAGGCAGTTAGGGTAAAAAGACCCCAAAGAAAAGTAGCCAGTTTCTGGGCTAAAAGTCAAAATGTCCTTGGTCCTGATAGCAACATACTTTGTTCCAAAAGCCAAAAATGTCAAAAGTATTTGGGAGCTTGTATCTAATCCTTAAAAGATTTTAGGGTTACCTCTTCAGAGGGGGGAATGTTAGAGTAGCCAAAAGCTCCATAAAAATAAATAAATCGAAGAAGAAGAAAAATGATAGGGAGATATGGGAGGCATTGGAGGGGAAGGAGTGGGCATGGATTTGATCAAAACACCTTATATGCATGTATGAAACTCTCAATAAAGTATTTTAAGAGTTTAAAAAAAATACATGGTACCAGCAAAATAATAAATATATAGATCAATGGAACAGAACAGAACCCCCAAACATGAGTACATCAATTTCAGTCACCTGATATTTGACAGAGGTGCCAAGAACACACAATGGAGGAAATAAAGCATCTTCAACAAATGGTGCTGCCAAAACTGGATCTCCACCTGCAGAAGAATGAAATTGGATCCTTATCTTTCTGCCTGCACGAAAGTCAACTCCAAATGGATCAAAGATCTCATTATAAAACCTGAAACTTCAAAACTGCTAGAAGAAAACATATGAGTGCCCTCAAAGATATAGGCATAGAAAAGATTTTCTAAATTGGACACCAGCTGCTCAAGCATTAAGGTCAACAATCAATAAGTGGGAACTCATTGAAGTACAAAGCTTCTGCACAGCAAAAGAAACAACCGAAGAAGGGAAGATAAAAACCACTGAGTGGGAGAAATTCTTTATCAGCTAGACATCTGACAGAGGATTAATATCCAGACTACACAAAGAATTAAAAAATCAAAGAATCAGAAAATAAATGACCCAATAAAAAGATGGCCTATAGACCTGAAAAAAGTTCTCAAATGAGGAAATAAAATGGCTAAGAATCACCTTCAAAAGTGCTCAACATCCTTAATAACTAGAGAAATGCAGATAAAAACCACTTTAAAATTCCATCTTACCCTAGTCAGAATTGCTAAGATCAAGAGAACAAAAGACTCCAAAGCTTAAGAGGGTGTGGAGAAAGGGAAATGGAATTCTCATTCACTGCTGGTGGGAATGCAAACTCATGCATATGGAAAGCAGTGTAGAGAACTTAAACTAAAAATGAACCTACCACATGATTCAGTTATACTATACCTTGGTGTATACCCAAAGGACTCATCCTACTGCAGAAATACCTATACATCCATATCTGTTGCTGCTTTCTTCACAAAGCTAAGTTATGGATACAATCTAAATGTCCCTCAGTTGATGAATGAGTAATGAAAATGTGGCACATTTACACAGTGGAGTTCTCATCAGTAAGAAAAATGAAATTATGAAATTTGTAAAATTGGATGGAACTAGAAATTGTTATACTAAGTGAAATAACACAAACACAGAAAAGCAGGGGACATATGTTCTCTCTCAAATGTGTATTGTAGCACCAATCCCTTATATGTGATGTAACACCAGGAGCCAGGAAAATGGAAAGAATACACAGAGACAAAGGTAAAGAAAGAACCCAAAAGAGGGGGATAGTAGGAAACAGGTATTACCAGGGGGAAGATTGGGAAAGAGGGAGTGTCTGGCAGGGAGGAGAAGAGGGAGAGACAAGCAAAGGCCATAGCATTGGTGGAGGGATTTCAGGAGATGAGTATGGTGGGAGTCAGGTGTCATTGGGGGGAGGATGGAAATAACGGGGCATTGGGACTGGGAAGGGAGGTCAGATGGCCTCTCACAGCACCTATCAAATGCCAAGAGGTCCTCAGCTAGGGCTGGAACTTCCTGTCCATCTTCCCTATCTTTGCTGGGGTTTTGTCTGGTTGGGCTTAGACAGGAACTATGTGTATATGCACTCAAGTGCTGAGGGTTCATACGTGGAGCTGTCCCATTGTGTCTTTGCATTCATCTACATTTCTTGCTCTTAAAATCTTTGGTCCCCTCTTCTACAACGATCCCTTGGAAGAGTGTGATATAGGTGTCCCATTTAGAGCTAATCACTCCAGTCTCTCCATATCAGCATGTTAAGCAGGTGTGAGTCTCTGTGTTAACTGCCATCTGCTGGTGAAAAATGCAAGGTGCACTAGTCTATGAGTACAGCCAGAAGTCATTGAGGCCAAAAATCTTCCTGTCACTCCTCCTTTACTTATTATTATTGTGTTAATCTAGAGCCCTTCTTCACCTGCTATTAACATCATTTCTCATTATTTTTTGGCCTCATGCAGGAATCTTTTAAGCAAATTAAGAGATGGAATGTATTGCTATCGTCTTTCAAATTGAAAATTGTTGTTGCCTATTATGTCTTCTTCACAGCCAAGGCTTCTGTCAGATAATATTTCCTTTCAGCAAAAAAAAAAAAGCCTCATTTAGCACTGTTTTAGAGGATGGCTGTAAGTAACTGAATTACTCTATTTTTAGAAAACAGAAAATATCTACATTTCTGCAATGTTTTTGAGTGCTTTTCTTATTGAATATAGAGGTTTTAACCTTTAGCAAAAGGTACACTGATATTATCTTTGACCTACCGTAAACAGATAGTTACTCAGCTAGGGGTGAGACTTCCTGCCTGCCTTATGCCCTTCATGCTGGGATTTGTCTGGTGTGAGCTTGAGTAGGTCCTGTGCATGACGTTGAAATCATTATTTATGATTACGAAAATTAACATTTTTATTTACTTGCACTTACTTCCTGGAATCTCTGTATATTTTCTTCTTTTTAGCTACTGTTATCCAACTTAGGGCAGCATTTAGCTTGTGTTCAGAGGAATTAAAGCATATAGAGTCATTTTACATTAAATTTAGGAATTACTTTTCCATTGTTCTTTTAAATATCTTTTCACATAAATATTCCCATTTTCTTTTCCTGATAGTTTTCCTGAAGTTTATACAAAGCTGAGTATTGATATTGTTCAAGAGTTACTTGATATTGTCTCTCTATTAATCTGTGGTAATGGTAATATTCATTGCTTTTTATTCAATTGGATGTTAAAATAATTCAGAAATTTATGTATTTACTTGTTTATTTTTCAGTGTGCATTAGCCACACAAATCCTCTTTAATGTTTAAATAAATATTTTTAATTAATTCTTCGAGAACTTCACACAATGTTTTGAATATATCTCCCTCTACTGATTCTTCCTGGGTCCACAACCAACTCCCTACCTCTGACTTCTTGTTATTATTATTGTTGTTGTTGTTTATCAATTGAGTCCAATATGTGTTGCTGAAATGCTCTTGGGTTTAGAACTTGCCTGCATGCTGGTCAAACTAGGGTTATACCCTTAGGTAAAACTGATTCTTCTTATCCCAGAAGGTACCATATTCAGATAGTTCCTCAGCTAGTGGTGGGAGCTATGCTCTTCATGCTGGGATATTTGTCTAGTTTGAGCTTGAGTAGGTCTTGTGCATGCCTTTGCAATTGCTGGGAGTTCAAATGTGGACCTGCCCTGATGTCCTTGTAATTGTCCACCACCTCTGGCTTTTACAGTCTTTATACCTCTTCTTATGTGATGATTCCTGAGCCTTCCTCAGTATCTTATTCTCTCCACATTGATCAGTTGTGGGTCTCTGTGATGACTGACTACTACTGCAAGAAGAAACTTTTTTATGGGGGTTGAAAGATGCACTAATCTATGGGTAGACCAATAAGTCATTAGGAGTCATTTTAATGTTATGTTGATTTAGTAGAATATTAGTATTAGGTTCTCTCCTGAAGCCATTCAATTAACTAGCCATAGGTTCTTGGCCCTTATGCTGTCAAAAGATAAGGGTTTCACCTCATGCAGTGCACCTTAAATCCAAAGCGTGGTTGGTTATTCCAATAATATTCATGCCACTATTACGCTAGTGGACAAAGCTTGTTACTGCAGTTGTTATGGTTTTTCATGTGGTTCATCATCTGGGTAAGATTGATGATTGCTCTTCTCCTCTGGTAGCATGTATAGCACCCTCCACCACTATGAAAGCTAGCCAATAGTGGTAAATTTTCCAGGTCATTACACATTTGATATCTCTGTGTTTTATGACTCAAGAATATGTTGTCTTCAGGAATAGGATATTAACATCTACTTCTGGAGGGTAACCAAGAGCATTGGCAACAGCTTCTAAAGTATTGGGGTCTATGTGATCCCATTGCACAAAACTCAACAAGAGACACTCCATTTCTGGTAAGGGTTTTTACTTGCTAGCATGAGGTGTCTATTTTTAGGTACTATCCCTCTGATAGACGGTACCTCCTTTTAAAGTATATGTTATGTTATGTGAATGTATTTTAAAAAGCTTTCACAGTAGTAAGCTTTCATTATATTTTTTCAAGACATCTTCAATATCAGTGCTCTCTCCCCATATTCCTTCCTCTCTACCCCGTCCCACCCCCACCATGTTTAGTCTTCCCTACTCCTTTTTTTCCCTTTCCACTTTCCCCTTTTATATCATTGTACTGTGTCTCCCTTATTTGAAAGTTCTCCCCTCTCACAAGGTCTCTTACTACTTTTCTATTTTCTATGGATAAGTCAAATAAAACATACATATATAAAAATTCAAAGATAAATTTCACATATAAGAGAAAAGAGGTAATGTTTTCCTTTCAGAGTCTGGAATACCTCATTCAGGATGATTGTTTCCAGTTCCATGTTTTTTTTTTTTGTTTGTTTGTTTTTTGGTCTTTTTGAGACAGGGTCTCTCTGTAGCCCCAGCTGTCCTGGAACTCACTATGCAGACCAGACTGGCCTTGAACTCACAGAAATCCACCTGCCTCTGCATCCCAAGTGCTGGGATTAGAGACATGTGCCACCACACCTGGCTAGTTCCATCTTTTTATCTTCAGATTTCAAAATGGCATTTTTCTTAATAACTGAATGATTCCATAATGTATATGTACCATGTTCCTATCCATTCATCGATAGACAGACATCTAGGCAATTTTCATTTCCTAGATATTGTGAATAGAGCAGCAATGAACATAGATGAACAAGAAATTTTTTTAGTAGGCTATAGATATGGAGACATTTGGGTATATGCCAAACAGCCATACGGCTGGATTGTGTACTGGATCAAGTTCTAGCTTTTAGGGGAATGCCATACTGATTTCTGTAATTTACACAGCTTTCACTCATACCAGCAGTGAATAATTGTTCCCATTTCTCCATATCTATGCCAGCACTGGTTGCCATTGGTTTTCTTAATTTTAGCCATTCTGACAGTGATAAGATGAAATATCAAAATAGAATTAATTTTCATTTCCCTGATGAGTAGGGATGTTAAACATTTTCAAAAGTATTTCTAGGCCATTTGTAGTTCATCTTTTTAGAACTCTATATTTATTTCCATGACACATTTTTACACTGGCTTGTCTGTTTTCATGATGTTTTGTCTTTTATGTTCTTTGTATATTCTAGATACTAACCCTCAGTCAGATGTATAATTGGTGAAGATTTTTTTTCCTGTTTTGTAGACTGCCTCTTCACTCAAATGATGATATCCTTTGCTGTAAAGAAGCTTTTCAGTTTGATGAGATTCCATTTGTCAATTGTTGGTCTTACTGCTTGTGCTATTGTGGTTCTGTTCAGAAAGTCCTTTCTGTGCCTTTAAGCTCTCATGTATTTTCAATTTTCTCATATATCAGATTCAAGATATAAGATATTATGTTGAGGTCCTTGGTTCATTTGGAATTGAGTTTCATGTGGGGTGGGAGACAAAGATCTAGTTTCATTCTCTTTATGTAGATATCCAATATGACCAACACCATTTGTTGAAGATGTTCTTTTTTCTCTGTTGCAGATTGTGAAAACTTTGTCAAGAATCAGGTGCTTGTAGGTACATAGACTTATGTCTGGGTTCTCATTTATAGTCTATTGATCAGTGTCTGTTTTAATGCCAGTACCATACTGCTTTTATTAAAATAGCTGCGGAGTGTCACTTAAAACCAGGGTTAGTGATATCTCCATCAGCTCTTTTATTTTTCAGAATTGTTTGGTTTTCCTGAGATATTTACGTTGCCACATGAAATTTAAAGTTTTTTTTAATTTTTAAAAATAATTTATTGAGAATTTCATACATGCATATAAGGTGTTTTGAACAAAACCATGCCCACTCCCTCCCCTCCAGCTCCTCCCATATTTCCCCATCACCTTTTTTCTGATAACTTGATGCACTATTTCTTCTTCTTTTTTTTATGAGGCTTTTTCTACTCTAACATTGCCCTCTCTGAAGAGCTAAATTTGTTTTCTCCCCGTCTAGAAGCCTTTGAGAGGGAACTGTCACTGATTCTAACCACACCAACAGCTATCAAAATACCTGAAAGCAAATCCTGAATCCATCACTCTAGAGTCCAGTCTTGGAAGACAT
>NW_008335287.1:3524545-3556961 GCF_000622305.1 Nannospalax galili | reverse complement strand
TGGGGAGGCTTTTGATTTTTGTGTGCTTATTTTGTATCCTTCTACTTTGCTTAATGTGTTTGTCAGTTCAAAGACTTTGCTGGTGGAGTTTTTATGGTTTTCTATGTGTAGATTCATAACATCTACAAATAAGGGTACTGTGACATCTAGCTTTCTACTGTACATACATCCCGTTATATCCTTCACTTGTCTTATTGCTCTACCTAAGATTTCAAGCACTGTTTTTGAACAGGAATAAGGAGAATGCACATCCTTGTCTCATTCCTGATTTGAATGGAAATGCTTTCAGTTTTTCTGTTTAGCTTAATATTGGCTGTGTGCCTGCTGTGTATTACCATTATTATGCTGATATATGTCCCTTGCATCCCTAGATATTCTAGGATTTTTATCATGAAAACGTGTTGTGTTTTGTCAGAGATCTTTTGTTCATCTAAGGAAATGATCATATAGTTTCTATCATTGAGTCTGTTTAGATGGTGGATTGCCTTTAATGATTTACATATGCTGAACCATACCTGCATCTCAGTTTAGCTTAATTGTGGTGGCTAATCTTTGTGACATGCTCTTGTATTTGATATGCAATTATTTTACTAAGAATTCTTCATCTATGTTCATCAATGAGAATGGCCTATAATTTTCATTTTTGTTAGGTCATTTTCTGGTTTTCATATCAAAGAAAAACTGATTTAATCAAAGTATTCAGAGGTGTTTCTTTCTTTATTGTTTTATGCAATTTGAGGAGTGTTGGCATTAGTTCTTTGAAATTCTCAGAGTGTTCTATGCTATATCTGCCTGATCACGAGAATTTTACTTGAGAAGATTCTAACTAATGTTTTTATCTCTTTGGTTTTTATACGTATTTAAATTGTTTACTTCATCTTGATTTAATTTTTGTAGATGATATACATCTAGAAATTCATCCATTTATTTAATGGATTTTTAATTGTTTTTAAAATACATCCTTATGATTTTCTGAAATTTGTTAGTATCCGTTTTAGTGTTTCCCTTTTTATTTTTGATTTTGTTAATTTGGATTTTCCCTGATTTCCTTTATTTAATTGGCTTAATGGTTTGTCAATTTTGTTATAAAGGAACAAATTCTATGTTTCATTGATTCTTTATATTGTTTTTTACATTTAAATTTTATTAATTTATTAAAGTCCTGATTTTAATGATCTTCCTTTCTCTTCTTTTTGGGGTGCTATTTGTTCTTTTCTTTTTTTAAGGCTTTCAGGTTCATCCTTAAGTCATTGATGTATGGTTTCTTCACCTTTTTTTTTTCAATTTAGTCACTAAGGACTATAAATGTTCCCCACAGGACTCCCTTCATTGTGGCCCATAAAAGTTTATATGTTGTGTTTTCATCTTCATTCAACTCAAGGAATTTTTAAAGTTCCTTCGTGATTTCTCTCTTAATCCAATTTTCATTTACTGGAGTGTTTTGTTTACATGAGTTTTTGTACTTTGCTTCTATTGTTCTTTTATATTTTATTTGTTATTTTTACTTCAGGTGTATGAGCATATTTCCTGCCTGTATATAAGTGCACTCATGTTGTGCAATGCACATAGATGTCAGAAGAGAACGTTGGATCCCCTGGAACTGTATTGCAACAGGTTGTTAGCCACCATGTGGGTCCTGAGAATCAAACATGGGTCTTCTGCAAGAGCAGCCAGTGCTCTTAACTGTTGAGCCATCTCTCCAACTCCTGTTTCTATTGTTCTTGATATTCAGCATTATTCCTAAGTGGTGAGATAGAATACAGGATGATATTTCAAATTTTATAAATTTGTTGATACTTGCTTTGTGTCCCTATGAGCTGCTGAGAAAAAAAGTACATTCTTTAGTGATTGGGTGAATATTCTGAAAATGTCTATTAAGTCCATTTGATTTATGATGTCATTTAACTCCAAGTTTTCTGTATTTACTTTGTGTCAGGATGACTTGTCTGTTGGTGAGAGTAGGGTATGTAAAGTCATCCAATATCACTGTACTGGGGCAGACCTATGATTTCAGATTTAATAGTGTTTCTTTTATGAAATTATGTGCCCCTTTGTTTGGTGCATAGGTTTAAGACTGTCATATTCTCTTGGTGGATTGTTCCTCTGATGAGTACGAAATATCTTTCCTTATCTCTTCTGACTAGTTATGGTTTGAAGTCTCTGTTGTCAGATATTAAAATAGATATGCCTGCTTGCTTCTTGGTCCTATTTGCTTAAAATACTGTGTTACAGCATTGTACCCTAAGGGGATATCTAGTCTTGATAATGAAGTGTGTTTCTTGGAGACAAGATAAGGATTTTGTATTCTAATTCAATCTATTATCCAGTGTCTTTTCATTGAGGGATGGAGAGCATTAATATGGAGAGTTATTACTGACCAATGTTTTCAAAAATTTGTTATTTTCTTTGTTGTGTTGGCGGTAGTATTTTCTGAGACCTCTTTTAGGTAGCTTTCTGGATTTTTAAAATGTATTTCTCATTCCCTCTTGGATGTCTTTAATCTCTCTTCAGACTCAAGTATTCCCTCTAGTATACTCTGTAGAATTGACTTGGTGGATAGAAAGTCCTTAAATTTGTTTTTATCATGCAAAGATTTTCTTTCTCCTTTAATCATAACTGATGATTTTGCTTTACATAGTAGTCTATGCTGATATTTCTGTTCTTTGATGATTAGTAGGACATTGGTCCAAGCACCTCTATCTTTCAATCTCTATTGAAAAGTCAGCTTTGGGGGCTGGAGAGATGGCTCAGCAGTTAACAGCACTGACTGCTCTTGCAGAGGACCTAGGTTTGATTCCTAGCACTCATATGGTGGCTAACAACTGTCTGGAATTCCAGTTCCAGGGGATCCAATGCCCTTTTCTGACGTTCATAGGCACTGGACAATATAGGTGCACTTACGTACATGCAGGCAATACATTCATACACATAAAATATTTTTAATTTATAATAATAAATTAAAAAAAGAATAGTCAACATTTATTCTAAAGGGCCTGCCTTTATAGTCAACTTGGAAAGGGACATTGCCTAAACACCCCTGGCTGATCATAAACCACCTTTCCTGCTGATGGGCTTTATCAGAATATTGCTCAAAACAAGGCCTGAATCTATGCCCCAGAACACAGCACCCACAACCATATTTGTTTTCTCTTTCCTAAAGTGACTGGTCTCTATGAAAACTAGGGCCATCCAAACACTACCCATACAAAAAAAAAAAAACAAACTAGTTTAGCCACCTCACAAAGAACCACCACACTAAATTCCCCTGTTTACAATCCACTAAGTCTTTGGTTTCTAGTATTCTTCCCTAGAGGGTCCAGCAGCTTCAGAAAATCTGGAGGATGTGGTTAAGCCTGCATATCCAAGTAATCTGCTGGTTCCCTTCCTGGATATTCATCCTAGAAATAGTTTCATATGTGTCCAGATGGAATATGTAAAATAGTATTTACTGCATTATTTATGAATGTGTTAGAGAGTCCTTAGATCCTTATCACTGGGAATAAAATGTGGTGGGTTTATAATACAAAACATAATGGATGAAATAGAAATTACTAGATAATTTATAGCCAGAAACTTGTATACATCTCTACAAATTATGGTAAAGTAGGCAATAGCTATTTTATTCCCTAATGAAGATAATAATGTATGAATAGAGGTGAATAAACATAGCACTTTCTATTATTAACTTAATCCTTTGAGATAAAAAAAACATTATATTGAACAACACACTGCAAAATCTTTTGATTTAACTGGACTGATTTTTCTAGAAGTTACTTTGTTCTTTTTATTTTTATCACTAGGTTTACAGCAGGCTATGAATGTGAACAGGGATTCCAGATGGCGACTATTTGTTTTATGTGTATTTATGGACTGAAATATTTCTTTGAAAGGTAAGTCACACTAATAGGCTATGCTATACTAACAGATAATCCTTAAATTGTAGTACCTTTCAAAATCAAAAGTGTATTTCACTTGTAGCCTAATATAAAGATGTTGAGAAAGGAATGTAGATTGTATAAAAGGGGAAATTTTGAGCAGTAGCATTGGATATTCCCACACCGTTTTTCGGTTCCGTGCTTCCTTTCTTTATGTTGAGTGAATATATACAAATATTTAATATACCTACTTCAGATTTAAAAAGGTTTTAGTACTGAGTATCTCCAAGAAAGATGTGAAAACACATATTCGAACAGTGTTTTCTAAACTTTAACTGAGCTCCATGATTATTTATTAACTTTGCTAAAAAGACTCATTTGTCCATGTGCAAATCTCCTGAAACAGAATCATGTCAGCTTTGGTCTGGGAGCTTATTTAAAATTAATGTTCTGTTAGCCAAAAGGGTGTTCTCAGGCCTTTGCACCAGAGTGGTCTGGTGTGCTAGAACTTGGCCTCCTATATAAAGTCACAAAGGATTGTCTTTCCTAAACACAGGGAAACAACAAACAAACTTCAGTTTCATGCCTGGAAAGTTGTAAGCAAGTTTATTTGGAAGTTGGTGCAGAAATCCTTAGTAAAGAGTATTTAAAAATTAAAAATAACAGTACTTCTGGTTTAGTAAAACCTCAAAATGAAAACTTAATAACAAAATGTGATTGTTGGGGGTAGAAATCAAGAGGGACTGATTACGAATTAGAAAAATGCCATCTTATCCTATAAAGATCCACTCTTAATTTGGGGCCAAATTGTTTCATACAACCAACCACTAAAGATGAGCTGTGAAGGAATAATTTATCCAAATAAAATACAACAAATAAAATGATGTCCATCCTGGGAACCGTAATTTTAAATACATATTTAAATATACCAAAATTCAAATGAGTAATGCTGTAATATAGTTGGTACTACCGAGGCATCAATAAAAATGGCTCTATTCTGACCATCCGACAATACCAAATGCAGGCAGAGATGCAGAACAACAGAACCTTATACATTGCTCCTGGGAAAACAAAATGATGCAGTCTTCTAGACAGTTTACTAGAAACACAGGTTAAACACAGATTCCCTACTCCTGTCTTACAGTTACATGGAATGCTTACTGTCTAGAGTACACAGGAAAAGCACCCAAAGAATAATCATTCATATTGTAGGTATGAGGACTGTAATTCAGCCCAGGAAATGCACCCAGAACACTGCGTGAGCTTTGCAATGATTTCAAAATTCTCTTTTTTTTTTTTTTTTTGGCTTTGGGATTATAAATTTAATGAAACCCACATTTTCAACTATTGCTTTATACTATGTCTCCGAGGTAACTAAAATTCTACAAGGCAGATATTTGAGAGATAGAGAGAAATCCCTAGAAAGTAAAGATTCACAGCAGGGGATCCACAAATTCTACAGGCCTGCAAAATTTCTGTCTGACATCTGGGACAAATAAGCCCTCTGAGGGCAAAAGAGCTCTGAATCTACTGCCCAGGTCCATAAACAAGAGTGAAACAAAGCAAACAGAACCTCTAAACCTTCCCCAAAGGATTTTTTATATTTATTTTTATTTAATAACCACATGATTAGAAGAAGTATTTCATTACAGCTTTAACATATTCAGTAACAATTTCCAGAGCAAGGATACAAATCTTTCAAAAGTGACTGTAAATTTTTAGGTTCACAGTTAAATTAATACAGTTATTGAATATTGAACTAGTATAAACCCTACAAGACATAAAATTGAATGAGTGTTTAACCTTTAAAGATGATCTCCGTTTCATTTTAAAATATGCAGTTTCCTACATTCTTAATGCTACTAACTCTTAGATGTTTGCACATGTGTCTTTAATCTCTATGTACCTGATTATCACTAGTCACAGCTGGTTACACTCGGATCCTGGCACCTGAGTATGGATATAAACGCATCAGATAGATTTCAATGGTAATGTTTATCACCTCTACTAATTAACATGAAGTAAATTTTTATGCTTCCTCCTCAAATATGTCTTTTCTTTTTGTTAATTTTTTTGTGTATCTCATACAGAACATCCCAAACAATCTTATTCATCTATATACCCACTTCCCAAATGGCACCCTCCGATATCCCCCCCACTGGAGCCCATATACTCTGTCATTCCTGTTACTGTCTACTGTGTTGTTGGTACCCCCAGCCATTTCTCAGTGCTTGTCTATCTGCTGAATCTAGTCAGCCTATCTAGAGATCCTTGTTTTAGGAAGACCAGCTGTTCTTCATCTAGCAGCAATCAGTTGTCAATATCCCTTTAGAGAAAATTGGGGTCTGCTGTTCATTTTCCCACTTGTATGCTGGGTTACTGTCTGTGAGTCTTTTGGGCCACCCTGGCCAATAATTCGAAGGTATCTCCTGTCTGGCATTGTTTCTTGTTATGTAGCATTTAGTTATACATATGGACTCTTAAAATTTATATTGACCTCATTAATCTTTGATTATACTTTTCTTTTGGGTGTTTAAGACCCTACAATTGGTCCAGATAAACCCAAAGGATATTTTTAAATAACACAATTATATGACCAACTGTGGTGATACATACCTTTAATCCATGCACTTAGGAGCCAGAGCCAGGTAGATTTCTGTGAGTTCAAAGGTAGTCTTGTCTATATAGTGTGTTAGTGCACCCCTACATCACCCCCCCAAAAAACAAACCACAAGAAACTTCACAATTATTACAAATGCAAAGAAACAGAAAACTGACTCAGGGCCACAGGAAAACCCAACAGTGGAGGTGAATCCAAGAAGACACTGCTGCAATTAATGCAGAGTGAGTTAAATACCAGCTTAACTATATTCAAAGTGTGGTGGTTTGAATGAGAGTGTCCCCCATAGGCTCAAGTATTTGCACACTTGTCTACTTGGTGGCCCTCCTTAAGGGAAGGGCATGGAAACTTTAGGAGGTGTGGTTTAGCTAGAGGAAGCATGTGACTGGGAGTGGCTTTGAGAGTTGATGGCCTTGTCCCACTTCCAATTTCTCCATTGTTTCTTGCCAGTGATTGAAGATGAATGATCTCACTTTCTGCTCAGGTTACCTCCTGCCACCCCTTGCCCATCAAGAGGACTCATCCCTCTGAAATTGTAAGCTCAAACTCTTCCTTTTTAAGTTCCCTTGGTCATGGTATTTTTTTCACAACACAGAAAAATAATAAGCAAGGTGATAAAAGTTAATATAACTATTGAAGGAACAAATAAAAAAATCCAATAGGAAAAAGAATCAGTGGAGATTCAAGAACTTGAAAATATGTTGAATAAACTAAAGCCTGGGCATACAGAGTTATGGAAGCTAATGAACAGTAAACCATGCAGTTATAATCCTGCAGTTCGTTGGAGAATCAAACTGTGGGAATGAATAGGAGTGAACTGAAAGTGACATTTCATGGAAAGGTATATGGAAGAGCTAAGTAAGGGGGAAATCTTGTGTTGGAGGAAGAAAAGCATATGTCTCTAGGAAATAGTTGGGGGACTTGTCCCTTAATACAAGAATTAGTGAAGTGAGCAGGGGAATGGTTGATCACAATTAATAGGATAAAAAGGAAACACACATTTGAATGATGGTGGAATAGAAATGGACCACATAAAAACTCCATTAAGCCTACAAAAATAAATAATACAAAAATGTAGGAAAGACGGAAAAAATAAATTAGTTCAGAGACTTATCTCATTTAAAGACTATCTACTCGGATTAGGTAAACTTTTTTTTTCAACTTTAAGGTATTATAAATGAGAGAGAGAGAGAGAGAGAGAGAGAGAGAGAGTTAGAGAGAGGGAAAGAAACTAGAAACCATGCAAGAATGGTTGAAAACAAATGGACTGAGGTTTGTTCTCAATTTCCCTAATGCTCAGCATCTAACATGCCCCAGTGTGTGGTTTCCATGAGGAATCATTGCAATGCATGCTCTTTTATATACTTTGTTACCTGGTAACAGGTTGGTTTTGATTATATTTTTCAGATAAATTATAGGGCATGCAGTTATATTTGAATTTGGACTTAAAACAAGTTTTGAAAGTGTCCCAAATATTGCATGGTGCATTTTGACACTAAAACTTAATTTTTTTGTTTATCTAAAATTAAAACAAAAGTATCTGTTTTTAAATTTGGAAATCTGGAAACCATCTCTTGTACACATGTGCAGGTGCAGGTTGGGAGTTTCAGGGGATTTGATTATTTTAAATTTTTGTCAAGAAATATATGAAGGTTGATATTTCCCCTCATAGTTTTATCAAGATATGTTATTCTTAAAATATACTAATTTTTGCAAAATACTATGAAACAATATTTAATTATTTCTCTAATTTATATTTGACTTTACTATTAAGCTAGAGTTTTCTTCATGGGGATTTTAAACTAATGATATTTCCTACTGTGGATCTCTTGATTTATGGTTAAAGGAAATGCCTTCTCACTCTCACGTTTATCACAGAATCCTAGTGTACAGTATGAGATGTGTATTGATACCTATCTCTAGGGGAGTCATTATGCGTTGTATCTGCAGCAAATGGCAATTCCAGAAACTTTCTTACTCTCTCAGACTTATTGGGATGTGTCATGCCTACAGCTCCAAAACAATTTCTGATATAAAACAGGCCTTCAAAAAACAGTGACTGAAAGTAACAATGCTCATTTCTGTGTGTACTTTTGGAGACATTTGTGTGTAGGTCTTTTACATATGGGGGTACAATCAAACTACGGGTTAGTATTATACAGCTTGCAGAAAGGAGAGGCCTTGAGAATCCAGGTGAGCCTCATGACAATTAGTCCACACTTCCCATGTAGATGCCTGAATGTTGAGCACATTCTGATACAGTCCTTTAACATTTCTATTGGTAATTCAGGAAGAAGTAGTAAATCTTCTTATACTCCTTCCCTAAACAAAGCACCAGGATATATTTGTGGTTTAACTTTTGTGTATGCATATAATGTTAAAATACTAGATAGTCAGTATGGTTATTCAATTTTAATTGTAAAAGCTTTATCGAATTATATCTTTTTTGGCAGCCAATTAGACAGCCATACACTCTGTATTCTAGCATGTTCTTTGTTATTTCTGCACTCAATGTCTTGGGACACTATTTATCCTCATGTAACAACCAGGCAACTATTTTTCCCTTGCACAATCTTATCAGGAAACTCATGCTTCACTGTTAGAAGAGAAGCAACTGTTGGCATTCTTGTCTGATCATTTTTTCTATGTGGTCCTACTATTGCTAGAAATGATTAGAAGCATCTGGGGAAAACAGGCTTCCTTTTCTTCAGAATATACGACATAATCACAATATAACTTCACTATCTATTAGTCAAAATAACTCATAATTATAAGCACAGAATAAATATCCCCATAGTTATTCTCATTGCATCAATTAATATATTGACATTGTACCAAAGGAAATATCTAATGTATATACAGCAAGAATTATACGATGTCCTTATCTTTGTTGCTAATTTAAAAGACAACATTTTATATTAAAGATAAAAATTTCTTGTTTAGTCTTAGAGGAAAAAAAATTCCTCAGTTTATAAGAGCTTCAAATTACAAATAATTTGTGTGATATATTCTATTTAGAGTTCAGGTCATGGACAATTTTCCTTCACTTTTCCCTTTCCTAGGTTCCTGCTACAGCAAAACACATTAGATGTGTTTTTGTTTATGGTAGTGATATGAGAAGGACCTATTGTTCAAAACATATGTGTAACATAAATGGAACATATATTGTGTTAACTAGTGAGGAATATGTGTTTATGAAGAGCCACCAATGATATCATTAACACAGTTTTTAGAAGACTGAGTTAAAGAAATGACACATAAAGAGTAAGAACCATGGCTGTGACTCTTGAGGCACCTGGATGTAGCTTACGTCTTACACAGAAAACAAATCTAAGTAACAGAGAGTCAATACTACGTACCTTGTCAAATAAATAGTACATGATAATGTAGGAATCATTGGTGTTGAATGCTAGCAGAGAAGTCCCATTTTGATTCTTAGAGTATATAGCAAAATAATCCTAAGCGTATGTGCTATGCTTAGTTGTCAACTTGAAACAACTGGTTAGAGGGAACCTCAAAGGAGGAATTTGCCCCGTTGGATTGGCCTGTGGTCTAGTTTATAGGGAATTTTCTTGATTGTTGAGCGACGTAGTAGGGTCCAGCCCACAGTGGGAAGTGCCACCCCTGGGCAGAAGGTTCTTCGTTGTATAAGAAAGCAAGGTGAGCAGAGGCCATGGAAGCGAGACACTAAGCAGGGTTCTTCCATGAACTGTGCTTTAGCTCCTGTCTCCAGGTTCCTGCCCTGAGTTGTTGCTTTGATTCCTGTTGATGATACGCTGTAAGCCAAATAAATCATTTCTTCCCCCATTTAGGTTTGCTCGGTGTTTTATCACAGCAAAGTGACTAGAACAGAAATTGGCACCAGTATTGTGGGGTATTGCCATGAGGGTCCTGTCCATATGCATCTGGGAGGATTGTGGAAGCATTTGGAACTCTGTTAGAAAATCCATTGAGTGATCAGAGCTTAGCCAGCTGGCTGCTGTGGAGTTTCTAACAGCTACTCTTAACAAAAATGTTGTGATGTTTCAAGGGAAACAGACCATCAGGGTTGTTTCTATGATATTTTCAATTGAGACTATGATTCCTGGTCAGTTGGGGCTGAAGAATCAGCTGTGGTGAACAAGAGCCTGTACTACTGAAGCAAAATCAGCTGTGGTTAAGAGGACACCTACATCACTCAGGTAAAATCTTCTGGTAAGTGCTTTCTCAGGGTCAGCACCCAGACACTGTTGTCCAGAGGAGGCCTAAGGCCCCATCTCAAGCTAGAGACAGAAACTGATATTGTGTGTTTCCAACATGGCACTGGTTTTGAAGGCGTGCAGAAGTCCTGGAGAGTAGCTAAGGCTTGGCACTGTGAGAGACCAGGAAAGGCAATTGGTGAAGTTTATACTCAGTTGCAGTGAAGACCCCCCCAGGACTGAAGGGGTCATGAAGAGAATCTGAGACTTACACTCTGAGAGGCCAGGAGAGCAGATTGTTAAAGGTGCAGCCTTTGTTTCAGTAGAAACTCCAGCATTTTGAAGATGTCAGGACCATGGGATGATCATGAGATAAGCTGTATGTTCTGTGGGTGGCAACGCCAAAGAAGAGAAGCTGCCCAAGCCTTTGCTGCCCAAACATTGGAGCCCAGAAGATTGTGAGTGAAACACAAACGTCCAACATTGCGTTATATTGCTGGAATTGTTTTTACTTAAGTATGTCCAGTTCATCCCTTTTGAAAAAAGATGTATGTATTTTTATTTGTTTTTGGATTTTACAGGAGTCCACAGTTGAGAGACAGGATTATTTTAAACAGACATTGAGCTTTTAAAGTGTTTGAATTTTGAGGCATTGTGGAACTTTTAAAGCTGTGCTGTCTTATGCTGTAATATTAATATTAACCTGAGATCTTGGGGCTAAGAAATAGAAAATTTGTGGTTTTGTTTAATAGTGATGTGTTTATGTGTCAGTTGACATGGGGTCAAATTGTGCTGCATAGTTTCAGTTGTTAAGTTGACACACCTGGGTAGAGGGAACATCAGTTGAGGTATTTCCTCTAATGGATTGGCCTGTGGCTGTGTATATAGGGGATTTTCTTGATTGTTGAGTGATGTAGGAAGGCCCAGTCCACTGTGTGTGTTGCCACCCCTAGGCAGGTGGTCCTAGGTTGTAAGAAAACAGGCTGAGCAGAGGCCAGGGAGCAAACCAGGAAACAGCATTCCTCTGTGGTCTGTGCTTCAGCTTTTGCCTCCAGGTTCCTGCCCTGAGTTCCTGCCTTGACTTCCCTTGCTGATAGACTGTGATCCATAAGCCAACTAAATTCTTACACTCCAAGTTTGTTTTGGTCAGTGTTTAATCACAGCAGTAAAAAGTCACTAGAGTAGCATAAGATAAAGTAATTAAAGTGAGCCACATGAAAATTGCTGACTTTCAAATACAGACAGATATTTGGCTTTAGAAACATGAATCTAAAGTTTTGAATCATCATCAGCAAGTCCATCACTGTGACTTATTGAGAGTAAGATTGAATATACATTCAGTAGGGCTTCTCCACTCCTCAGTCCATTAATCATGCCATAAAATACCCCATAAGAAAGCTATCTGAGGATTCTGAGTTTTTCATTTTTCTAGCATATTCAACTATTCTTAGCCTTAGGTGGTTTCCTTGTCAAGAAATTCAGTATGGTGTTTTATTAGTTTGTACTCATACCTACAAGTATTATTTTATCTTTTGTGCCATGTGCATTTCCTTTAGGGTGTATGATACAATTTGGTAGAGGAAATAATGGAAAAATAACTTAATTTATTTGTAAACTACATTTGAAGGGTGGGAAAATAAATATGAATCTTCCTCTTTCTCCAGCCTTATTGTACCCTCCGGACAACAGAAAATATAGTAGAGTATATTTGCAATTCTAGTTATGGTAACAGCTTTACTGAGAAGGCCTATTTGCTTATAGACCTCAGAATTAAGGCTTATGTAATGATTCCTGGTTCCAACTCTTGTTAATGAACATAGAGCCAGTGAAAGATGACCAGGGATGCCCAGAGTAGCCTCTTTTGGTCCTCAGGTTTCCAGTTCTATTTCCTTTGCTTTCCAAAGAGCTTATCAAAAATATTTGTCTCTTGGATCTTGCTAATTGCTAGTATTCCTAGAGAAAAGACTTTTCTATTCTCTACAAATATATATATATATATATATATAAAGATATACCTATATCTAAATATATATTATTATTAAGATAATCCTAGCTGAAAGTATATGTTCAAAATATATAAATTTATGTATTCCTAGAATAAATAGAGGCACATATTTTGACACTAGAAAGCTAATAAATCTTCCATTGCTAGTGGGTATTATGTATAGATGATAAATGTTTTGATACATACTCTAAAATGTGTTTATACATATTATTTTTATTCATACTAAAGGACAGATAACATGCAGCACTTCTAGGTAGTTCAGTCTTTAATTAAAGAAGTATCAGATGCCCAAGATACAGTATAAAATTCTTATCTTGAGATTATATTTAAATTAATCCTATATTAAGTTGTAAGGAGGAATTCAATGATATAAAGAACAGATTATATATTCCATGAGAACCATAATTCTCCCCTTCAGACTTTGAATGCTCATTCACTTTCTTTTGATTTGCCAATCACAGTTCAGATATCAACATTATCAGGTATCTCATAATTTATTCATGTGTCTAGGCTCCAGGCTTTTCTGTTTCCAAACTACAGTGGTTTCCATGAAGGGTGGGTAACTTCTTGTTCATTTCCCCTCACATAAAGTTCACTGACATTTACAAAAGTCAGAAAGACACTGAGTTCCCAAGTCCTATGCTGCCATTGATAACAAGCCTCCCCAGTGCATGTACATAATCGGCCAATATTACTTCCTCTGGAAATGTGGACTGGGTGGCCACCAATCATTGCTTATCCAACTTTCACTTCATGTCTCAAACATGACAGCCATGTGATGTTTGGGAATGTTCCTTTCTTCCTTTGATTCTATGAAAGCAAAATTTCAGTTCTGCTCCATTTCAGTCTTGTCAGATAATACTGCGGTCTCTCTACCCACACTTCCAATTTAAAAAAAGACACTTGTTTGACTTTATAGTCTCTCTTTCCCTCAAGTATCACTTCCTCTTCAAGGGACTGCTAGGAGTTCAGAGATTACTTAATCTGTAGTTAGAAATTTACAGAAGTTAATGTGACTTTCTGGAAGCAATGCAAATCTTCAAGTGCAGAGTTACGCCTAAAATTTATGCTTTAAAATTATTGGCCAAAGGTCCTAATATATGGTTTTGACTCTATATTAAGTTACAATGGTTAAAATATTGGTATCTCCACAAAAGTTAATACTTGAATGAAATAACCAGTGCCTAGTGTGATCTCTCTCTCTCTCTCTCTCTCTCTCTCTCTCTCTCTCTCTCTCTCTGTCTCATTCTTGTACATACACACCAAATATGTGAGATCAATATCCTAGATCACAAAGAGAGAGTGGATTAGTCTTTGCCCCTGGCTTCTATTCAGGCCCTTAATGGATTGAATGCTTTCCACACATTTTTTGAAGATGAAACTTCTATATTATATGTACTGTTTCAAATGACAATCTTTCCTGTAAACACATTCACAGATAGACATTAAAATGCTGTTTTCTGAGCTGCATACACATTTATTACTGCACTGAAGTTAATACAATTAACAATCATCTACAGTTAGATGCATCTCTACTATATAAAATTGAACAGGAAAGGATGGGTATTTGCAGCTATAATGTATATATGCATATTCATCCTTATATATTATTCTTGTAATATATAAGCTTAAAATAAATTTCCAGGGCTGGGTATAGTGGCACACACCTTAATCCCAGTGCTCAGGAGGCAGAGGCAAGCAATTATCTGTGAGATCAAGGCCAGCCTGGTCTACATAGTGAGTCCTAGTCCTGCTGGGGCTACAGGGAAACCTCTCTCAAAAGCAAAAAGAAACAAACAGAGAAACCACAGAAGTAAATTTTTAAAAATTTCAAAAAAGGATTTGCCCTATTTTTCATTTTTAATATTTTAAAAGTGTTTCTGCATTTCATATGGTACATCTTAATCAAATTTAGACCCCCTCCCCATCTCTACCCCCATGTCCCCCCACCAGATTTCAGGTATTCGCTCATATATGTTAAGTCCTATGTAGGCAAGCATATCTCTCCAGGTGCCACTTCATCAACTGAAGTCTAGTTAGCCATCTAGAGTCCCTCCACTAAAGTAGATCTACTTGCCCTAATTTTATGGATTAATTTGTGTTTATTATTTTTCTACCGGCCTGGTCAGAAAGTCTGTTGAAATATTTTTCCTACACTTTTTTTTCTCATCATTGTTTTTACTGAATTTTTGTGCATTTCATGAAGAATATCTCAAGCAATCTTAATCATCTTTATACCCTGTGCTTTTTACTTTCTAAGCTTGTGGATACAAGTAGGAATTCAAAGTTTTCAGAACTACTGCTTTATTACTAAGACTGTTGCTTTAAAACTAAGAACACCAAAGGTTCAGTCACTTTACTCTTGCTATACTTATAGTACTATGCCCAAGAATTGGAGAAGGTAGATAAAAATAGCATGCCATCCTAACAGAGCTTATAGAATTTCCGTATGAATGTTAATATAATGTTTACACAGAGAACTGTACTTTGAGATACTTATAAGCCATTAAATTACTTTCTGATACAAATTAGAGTCAGAAAAAAGCCTTAGTCAGAAACATATGAAAATTACAAGCACGAATAGGAAATAAAACATTAAAATGTCTGTTTAACAGCAGAATTTTCTTGGACTAGCCTTATAATTTCTGTTGTACTCAAAAATAAATCTTAAATTCAATGATATTACACAAATATGTGTATGTGTATATGCATGTATGTGTGTGTATGTGTTTGTGTGTGTGTGTGTGTGTGTACATGCATGGTTCCACACTTACACAAGTATAAATATTTTGTTTGATAGGTTAATAAATTTCTTCAGGATGGAAAAACGTTTTTTATTACCATTGTGGTTTCTAATAAATATGTAATATGAATTATATATTGAATTGGTATTATATTTGCTCAAGAATGAATTTAAAGTGCAAAACATGCAAATTTGTTTTATGTAATAATATTTTCTTCAATAAAAATGATACAAATCCCATGACGGAATAATTTATTGAAAGCTACTGTTTTATAAGCATTCATATTCTCTGTAAGTTTTATTTAGTCTTTTTATCATAATAAACAAGCAAAACACTGAAAATACTTGAAAAAGAATGCTAAAAAATTAACTGAAAATTCCCAAGTCTAATCCTGTGGTCTAATTTAGCTGAATTTGAAGATTCATCAGTGTAGTTAATTATCTTGGCAATAAGAAAACCAAACAAAAATCTCCAAAATTATTGACAACTGTTTTTTTAATATTTTATTTATTATATTTATTTTATGTGTATGAGTGTATTGCCTACATGTATGTGAGTGCACCCGTGTCATGCAGTGCTGCGGAGTTCAGAAGAGGGCTTCGGATTCCCCTGGAACTGGAGGTAAGGACAGTTTGTAATGGCCATGTGAGTGCTGGGAATAGAACCCAGGTCCTCTGCAAGAGCAGTCAGTGCTCTTAACCACTGAGCTGTCTCTCTAGACCCTCACCAACTATTTTAAGTAAACCCATGCCATTATAAATGATATTTATTTTCAATGATCTCTCCAATAATTAAGCACGCTCACCATAGACTACTTTACCTAGAGACAATGTTGATTTGTCTAAAACATTTTAAATGTCAATTAATTTGAATGAGTTACTAATGAAAAATGATTATTTTATGTATTTTGCCATAACACCTTTATTTGAATATGCTGAAGCAATTGTAATTCAAATTGTTTTCCAAGCTGCCTATAAAATATACGAAATGTTGTCTTATACAAAATTCCGTACATTCAAAAAGTAGATTGTTTTTAAACATATTTCTCTGTCAGCAAAAAGTATTATTTCATATTGAGTGTGTGATGGATAACTTTAATTGTCAACTTGACACACCTGGGTTGAGGAAGCTTCTATTGGGGAATTACCTCCATTGAACTGGCCTGTGGTCATGCCTATGAGACATTTTCTTTATTGTTGAATGATGTGGGAGCGCCCATCCCACTGTGGCAGTGCCCTCCCTGGGCAGTTTGCCCTGTATATTATAAGAAACCAGGCTGAGCGCTGGCCAGGGGATCAAGCCAGTAAGCGGCATTCCTCCTTGGCCTGTGCTTCAGCTGCCACCTCCAGGTTCCTGCTCTCAATTCCTTACCTTTGGCTCCCTCAGTGATGAACTGTAACCCAGGAGATATAAGCCAAATCCTGTCCTCCCCAAGTTGGTATTTCTCAGAATGTTTTGTCACAGCAATTGAAGACAAACTAAATACAGAGTGCATATCACCTAGATTTATTAATAGCACTTAATATTAGGAATGTATTCTGTACATTTAAACTGAAATTATTTTCAAAATCAGCCTAATCATTCATATAAGAAAAGAACCCATGACAACCGAATGCCGAGGAGTCACTAGTGGAAGCCATTCTCTCTTACAGTTCTATTCTCATATAGTGATTAAATGTAGTTGAATTGCACAAGTGAATTCTTAAAATGTTAGTAATTTACAATTTGGTTTTAGAGCAAATTTTCGACTGCTGCAGATGGTAGACTAAAGGTTTGTTCTGTGAAACTCAGCGAGAAGAGTCAAGGTAACAAGGAGATGCTGTATTCCAGAAAAGGAAGAGTGGAAGAGAAATGGAATCCAAGAAAAAAGTGAAAGGAGGTAAAACTGCAGACAGAGACAGGTAACATGGAGAAAAACAGGAAACAGTTCATAAAACCAATCCCCAGCTATGCAGAGTAAGGGAAGCTGACTGAATAACACAGGGTGACCAGAGTGGACAGGTATGGCCCAGGGGTAAAAATGGGTTACAGTCTTTGCTATTGAAGAAATCTACAGCTCCCTATAAGATGTAAAACCAGTGTAGGGATTTGGTCTGAAAGTGACTCATTTTGCATGGCAGTCTAGCTTTAGTGAATAATCCATTTAATCACATACCATTTGTCAGTCCTTTATTCAAGAGTCATCTCTGGGGGAGGCGCTAATGTGTAAGAATGAAGTATTCTGGGGAACTGAAAACAAGTAATTAACACAATTTGGGTTCTTTGACTATGCCCAGCCCCAGATTCTAGGTTGTGAGATAACCACAAGAAATACATGAAATGCCTGTGGGGCAGCAAGAATCTGACACAGACCCTCTAAGGAATTTAAGGAGCCAGGAGCTTGAACTGTGGAAAGCAAGTTAGCCAAGGCCTCTCTGCCTTGGTAAAGGGGAAAGCCTGTCACCTGGGTATCACCACTGTCTACTGGTCTAACAGCACTGAATGGAGGCCAGCAGACTCGTAGTTCCGACACATCTTCTCCACCACCTGAGGTTTACTAAAGGATCTCTGCTTTTCATAGCTATGATGGAGAATGGAGCTTGCTCAACATGGCTTTGAATTTTGGTGGGTTTGTTAGCATGTTGTTTTCTACTGTCTGAGCCATAGTGTGGATAGAACACCCAGGGGAAGGCTGCTAACTAAACTTTTCATAAAATGTAAGGCATACCCAACCCACCAGGTGAGCAAATGTCAACACAGAAACTTAAGAAATAGGAAATTGCCTTATACACTGATGGTTCCTTTTATCTTAGCATGTTACTAGATTTAAAAATTGAGTAAAAATGTTTCTATATTTTAAAATGGTTTGATGGCATTCAGTTCTCAAAACTGATAAAAGATCAAAGCTTCAACAGAAGAAAATTTCTAGAAACATAAAAAACTCATAATTATATAGGTGAAATGTTATAAACAGTGCTGATTAAGTAAAAAGCAAAATGGGGGCTAGAGAGGTTGCTCAGTGGTTAACAGCCCTGGCTAATTTTGCAGAAGCCCTGGATTCAAATCCCAGCAACATATGCTGGCTAACACCCATCTGTAACTCCAGTTCCTTTCTGTTTTCCACAGACACTGCACAGCACTGGTGTTCTTACATACATGCAGGCAATACACTCATACACATAAAATAATTTTTTTTTTGGTCTTTTTGAGACAGGGTCTCCCTGTAGCCCCAGCTGTCCTGGATTCACTATGGAGACCAGGCTGGCCTCGAACTCACAGAGATCCGCCTGCCTCTGCCTCCCAAGTGCTGGGATTAAAGGCGTGCGCCACCATGCCTGGCATAAAATAATTTTTAATAAGAGGAAAATTGTTTTCCAGCTATTAAGTAAGAGAAAAATAGCCTTGCAATTCTATTTATTGTAGTAGAATGGTGTAGATGGTCTAAAAATATATGCCTGGGGAAGGAGACAGAAATAAGTAAGATATATTTTTAACAAACCTATAATAGATTCAACATAAAAACTTTTAAAACTCTTATCTCCCCCAATTTTTCTTTTCAGTTAACATAATGCATTTAATGAGCATCTCATTAAATCCCCAAGAGCAGGACTGGAGCGATGGCTTAGCAATTAAGAGCAATGCCTACTCTTGCAGAGAACCCAGGTTTTCAGTTCCCAGCACACAGATAGCAGCTAACACAGTTTATAGCTCCAATACCAAGGAACCGGATACTCTTTTCTGGCCTCTGTGGACACAGGTATGCTTACATACATGCAGGAAAAACATTCAGACACATAAAAATGAATAAAAATTCAAAAATTAATTCACAGGGAAGTGCACTACATCTTCTTGCTCTCTGGACAGTTGTGGACTTCTGTGCTAATCACCTTCTGTTGCATAAGGAAACTTCTCTAGTGAGAGTTCAGAGATGTATTATTCTACGTGTATAAAATAAGTCATTAATAGCTTTTTATGATAAATATTTAGTAGAAAACTAGTATCATGTTCTCCTCTATGTCTGGTCTCAGGTTCCTGAGCCTGATATCAATGTCAGTAAGGATCTAGCCTAGGAGGCAGACTTTAAATTCAATTAAAGGGTGGTTGGTTACTCCCACAATATTTATGCCACTATTCTATCAATGGGCATATCTTGCCAGGCTAGTTGTTATTATAGTTCTCAGGATTCAAGACTATGTAAAGATGATGATTACTTTTTCCTTCTGCTTGCATAGCACCTTCCAGCACTATGAACACTAGCCAGTAGAGATGAAGCTTTGAAATCAGCACCAGCTTCATTTCTCCTTATGTGTATACACGTGTATGTATTATCTTCAGCAATAGGGTCTTATCATCCAGTCTGGTGTATAACCAAGAGCAGGAGCAATGGCCAGGATTGTTTGAGGAACTACAGGATCCATGGTCAACAGCTTCTATAGTGGGAGTCCATGCCCGACGCTGAGGGGGTTTTTGTTATTGCTGCTGTTTTAGCCTGTGATGTCTAGAGAGGACAATGTGCCCCTCTCATAGGATAACTCCTTTGAACCTCTTTTTGATAATGTATATTTATATACTTCAAGAAAATTATATAGTGTTTTTTATGTCAAACTTCTGCTCCCGAGGCTCAGGAATCATTGCAGAAGAGGGAGTAGAAAGATTGTAAGACCTAGAGGTGGTGGATGACCACAAAGAAACAGAGTTTTACAGAAAAATGGAAAGTTACTCATATGAATTCACATTACCAGTTAAACCATGCACAAGTCCCATGCAAGCTCAAACCAGAATGAATCCAGGCATAGACATGAAGAGGTGGGTAAGAAGCTCCAACCCCACCTAAGGAAATTGTGGCAATAGATGGCTGCTGTAAGAGGCAGAGACACTCTTTAAGTATGGAACTCTTGGTAGGTTAACCAGACTCCAATGGATGGACCTATACTGAAGAACGTTTGGAGACACAAATTAGACTATATACATACATACATACATACATACATATGTACATATACATATATATTAGAGGACATTAAATTGAATGGGAGAGGAAATAAAGGGAGGTGAGGAGGTGAGGATACAGGTGGATATCTAAATGCCATCAAATTATATTGTATGGAAATTGCAAAAATTCAATAAAAATTAAAAAAGAGCCACATAGTCAATGAATTTATTAATAGACATATATTTCCTTCACTCATTTTTTTCTTATCAATCTTGTTGAGCATTGATTTAAACAAATGAACTGTGAACATTTAAATATTTACTTTTCATTTTATGTAGGAGTGTTTGGCCTGCAAGTATATAAGAATACCCATGTCATGCAGTGCCTGCAGGGCCAGAAAAGGGCATAGGATCTCCTGGAACTGGAGTTATAGAGGGTTGTTAGCCACCATGTGGATGCTGGGTACCGAACCCAGGTTCTCTGCAAGAGCAGCCAGTGCTCTTAAACTGCTGAGCCATCTCTCCAGCCCCAGCTGTGTAAATTTACAGAACAGCATTTAGTGAATTGTACATGCTCATGAAACCAGCACAATGAAAAGTTATTGAAGATATTCATTAACTAGTAAACCATCTCATCATGGTAAGGCATCCCTGGCAGGTTTTTTCCTTTCCCTCTCACCCAAGGCAAAGACTGATGTGCTTTTTGTCACTGTAGACTACCTTGGCTTTTATATAAATTGAATTATATAATGTACATTGTCCTTTGTCTGGTTTCTTTCCTTCAGCAACTGTTTTTGTGAGACTCATTCATGTTATTTATTTCAGTGTACTTGGCCCTTTGACTGAGAAGTGCTCTGTGT
Source organism: Nannospalax galili (assembly GCF_000622305.1). NCBI lineage: Eukaryota > Metazoa > Chordata > Mammalia > Rodentia > Spalacidae > Nannospalax > Nannospalax galili. Next base: position 3,535,768 of record NW_008335287.1, on the reverse strand, counting down.
TCTTATGAACGCTTTCTATCCCCTCTTATGAGTGGATAGCTGCGGTGTTTTCCAGTTTGCAGTATCATGAACTAAACTGACACTGACATCCAAATACATGTCATTGTGTGCCTCTCTGCTTTTGTTTTCTCCAGAGAAAATGCGCCAAATCATATTGTACATATATATTTAACATTTTTAAAAACTCACTATCTATATTTTTTCTATTACAAAAAATCAATTCACAAGAATATATTTGAGTAATTTAATGTTTACCCGGAAGACAAAATATTGAATAACTTGAAATTTTCTATGAATTGAAACAGATTTAAAACCACACTACCAAACCCTATGTAATAAATCATTTTATGATTAATAAAATACAGTCCACCTAAAGGCAAGACAAATGACAGTCCAAAACGATTTTCTCAATCTATAAATTTCTAACAGCATTAAGGAGACTGAGTATATCCACTTCAATAAAGACTCATAAACCCTTATCTAATCTCTTATCCCAAGTCTTTTCCAGACCTGCATCTCAATATCTGAAGAGAAAAGCTACTTCAAAGAATAACTCTATGCTAACAATGTAAGATCTGACAGTCATCATTACCCCAAGGATCTACAGTGGTTTAGTGAATTAATAGTAAATTGGAGCAAGGATTATACTCACACATTTCAAGGACTATTGAACCCCACCTTAGTTAACAGACACATAACCAACCCAAAGTTTCAGATTTTGACCTGGGTATTCTTTTTAAGTAAAGGGTGGAAGCACCACTAAGGAGAGTCATGACTCAGATCTGCCTCATGGTGGGTCTTCTGAGCCAGCAGACTACCTACAAGTGGTGACTTCTCTAGTCTTCAAAATGAACTGAGTGGATGTTTGGCAGAAACTTTGCATTTGACCCCCAATCCTTGCTATGGAGTATGAGTGTTAAAGTGGAGAAAAAGAGAAGCAAAACCAGGAACAAAAAGCTTCCACTTCCTTCCTCAAGCAAGAAGTATACCAACAACATTCCTCATGAGGGAACAAAAATTATTACTACCTTTAAATAGCAAAAGATTGGATATGTGTGTTTCCATCACTTCCTTTTAAACTCAACAATCTGACTTCCAAAAAACCAAGATATGTAGACTGCCCAAAATTCAACCCAGTAGTAACCTCTAACTACAACTGTTAAATCAGATGTCATGTCTTTGTCTAGCAGATAACATGGACTTTGTATGTCATATGATCAGAGTTGTTCATCTGGCAAGTGTCTTGTTCATTCATAACATGAAAGAGAAACAATCAGAAGCAGTTTACAGACACATTGGATAGAAAATATTCTAGTCCTAGGTTAACTCTTCTATTTCCTAGATGCACACGAGTCATATTAGTTGCAAAAACATCACATTAGTCTATTATATAAATGTCATCCTGTTAATCAGATCAAATGAGAAAATGCTGATGAGTACATCATAGTTCTTTGTAAGATACAAGTGTTCTGTAAATAAGAGATAGGAGGCAGAGGCAGATAGGATTACCGAAGTTTTGAGAAGTCCAGTGGTCTGGACCTGCTAGACCAGACATCGCTTCTAAACTAAAAGTCAAATCACTAAGTATAGCCATTGTGAGATGGAAGCAACAACTTACAGATCTCTTTGCATTCTGAAAACACACAAACTGTCTAAATCATTGTGATGACAAACTAATTACTAATGTTGGGTGTGGCTGGTGGGTTGATTCTTTGGGAGTTCTGGCCTGTGTAGAATTGATCTAATAACTTGGACTATACAATCCAAGTCCTTTTGGTCTTAGAGGTATCAGCAAGAAAAGACACAGTGTGGAATTTATAACAAACATTAGAGGGAGAAACAGTGCAGACTCTTATTTTCTCATGTAAAACTCTTAATTGGATCAAAGATTACAAGATCATAATTGGTGAACATGTACCCCGAAAGATGTGGAATAGGAAGACTCTCCTCTGAAAATGAGTTCTCTCAGAGACCTCAGAAGCAAAGGAGGAGTGAAGCATAATGTGTAGTGAGATGGACATTGTATTCCTGGACAGAAGACAGAGGTACAGGCAAAAGGAACAAAGAGGTCATGGGGGCTGGGGCCCTCGTGCTCCTGCCATTGCTATTGGTGGCACCAACCTTTCAACCCATACCAAAAACCAAATAACTATCGTTATATGTCTCCCACAAATACAGGAAAAATCCCCAAATTGGTTTACAAAGAGGTCAAATCACTATGTGAATATTAGCTCAAATCCTCATGTTCTACGTTCTTAATTTGTGATGGAATAGAATAACTAGGTTATATTGCTCTGAGATAAATTCCAAGTTATGGTGCCAGGAGATAAGTAACAAGGCTATTTGTCTCTGATCTTCATGTGGAGACAGTAGTATAGTTATCTTTGAATATTTATTACTCTGCCCTAAACTAATATTAAATTTGTAGTGTATTCCCAAGATATCAAGAGAGGATGGTGACCATAAGTAGGTTAAACCCTTGAGGGAGAGGCATTGAGGCCATCCTTCCAATTTAATCACTACACTGTCAGAAGGGTTAGCCATAATTTATTCTGATGTTCTTCCTCCGGTCAGATTTCTCAAGAGAGATCACCAAGAATCTGGAGAAACTGATGTCAGATGTGCTGAAATCATTATATGAAGTAAGTTAGTTTCAATGATACTCTGGATAGATTATAAAATATTCTACCATGTGCCACTCAGATGACACCTTCAGGGATTAAAGTGTTAGGATTTTTGCCAGCTGAGAGCTCATTGTTTGCTCCATCCATAGGAACTGCACTAGGTCAAAGGAGCTACTTCACCAACACATGCCCTTTCCCTAATCACCTTGCTTCCAGTGATTAGTACACATGAGCTCTCCAAAATTTGTCCATGTCTCAATTAGGGGCATCTCATGAATTCATTTCTATCTTCAAAATTCATCATGGGATTATCTGTGGACATTTTTGTAAGTGCACAATAATTCAAATACTTCTTGTGTCTAATTCTACTTCCATCATCCTTCCCTAAGATTTCTTCTTGAGAACCCTCCACAATAACCTCTCTGTAAGCTGTCAGTGCCAGAATCTCTTTCTATGAAAACCAAACCAAACCAAAACAAAACAAAACAAAGCAAAACAGGATGGTTAACAAGGCAAGAATGAATGGAATCTTTTCTTTTTGATGGAAATTTATTAGTACTAAAGCTGGTCATGGCAGTGCATGTGTGCAATCCCAGCACTTGGAAGCCATAGTTGTGAAGATAAAGAATTTAAGTCAAGTTATACCCATTGATGCAAAAGAGGCACGAATGTTAAGAGAGTGAACAAATACTTCCTGAAGGGATTTCAGGCCCACTCCACAAGACGGAAGCCATAACTGGCTCCATTATATGTTCCTAAAACCTATGGCTAGACAGGATGCAGAACTTATGGAAGATCCTATTAATACTTAATGACAGATATAGTATTAAACTGACTCCTAATGAGTTATTTTACTTCTTGCAGATTAATCCATCTTTCAATCATCATCAGAGAAGGTTCTTTTGATAGAAGATGATTTAATCAGAGACTCAGAACTGGTCAATGTTCCTGTGCTAGATAGTTTCAGTTGGCAGCTTGAAACACCTGGGTGGAGGGAACTTCTATTAAGGAACTTCCACCACTGGATTGGCCTCTGGCTATGTATGTGGGACATTTTCTTGATTGTTGAGTGATGTGGGAGGGCTCAGCATACTGTGGGAGATGCCACCCCTGGGCACGTGGTCATGTTGTATAAGAAGGCAGGCTGAGAACAGGCTAGAGGAACAAGTCAGTAAGCAGCACACTTCTATGGCCTGTACTCCAGGTTCCTGCCCTGAGTTTCTGCCTTGATGACGAACTTTGCTGTAAGCCAAATAAACCCTTTTCTCCCCCAGGCTGTTTCTGGTCAGTGTTTTTATTACAGCAATACGGAAGTAAAATAAGAAAGTGATGGAAACAAGAAACTAGAGTTCTCAGTCCCAAATGGTTCACCTATATCACACTCATCCCTTCAGGGCTTAGGGACCATCTCAGTAGTGGAAGCTGAAAGATAGTAAGAGCCAAAGAAGGTAGATGACTGCAACAGAACAGTGTTTTCTAGGCACAACAGGGCAGATGTACACATGAACTCACAGTTGTTGTGACAGCATGCACAAGGCCTGCTTAAGTTCAAAGCACCAAAATCCATGTAGAATGGAGGTGGGCACAAACCTCATCCCCAGCTAAGGAACTATTGGCAACTGATAACTTCTGAGAGAGGGAGTGTCAGTTTTCTTTAAGGCTGTGATCCTAAGTGGATTGACCATGCTCCAAGGGATAGATCCATACTCAAGCGTATTTTGGAAACACAAAGTAAACTTGATCAGTTTAAAAACAAAATAGAGGGAGGCTGGAGAGATGGCTCAGGGATTAAGAATGCTGGCTGCTCTTGCAGAGGACCTGGTTTAATTCCCAGCCCCTACTCTGCAGCTAGCAGTGGTCCATAGCTTCAGCTGGGGGTACACAACACCCTCTTCTCAATTCTGTGGGTATTGCATGACACAGGTGCACTTACATACAAGCAGACCATACACTCATATGCATAAAATAAAAATAATAAATATAGTAGTTTTTTAAAAATAGGGGACATGAAGTTGGGGTGGTAGGAAAATAGGATCTGAGAGGAGATAAGCAAGTCACATTGCTGTTCAATATGATCAAAATACTTGCATGAAATTCTTAAAATATTAATGAAAACATCATTAATTAAATAATAAATAAAATTTAAAGAAAAAAATGTCAGCCTGGACTATAAACTGATACCATATCTGGAAAAAACTAAAATAGAATAAATTAAATATATTCATTTGTGATCTCATGATGTCACTCATATGAATATAACCTACAGTAATACTTATATATGGAGATATAAACATCAAACGGATATATTTTTAATAATTTCAATATTTTAAAATAAGCATCTTAGTAACTAGCAATAAGGAAGTTACAGGTAAATATAGTACACCAGATTGCAGACTCCTAGTAACTAATGAAATTGACCCATGTTTACTGGTACAGTTTAAACAATTTTCTTAATTAAATAAGGAAAATTAAGAGCAATACATATATAATTACACATTCATTTCTAAAGTCTACAGTAGAAATACTCCTTAGAGATTATTTTTAGACTTTAATTTTCATCAATCAAATATGTTGCACATATTCTGATTCCCAGAAGATTTTCTATGTCGGAAAATAGAAAATAGCCTTAAAGAGAAATTGCTTAATGGTAAATAAAACAGCTCATGCTTTGATTTGCTAATGTTTAATTATCAAATTATTTAAAAGATTAATTTTACCTTTATGCTCCCTCCATGGACTGTATTTCTCAAATACAGACAAGGAATTATTACAACATTGGTTCTACAACCAAGAAAAACAATAATTTTATGGTTATGGGACAGGTCATCCTGGTTCTCCTACAATCTTATTCCAGAAAATTTTATCTATTACATAGCCAAGCTAAACACATTGTCACATTCCCAGTAGCACTATGTTGATGATTTCAGATATGTAATTTATAAATGCATTTTTTAACAATAATTTCCCAGAAACAGCGATAGAATTTAGGTTACAAGAATACTACATGGTGTTGAATGCAATAATAGGGACCTAAGCTTGCAGCTTCAATTTCATGGCTATAGCTTATTAGATAACATTAATGAACAAATATTAAGTATTTTAAACTCTGGGACTGGAGAGATGGCTCAATGGTTAAGAGCACTGGCTTTTCTTTAAGAGGGTCTAGGATTGTTTCCCAGGCTTTATAAATTACATATATGAAATCATCAACATAGTGCTACTGGGAATGTGACAATGTGTTTAGCTTGGATATGTAATAAAGATGGCTAACAACCATCTTTAACTCCAGTTCCATGGGATCCTATGCCTTCTTTTTTACCTCCACAGGCATTTTGGGACATGGGTGCATTTACACACATGCAGGCAATATACTTATGCACATAAATAAAAAATAATTTTAAAAGCATTTAAAAGTTCATTAATTATTGCATGCATGTGTGTGTGTGTGTGTGTGTGTGTGTGTGTGTGTGTGCGTAGGCATGTGTATGTCTTTTTTTCCAAATTATTTACAAATGATGGTTTCATTCATTAAACTTGAATCCATATTTTTTAAATATATAATATATTCATATTGCTGTATAAATGTTTTTATGGCCACTAAAAAAGCATATTTTATGTTTCCTACAAGTTGTATTCCTGGGGCTGGAGAGATGGCTCAGTGGTTAAGAACACTGGCTGTTCTTGCAGAAGACCTGGGAACAAATCCCAGCACCCACATGGCAGCTAACAACTGTCTGTAACTCCAGTCCCAGGGGATCTGATAGGCTCTTTTGTCCTCGCGGGCATTGCATGACATGGGTGCACTTACCTACATACAGGCAATACATGCATACACATAAAATAAAAATAAATAAAATATTTTTTAAAGTTGTATTCCTTCACCGTTTTCAACAATAAATATTACAGATGGGAGTCACAATGCATGTAATCCAATCACTTGGGATGTGAAGACAGGTGATTGTGAGTTTGAGGTCAGCCCAAACTATAAATATATACATGGCCAGGTTGTCTATAAAGGAAGACCCTATGTCAAAATGAAAATAAAGTTAGAATGATTTGGTGGATAAACATAATTTCTATCAAAGTAAAAATATTTTAAATTTGTTCTTAATTCTTACATAGTATTAGGTCTTGGGTACTTAAAATTCAGTAGGAACAAAAATGTGCATTTAATAACAACCACATAACAAAGAACTTCAAAATAGTTATCATAGTACAGTGGTTTTATCTAACTCTTAAAATCAAGTCAGTTACCGTGGAAAGATTTCCATTTTGGACCTTGAAGTGAATAATAGGTATACAGTAAACATGCATATCTGAGAACAAGATTCATTTCTTTACAGTGTCTGCCTTATAAAGCATGTGGATGCATCCAGTTCTTAAAACAGTTTTATTCAACATGACCAAATGCATCTTTTGATGTATCCTTTTCACACATAAGCCAATGTGTGATAAAATTTATATAAAATAGTAGCAAGAAAGCACTTTCTTAGCAATGCCCAACAAACAATGACTTTATTTTAAATAATATGTATAATTCCAGAAGCCACCTGCATTGTAGGAAGTTTAACACAAATAAATTCCAATTTTCCAACTAATTTTCAAACAATGATTTGGAAAATGATTTGAAAGCAATAAAAGTGAGAGATAAACCACATAGTCCTAGGCACCATGATTAGAACTGTCCTCAATTGTCCAAATGATGTATCAAAACAAATATAAGGCATTTTCTGATTTTAACATAAGAAAGTTATTCACAATGAACAAACACAAAGATTATAAAGGGAGTCTTTTTAATAATTTTTTCATGGTTTGTGTTGAACTTGGTTGTATGTGAGTGCTACAGTTGAGCAAGGCTTGACACAGTGCCAACTAATCACATTGACTTTGACAGAGAAATCGAAGCTCTTTTGTAAGTGAGGAAATGAAGAGAATTTGGGAAAGATCGCCTCCAGGATTAGGTACATATGGTTCCGAATCCAAGTTCAAGAATATATCCATTACATTAAGGAGCAATTTGGAGTCTTCTTTCTCTTCTGAAAAAAAAAAAAAAGAATGCCTCATAATATTGCTCTGGTGACTGAGTTGTACCAAAAAACATAAAGTGCTCTTTGAAAATAGCCCTGGGTTAAGATGTATCCCTCCCACCCTTTGTCAAATCTTTCACATTCTGAAAGAAGCCTCCGGCTGAGAATCGCCTTACCCCATGTGTTTCAGGTAAGACATGACATACAGATGCCCCTCTTGTTTATCTGTAACTAGTCCACTTGCAGACTCTTAATAATTCCCATATTCTGTCCTCATATATGATTGACTGCACCATTCACATTCACTGATGAATCTAGAAAAAAAATCTGACTTAGGGAATCTTAGTAAAGTTTCCCCTTTCTCAGTCCACTGAGTTTGGTCTACCATCCTCTGAATGAGTGTAAAACCATTTCTTCATGGCCTCATAATTCACCAATGCTAAGCAACTGCTGTCCCAATCTACCAAGTTCTCTATTTTTTTTTCTCCATCTTGTAGAAGGAACTCCCTTTCTGCCTGGTATTTGCAGTGCTTGCAGACTGTCACCTCAGAGCTCTGTCCTTGTTAGACAGCCTTCCGCTACCATGGTGGACTGCCAAGTACACAGTTGTCACTACCAACACTCGTGTGTTGGGCCCCTGACTCCTAAGTGCCTGTATTTGGAGATGGGTTTCCATGGGGGTTAAATCAGGTCATGAGGATGGGTGTGCCCTTGTCCCATTCTATTATATTTCTGCACATACGAACATACTGCAGAAAAAGCATGGAGCACATGATAAAATAGTGACCATCTGTATGCAAGGTACACCCCTTGAGCTCATTACAACACACTGTGCAGGAACACTGATCTCTGACTCCACAACTGACAAGAAACAAATTTCATGTGTTTAATCTCTCCAGTCGATCGTTCCTTGTTATGAGATTCAGGCAAACAAACCTGCTCTGTGTTGTAGTAGTACTTTAAATTACTTTCTGTATTTTTTCATAGTTTCATATCTATATATATTTATATATATGATCATTATATACTATTGTGATTATTTTTAAACCCTATTGTCCTGTTATCCCTATTCTTTTCCCTATAAACCCCATTTTCTTCCAATTAGTTTCCCAGTGCCCTGCACCATTAAATGAAACGACACCCCTTCCTGCAGCAAACTTTAACAGTTAGTAGCTCTTCAGGAAGGGAAGGGACCTCATGAGCACATCCTCTATCCATGATGGAGAGCAAGGGGGCCTGTTCTCGATGCAGGAGTCCTTCTTGTTTGCAATGGTAGGGTCGAATCTGGATGGCAGTGTTTCATAGCCGTCCATCCTTCCACTCTTCAGTTCTCTCTAACACTCCTTCCATGATATTAGCTGGGCCTTGGAGGGAGACAGAATGCTGATAAAGATTCTCCTTTTAAGGCTGAGAGATCAGCAATCATGTATTCTCAGCTTTTTGACCAAATGTGAATCTAACCATCATTCTCTGCAAGACAATCGTGCCAGTCTTACATCTGGGGGCGTATTCTGCCTTGCAAGTAGGTACTGAAGTAAGCATACTCTACAGTGGTGTGACACTGCAGAGTTTTCTCCTCCAGGAGCTTACATAGCACCTCCTACATCATGAACACGAACCAGCAGGGACCAGGTTTCCTTCTTTGTTCCAACAGGATTTGTAAGTACTCTTTTCAAATAATTCCCCTTACCCAATCAGGAATCTGTTCTACTTTACAATGACACACATTTTGCCCAAATCACTATACTAAACATGCTCTATATCAAAAGTCAACCTTATTTTTGTAAGTTTTAATACCTCAAATGTTTCCCAAGTTACATAAAATGAAATAAAATAAAACAAAATAAAAGCTTGGTCAAATATTTGCTTTTTCTTTCTACCTATTTCTAAATTTCAAGTTGGAAAGTTAGTATTGTAGGTTGCAATAAAGAAATTATCTCAGAATTATCTTAGGAAAACTTTCTTTTCAAAAGTCAGAAAGAATTTTAAATTTCCTTAAAGATAAAGAAGTCAAGAGGTTAGTATTCCTCTTTAGCCTACAGTTATCCTAAATAATTTAAATTGTTAGGATTTAACGTCTGAAAATTACGAGTTGGTGAAATATTAGAAAAGTAATTTTCTATGATTTCAAAATTTTGTGTCTGTTTGTTTTTATTTTGTGAGTATGAATTTTTTGCTGCATATATGTAAGTTTGCCTAAAGGGGGCCAGAAGAGGGTGTTGTATTCCCTGGAACTGGAATTGCAAACAGTTGTTAGCCCACATGTGGGTGCTGGGAAACAAACCCGGGTACTCTTCAAGAGCATCAGTACTCTTAACCAATGAACCACCTTTAAAGCACTTGGTACTGAGACCTTACACATTTTCTATACATGAGGCTTCATATTGTCATCAGTGCATCTCAGTGCATTCTGGGACCTTGCTTCTGAAATGAGACAGAAACTGGATCATTTGAGACTGTTAAGACACAGATTACTGGATTTTCAGAATTTCTTAGTAGAAGGGGAAAATTGTCAAATTTTATAACGATAAAATATTTTGAGGTCATGTTGATGTGGTTGGCTGGGGAACCACACTGAGAATCATTTCCTAGAAAAAGGACATGGGCAGCTCTCATTCCCTAGGAAAAGGACATGGTCAGATCTCAGGTCATTCACAAAGCCAAAGTGTTCTTTATTTAAAAACTGTGGTATCCACTGTACTCAGGGCTGCAGAACAAAACACTGATGAGCTTGGCAGAGCCAAGTGGGAAATGGAGAGGCAACGGAAACCGACTTGGGAAGTCCCGGTGTGTGTGTGTGTGTGTGTGTGTGAAGAAATGAAAGTTTAAAGATTGCTTAAAGCTCAAAACTAAGCAAAGAAATGTGCAAATACATTTACAGTAAAATGACAGAATAGGAAAAAATTATTTGAACATCTCAAAGATAAATTAAAACATTTTTATTTTATTTATTTTTAAATTTTATGTGAATGAGCATTTTGCCTGCATGTATGTATGTATGTGTACCCATGTCATGCAGTGCCTGCAGATGTCAGAAGAGAATGTTGGATCCACTGGAACTAGAATTACAGATGGTTGTTAGTCACCATGTGGGTGCTGGAAACCGAACCCAGATCCTCGGCAAGAACAGTCAATGTTTTTAACCACTGAGCCACCTCTCTAGCCCCAAATAATAAAATTTAACCATTAACTAAATTCTTGTTGGGAAATGAGTGAATAAATAAATAACAAGCTTTCCATCATTTGATTCTGTGGTTTTAATACACTCCGTAAATATAGGTCAGAAACCTATGTGTCAAGAAAAAAAAGACAAAATGATCAAGGAAGATGTACACATTTTGAAGAACAAAGCAGTATTTCTAATTTCTCTCTATATGTATAAATATCTGACACCAACAAAGAATTCACATTCTTTTAAGCACATCTAGAACCTCTATGAATTATCATATTCAATACCATAATGCAATTTGCAGTCATTTAAAAAATGATATAAGATAATCCACTATATGACCCAAACACAATAAAATCAGAAATCAATAACAAAAGAATAACTTTAAAACATCTTTTTTTTT